>NC_051045.1:5905166-6229961 GCF_904848185.1 Acanthopagrus latus
AAAATTTTCCTTTTTCACAACACAGACATTCAATAAACAAAACAAACAAGACAATAAAACAATAAATTGACAAAACAGAGTATGCAAAACAGACTGCCAGATCACAGAAAAAATGCACTTGTATATGTCAGCCCATACAGTGACTTTATGTTGGATAGTTGGTCAGAAATAGATGGAAGGAGGTCCAAGACAAAGGTCAGGGAGCTGAAATCCAGACAGATCAAGGTACAGAAGAATAAAAAACATGATAACTTTTTGTTTTAATATGTTCAGCAAAGGGTCCCAATATTTTTTTGTGCTGTAACCATAACAAACAAGAGGGCCTCTTATACTGTATGGCTTTCTAAAGTAATATAAAATGTGTGTGCTGATCTGATAACAATAAAATGTCATTTCATCAGGTTTTGAAGGACATGATGACTGCGATCGATGCTGACAGCAGCGGCACTGTGTCTCTGGAGGAGTGGGTGGAGGGTGGCATGAACAACGTTCCCTTGCTGGTCCTGCTGGGTCTGAAGGTGCTTTAAAAGCAGAAAGTTTATCTTTTCATTAAGGATTTGGCCTCAAAAGCCGAGCCTCAGCTGTATTTCACTTTTACAGCAGGTGTGTCACAAAGTGGTAAAGCCTACTTTTACTGCTCTTGTGAAACTCTGGCCTTGCCAGCTGCTTCTCTGTCCTTCGCCTCCTCTCTGTCTATGAGGGCCTTTTTGCCGACTCAGTGTTACAGGGTGTGGTAATGTCATCTCTCATGCAAGCTCTGCACCATCAGAGTGCTTCAGTGTTTTCCATTTACTCTGCACAATCTGTGCCCGCATTTAACAAAGTGGTTACTTGACATAGCCATCCTAAGGCTGTTGCACTAAATTATATATTTTAGTAATGGGCGATAAATATGAACATTATTGTCTAAAAATCAAGAAGAGATTAGTTTTGTGTGCAGGTGTCTTTTGTTGTATTGCCAGGAATGTAAATGCCACTTAATGTCAGACCACAAGTCTGTCAGATCACTGTGACGATCTAAAACCACGAACTGGACTCTGTCACAGGGTTTGGCCTCAACAACAATGTGAGGGACTTCCCCCTCAGGCTATTTCTAGCCACCAATAGACATTTGAAGCCTGGGGTGCATGAATTCAGCCCCCTCACAGTCGCTCTGTGCTGCTTCCCGGGCTGACCGCTATGGCTCATGCAGTAAGTGATAGGCCGAGGCATCATGTCGGAAATAATGTGTAAGTGTGTAATCTGGATAAGAGCGCTGGTAAACAGATTTAAAAGCGACCTTATAATCTTGTGTTGAGAATTTGAGATTATAGTCAGTGTTAAATTTAATATCTATGGTGCTACACTTTATGTCATGACATGTTGAGCAATTATATACTGCATATTCAGCAATCTCATTAAGGCAAGGTTAGTCATGAGTAGGAATGCAATGGAACAAAATTGTCATGGTACAAAAACCAACTCAGAAAATATCACAATCAGACATTACACAGTTGTTATTATCATTATTATTATTTTTGTCAGTTACAAGACCCTTGAAGAAAAAAACATTTTCTTGTTTTTGTTGAAGAAATTTTTAGTGTTTTATAATTTTTTCAGAATTTCACAAAATATTATATCCTGACTGCTAATTTAACACCAACACGATAGAATTTAATACTGTAGATAAACTATTGTACGTGGTAAGACAATTATTAATTTTTAGACCTTGAAACCAGCACACTGCTGCAAATATGATGCAAGCTCAGTTTGTTACAAACATGTATGAGTTTAAATTTGCACAGTAGCAAAGCTGTTAAATCACAATGCTCTTCTTACTCCTCTTACTTTCCCCACGGCTTCAATGATTGTTCCTTCAACAACCAGGTGACCCAGAAGGACGGCCAGCATCTTTGGAGGATGAAACATTTCAACAAGCCTGTTTACTGCAACGTGTGCCAGAGCATGCTGCTGGGTCTGAGGAAGCAGGGACTGTGCTGCACCTGTGAGTACCTGAGCGCACCAGAAGAGGGTGACACTGCAGAGACACTTATCACTCAAACTGGTGGTGTCAAAATTGATAATTTCAGGATTCTTTTCCAGGCTGTTCTGCCTGACAATGTGATATACTTTGGTGTAAGAGTCGTATAACAGCCGTGTTTTGTGTCCCGTTGTGCAGGCTGCAAATACACAGTCCATGGACGCTGCGCTAACAGGAACCCGGCCCCCTGCACCAGGACGTATGTGAAGTCAAAGAAAGAAACTGGGGTATACTAGTGTCTCCGTGACACCATTTACAGTGACACGCACAGTCTAAATTAGATGTCGTCCTGTGTCTGAGTGCTCTTATGTGGATGTAGGGCTAGACGATAAGGCACTAGAATAACACTGTGATAACTTGCAGGCTATATCAGGATGCACAATATATTATGTATCTCCTCAAAAGCACCTCATAAATGCTACAACCGAGCGACCAATCAAATACATTTTTTTAGGTCAAAATACCTCAGTATCAATATTGCAACTATTGACTCTATCACAAAATATTGACACGTGAAATAATCAACAATATTGTTGG
Organism: Acanthopagrus latus; assembly: GCF_904848185.1. Taxonomy (NCBI): domain Eukaryota; kingdom Metazoa; phylum Chordata; class Actinopteri; order Spariformes; family Sparidae; genus Acanthopagrus; species Acanthopagrus latus. The sequence continues at coordinate 5,907,724 of NC_051045.1, forward strand.
CATAATTTGTTATTTGGTAAAAATAAGGGTAAGAGTCTGGTAAAGAATATAAACTCACTGCACTGAAATGCGTTCCTTTCAAACCAGGAAAAGACAACACTTGATGTGTAGTGTCATATTACAATAACAATATATATAAATATCATATATATCACCCAGCTCTATGTGGACATTAAAACATTGTTCCCACGTTTCAGGTTCCAGCGCACGACTGGGTGAGTGGGAACTGTGACTCTCGGAAGTGTGATAAATGCCAGAAGAAGATCAAGAGCTTCGGGGGCTTAACAGGCAAACACTGTGTGTGGTGCCACACGATGGTGAGAGAGCTTCTTAGTGTGTCACTGATTTCAAATTAACAGTTATATATTCATTTGTAAAGCTCTACAGTTGACACTTTCAAACTTCCTAACATCTCTTCTCTCATTCTAGTCTAGTAACTACAGTACAAGATCCCGTAACTGCTTAACCTTTGATTTCCCTCATGTACTCACTATTGTTGGCAGAACTGGGCTGAGGTACTACCCACCGTATAAATGAAATAAACTGCAAACTCAGCTCAGACTAGAGTCTTCCATTCCCCTTGGAGATTTTGAAGCATTGCTGTCTGGTGAACTGCTTTTATTACTTCTTGATGAAATATAAATATAAATATTTGTGCTATTGCCAGTGCTACACAAATATAAAATATATATATAGGCCTATAAACATAAACACGTAGTGAATTTTTCAAATTTGCATCTGGGTGAATGTAAGCAGCGTCAACAAGAAGGTGATGATTAGACAGATTCCTCCTCTCCTTGTCCCGCTGTAGTCTTGGGATGTTGTATTGGAGACAGGACTCTCTAAAGATGTGGGCACAGCAGTCTCTGATTTTCTATTGCTTGACCAGCCTCACTCCAATTTCATCTATTTCATTTTCCTGTAACCGAGGGATAGCCATGAGCAGCCTCAGATCCAAGCTTGATTAGCATGACTCTCTTCCTCTCCTCCCTGCGGCGTTCCCGCTGGTCAGGTTTGATGTTCGAATAATGCTGTGGGCAGTGATCGTCTTACAGTCTGCTGCTCTTCATCTAAAACCTGCGCTTTTTTCTCCAACGCTGATGAATTTATTTCTGTCATAGAAAATGTGTTTTCAGCAATTAAGCAAAAAAAAAATTAAAATAAAATCTAAAAAGTGACATTTGAAGGTTCATGTTGCTGCATATGCATGAGTTGACATTGTCACAGATGGTTATTGTTCTCAGCTCTCTCTTTTAAAAGACAGTGACAGTGCCTGATTTGAAAAAAAAAAGACTAAAGTGGCCTGATTGTATACCATGTACATAATGCTTTTGGTTCAAATTCAGCCTGCGGAGGCTTTTATTCCTGTCTCTTTCAACTGTTTGCGGTAAATGAAGCAGAAATGCGATACCGAATATTTTAAAAAGATAAATTGGGATCCTGTGAACTGTCACCACTGCTGTGTTGTTATGTAACGTGTCGTTTTTTTGTGTTTTTTACAGCGTCACGATGAATGTGCAGACCAAGAGCCAACAGAGTGCACCTGTGGGCTGCTGCGAGACCATATCCTGCCTCCATGGGCAATATATCCTGTTATAAAGGTACAAAATTATCCTCTGGCACATCTCAAGTAAATGTACAAACAGTGCCTGTCACACCAACGCAGAACATAACATCAGCCCAGGGCTACCTCCTGTTGTTGGTTAGCCCCTCTCACCTGTGTGGCATTTTGACAGGTACAGCGTGTACAGATTTTTCTTTTTTCCTCAAAAGACATGAAAAGCTATTACATATTCACTTGTTTTTTCACTCTGGTTTTGTTTTGGTCCCTAAAGGAGAGACCAAACAATGTAAAGAACGGCTGCTCTGCCTCAGCGGATGACAGCGAGCTTAATACTACTCCTGATGGACAAGTGCTCCAGGTATTTTTGTCTCCAACGAAAGCTTTTAATAACGCTGAACATGTATAACCTGAAATTCGAGTGCGGTACCTTTGGTTTGCCTTTATGTACAGTAGCGTGTGTTTGTGTTTTCCCATCTGTTTAATAATGAACATTTGTTCATCATTCATTCAGATAAGCCCTGTACCAAACACCCATCCTCTTCTTGTGTTTGTCAACCCTAAAAGTGGTGGAAAGCAGGGAGAAAGGTGAGTCCAAGCAGAATAAGTTTAGAGAGAAAGATGTGTGATACATGCATATTGTTTAGCCTGGTTTTATTTATTTCAGAGTCCTGCATAAATTTCAGTATTTACTGAATCCACGGCAGGTATACAACCTCTCAAGTGGCGGACCAGGACCAGGGTGAGTAACTGATGCAAAAGAATATGTTCAGCATTAAATAGAATATATATATACTTATATTCTTTTTTGTCAGTGTGTTTATAATTCTCTCTTCATTAAGATAAATATCGACGTGTCTGTCAATAATATTCTCATCTTGTACAGTTTCCTTTTTTCTTTAGACAAGAACAGTTTTGTGGAGATTAAGTACAGGAGGTGTTTTAAATTAAAGGATGATTTCAAGAAGCTGTGTATACCTCCACACCTAGATATGTACACATATGGATATCCATACTTAATTGAACATTGACTCCTATTCATATACAGTCTTAAACATACACCCCCATTTACATTCATATATAGGTATTCAGACTACAGACAGGCTTCTTCCCTCAGCCTGCGAGACTCCTGAATTCATTCTCCAGACTTCACTCTATAGTTTGTGAAGTTTGTTTTTCTTTGTTTATCCGTTTTGTAGCACGACAGAAAAGGGAACTCAGTTTTATTTCACAACCCTGTAGCTGTAAAATGACAATAAATAAACCTTTACCTTAAGATATTCATACCCATATGTGTTTACATACACATACAATTCCTCGCCCACACAAACATTCCTGTTCATCTCTCCATACATTTTCAGTCACTTGAATTTACAAGGATACAAGGAAAATTTGAATAAATGTATAATTTCAAACCGCATATTCCTAAATACCTCTCTCCGCTCTGTATCACACTCTGAAGTTATAGCTCCCATCATCTTTATTTCAGCTTGAGTTTCTTCAGAAGTCTGCAGGATTACAGGATCCTGATGTGCGGGGGAGATGGAACAGTTGGCTGGATTCTCGACGCAATAGGTGAGAATGGTGTATCAAGATCTATAAAAGGCACACGTCAGTTTCTGGTGAAAATCATCGTGACACACATCCCTCTTTTTCTCGCAATCAGACAAAGCCAATCTTCTGGTACGGCCACCTGTCGCGGTGCTTCCCCTGGGAACAGGAAATGACCTTGCGCGATGTCTGCGATGGGGAGGAGGTGAGAAACGAATGATAGTTGGAGAGTTTCCATACAGTTGAAACTGGATGCTCTGTTGCTGTCTGTGCTTGTTTTTTGGATGTCCTTCAGCAAAAGTTCTCTCGATGCTTCATACTATATTTGTGCACAGTGAGTCACGCTGGTGTTTGTGTGTTGAAGGATATGATGGTGAGGATCTGAGTCGTATACTTAAAGACATCGAGGGGAGCTCTCAGGTGCTGATGGACCGCTGGAGTGTGCAGGTCATCACCGATGAGAATGAAGAGAAGGGCGATCCGGTGCCATATGAAATAATCAACAACTACTTCTCTATTGGCGTAGTGAGTTTCTCAGAAATACAGACAAGAGGAAGTATTTATTTTTAGGTTTTGTGTTGTTTGTGTCATTTGGATCATTGACTTGTGTCAACAGGATGCCTCCATTGCCCACCGATTTCACACAATGAGGGAGAAACATCCCCAGAAATTCAACAGCAGGTACACATTACACTTACCGGTGGAACATTTACGTACAAATCCATTTATGCCAATAAAGACCGCGCCAACAAAGTAATGAATTTAGAGGTTTATTGCGTATTACTGATGGAGATATGAGGTGATGTAAGATGAATGGATTGAGGGTCAGAAGGAGGCAGAGGGTTGTTGGATGATGGAATGAGAAAAGAAAAATTAGAGTTGTGGCAGGATGGATGCTCCCCCAGTTCTCTTTTTACTTCCTACTTCCAACCAACACCTCTTCGAGTTGTGGAGCTGTCTCTTGGTTCATTGGGATTTATTTTTCCGGGGAGTGCCCCCAGTGGTTCCTGTATTCAAACGAGAGGGAGAGGAGAGAGAGAGAGAGAGAGGGAGAGAGAGAAAAGAAAAAGGGGTTTGTGAGGGGAAAGATGTGAAACTAAATTAAAGGGGAAGGAAATTGATCAGGTTCAGCTTAAATACTGTTTGTGTGAATTGCGGTGAGATTGATGCGTGGTCTTTATTTACTAACCTTGTTAAGAACTTCATTTTAAATCAGACACATTGTTCAACAACAAAAATGTTTTTCAGTTTTACTTTTATTTTTCCTGTCTGATGGATTTTTATAAGCAGCAAAACAAAAAAACAAAAAAAAAAACCTGAACGCAGGTGCGACAACAGATGTCTGTGGCAATGAGCTTTGCAGTCTGACTCCTCCTCCCCCTGGAGAGCCGTGTGCTAAAAAAATGTTCTGTGAAAATGAAACATCATCCAAACCTGAAGAAAAAAAACCATACTTTTTCTTGACTGCAGGATGAAGAACAAGCTGTGGTATTTCGAATTTGCCACTTCAGAAACCATCTCTGCTTCCTGCAAGAAACTGAGCGAAAGTCTTACAATTGAGGTGAGAAAGCAGCATCAGCGTAACCTGCACTGCAAAGTCTGCATGTTGCATTTCTGTCTTTGAAACAATTTCTGTAGTGTGAAAAAAAAAAACTGTTCCCACAAGCAGACAGTGTACTGATGTTACTGCTGCTGCTTCTTCTTCTTCTTCTTCAGTGCTGTGGTACTCCACTGGATCTCAGTGGCGTGTCTCTAGAGGGAGTTGCTGTGCTAAACATTCCCAGCATGCATGGTGGTTCCAACCTGTGGGGCGAGACCAAGAAAGGGGACACTAAGGGACAGGCTGGTCAGGAAGAGCCTGATGTGATCATCGACCCAGAAATCCTGAAAGTGACCTCCCAAGGTATTTTGTCTCCGAGCTTGACTCCACTGAATGATGACTTGAGAAAAGAAGAAGAGAAGAAAAGCTAACAAGAACCTAAATAAATGCAACGTTGCCCTGTGTGTGCTAGGATTATGAATTCGCAGCAGTTTGCTATTAACGACTGTCTTTACAACAACAATGATGTGATATGTCGGATGTTTTCTGCTTGACCTGCTGTTTGCAAGTGGTCCAAAAATCAATTAATGCAGCATTAAGAGGGTAATTTGCCCAAATCATTAAATGCATTTAATAAAAGTGGCTTCAGTTTGAAGACACCATTAGCCGACTTGATTATGTCTATTCATGCTGTTCTGGATCCTCATTCAAAAAACTCAGAGAAGAATCCGCTTTTAATGTTTGCCTACGTCCACCAGTGCACAATTTCCTTTTATAATCCCAAATCAACTCACATTTTAACCGGCAATAACTGATTTCTCTGGCCACTAGAGGGCAGCAGAGATAAGTTGTCAACGCATTGAAATAATGTCACCTTTCAGGCTGGCTTGGCTCATATTTTAGCAATCAGTTGATTATTTACTATGCTGGAATTAATTTGTACTTGTTTTTTGTTTCCTCTAGTCTAATATTCACTTTCCTTTTAGCTCTGATTTTGGTCTCTACCAACTCCTGAGAGAGTCTTTGCTGATGACAGACTGTTCACCAGCTAATCTAAGTCTTTGTCTCTCTGCCATTTATAAATATTCAGTGGGTTTTATCAGAGCCCTTTTTCATTCATAACTGATCCAACCAACTAATCCACTATAGTCATGTGATCCCATAGCCTCTTAAAAATATTTGATTTGTTATACATGTAAGTCTCGCATCAGTATAAATGTATCCAGGAGTATATCTGAGCAATAAGTTGAGTATCCAGATAACTAAGATCACTGTGAATACGACGGTCGCCTCAGTTGTTCCCTGTGTGTGCGCTGGATATTCAGTGTGTCACTGTGTTCTTGTCAGATCTCAGTGATCGTCGATTAGAGGTGGTGGGACTGGAAGGAGCCATGGAGATGGGACAGATATACACGGGCCTGAAGAGCGCTGTGAGGCTTGCGAAAACATCGCAGATCACCATCAGGTGAGAATCCTCCACACAGACGTGTTCAGACTTGTCAGGCTTTGAGAACGGCTTCTAGTTGACTCTGATCACCAGCTGAGGATGATACTTAGCTGGTTCTTTACATAACAATAATTACCTGTGCAGGCTTCCTTTTGGTATTATAATTACACTTTAGGGTTATTGATTTTGTTACCTGATGCACTTTGTTGATCCCTCTCTATTTTACCCCCAGGACAAAGAAAGCCTTACCGATGCAGATAGATGGAGAGCCGTGGATGCAGCCTCCCTGCACGGTAAACACCACACAGACACTGTTTTGTCTTTATGGACGTTAATTAAATATCAACGCAAATGCTGCTATTGAGAGGCAAAGTCCATTTCCGTCTTGTTCTCTCATGGGATCTTATTTCAGGAAAATGTAAATGGTGGTGAACTAACCCCTTTTTGTTTTGTTTTTTATCTCTAAAATGTTCTTGTTGGTGTCAGGTGTTGACGATATTGTATGACTCGCTCATGGTGAGCTTGATTTAGTGAAAGCAGCCGTGGATCGTCATGTAATTGTTGGGCTGTATTTAAGCACTTTGTCCGTTTTTTAGTGTTATGTTTGCAACCGAAATGACAACTTTTTAAATTTAGTTTAATCAGTCAATACAGGGGTAGAAAATGTGTGTAGGAATCACCATTTTTTCTTTGGGGTTGAATGGCAAGAGACATCAGTTTTTGAATCGTGTTCTAATTGTGCCATAAATTACACAAATTATGTCTGTCCATGTAAAAGATGATTTAATTTAAGTCAAGAAAATTGCTGAAAATTTGTTGTAATGATAGAAAAGTAATATTTAGGTGGCTGTCACCTCGCCAAATGAAAAAGTTTTTAAAAAGGTGAAAATTATGACAAGTCTGGCCATAGTGACAGCTGCAGTTACAGTATGTGAAAAAAAAGAGTTAGCTCTGTGAGATAGCTAAACTCTACAAGCTGTCAGTTAGAGGTTTTGGTTAGTGCTAAATGACACAGCATTACGTGACTGTGCGGTGTGTAGTCTTTCTAATAGACCTGTTGTCAAAGCAGCAAAAGCACAGTTTGAATTTCCTCCATCAATGATGGCTTCACTCCATTCAGTAGCGTCAGTTCCAGAGCTCTGATATTCTGCACGCTCACACACCAACATGACTTAGAAGGACACTTGACATGGTGGATCCATCTTTATTTATTTAATTATGGTTGACACCAGTTTTATGACGAACTGCGACTTTATCGAGGTGAAAAATGAATCTTGTAATTTGACAAACATGCCACGTGTATTTCAAAGCACAATTCAAACAGGATGAAAAAAAATAATTGGTCAGTCATGATTCACCACCACACATTTTTTTCTGGAACAACGTCCCATAGCGGTCCACTGGAAGAGGTGCCTCTCTATTAGCATTAAAAAACAAATTAGAGATGTTTTGGTTTATATTGTAACTGACTGGCTGTTTTGCTCTCTTTATTTCCTTTTCAGATTCACATCACACACAAGAATCAAGCCAGCATGTTGATGGCTCCGCAGGCCAAATCGTCTGGTTTTTTCAAATAAAACTGCAGCCCTTTAACTGTACATAGAGGACTGACACTTTTCTGCATGTCTGTAACACATAACCGAAACATAGAATACAAACTGTACGGTGAGATATGTTTGCATCGTGGCAACTAATTTAGACCAAATTTACTCTTGTGTTTTTATCAAATACTCGACACCCTGGCTGTCTCAGTGCTTCACAGTTAGTGGGTTTGTTGCTCTGTAGGAACTTAAAGTAAGGGTAAATGAATGTCATGCTAAAAGAAGAATATACAGCTTCATGTGCCTTTAAAATCTGTTCTCTATGGTTATGACTTAGGTAGAGGATAAACAGAGCATTGTGTAGGCATGCACTTTGGACATAAACCATGTAGTATTGCTGTTTTTGTTGTGGCTGTAAAGACGCTGCGAAAGCCAGGCATGTATGTTTTTTGTCAGGTTGGAACCAAAATAGAAGGATTCATGAAATTACATTTCAAAAAGTGGCTGAAGGTGTTATACCTTTTTTTTTTAAAAAAACATTTCAGGAGATACTTGAAAATGTGTTGGGGAACAGTAATAATAGGACAATCATTGCCAAACGGGCTGCGTGTTGATCCACTTCAGCAGTCGGCCTAATCTGCTGTTCCTGTGTGTGTGTGTGTGTGTGTGTGTGTGTGTGTGTGTGTGTGTGTGTGTGTGTGTGTGTGTGTGTGTGTGTGTGTGTGTGTGTGTGTGTGTGTGAGGGAAGAAAGTGTTTTGCTGTACTTGTTTTTAGCGCGGAAAGTTGAGAGATTTTCACTTCTAACTTATAAATTGCTGATGAGATTAATTTGAAATTAATTGGTTCAGATATGTGTAGTTCTTATTTAAATGCTTTATCAGTCACATTATTTCAATGTATCTTGAAGATGTTAATGTAATATGCCTGAAATGATAATAATAATAATACACTGTTTAAATATTTTAATAAATCCTCTGAACTTCAGTGTCTTGCGTGTCATTTTCTTTCGGCCACCAGGGGGCGTCAGCTGGCTGCAACATGTTCACGTCCTCAGACTCAAAATAAGTGTTTTCTCTTCCTCTTTTAGACTTAATTTGTGATTTCACAGCTCAGTCTCTTTGTTGTCAAGGAGAACATCTGTGTTTATAGAAAACACTAGTTTGTTCTGAGAATTTTTAACCCCACAACTTTTAGTGAGCGGTTTGTCTGCCATCAGCACATGCTGCCTTCAAACCCTGTTGAACAAATCGTTACTCCTGACTTGATCGCATACTGTATGTGTGGAAACGTTGCCAACAGCTGCTGATCAGAGTTATTTAAACAGCTGTTTGCATATAAAATAGGAATTGTCTCACATTTGTGCCTTTGGACTGCTCGGGTTCAGTGAAGCAAATATAGAAAAGCCTCAGAGAGACTCTCAGAACCTGTTTGAAGATGTAGAAAATAATGTACTTTTGAAGAATAATCATGTTTTTCTTCATTTCTACCAAAATCTCTTGAGATTGCTTCTATTTCTACAGACCCAAACACAAAGTCATCCATCCATGAGTATGCAAATCATTTGAATTTCCTAGTTTTGATTGTCAGGCACCAGGCGTCCAGGAAGTTTCAAATTTCAACATCCCATTTTATAAGTTGCCCATTTGAATGTCATGTGGTGCAAACAGGTGGTGAATTCACAAAATCCTTCTCATATACACATGTTGAATTGAGATTTAAAGTGGGCACAGAGTGACTTTCCCTTCCTCGGCAGATGAATGTGAAAACAGACTTTTAATTGTCAACGTCTGCACATATGTTGTTCAGTTCAGTGAAGCTCAAATAGAGAAGTATCAGGAAGCCGGGTTTATTTTTGACTCTAGGGGAAGTTTAAAATCGACACTATGTAAAAACAGGCTATTATCACGGACAATGATGAGCTGTAGTCACGGTGCTTTAAGTTTAAATTGAACCCACAACTAGTAATGATAATAAACTGAAACCAAACTCCAGTGTGATGCAAGAAATCCCCAAAACTCTCCGAGTTCCAGTGAAGTCACTGGGATTTCTACAGTCAGGAGTGAGTGGTGCATCAACACAACTATTAACTATTTGACTGCATCCTTTCTGTTGTAATACAAACCAGTAACTGTTAAATATAAACTGATTTACATCTGAAACTCCATTTTGTTCTTTGCTCCCAGTCATTTAATTTAATTTATGTGATTATTTGTTTGGTTAGTTTAGGTTTAGGTGAAGTTACATCCCTGATAGTCCCTGTACCTGCGCAACAACAAGGTTTCATTATCAAAACACTACAGTCATCCAAATAATTGCCTATTGATTTACTGTCAACAGTCTAAAAGATTAATCAATTAATGATTATTAACTGGTTACACGACTGACGGGTTTAGTTCTCCTGTACTGCTGATTCCAGTGTCGGGTGATACGAAAGAAAGTAGTATATTACTTTTACCTGTAATGGTGTAACTGACTGAAGTGAAGAGTTAATGTTGTTTTATTAAAGAACCCATCCACTCCAACATAAACATTTTAATATAGTCTCTGTGTTTTTAATATAACTGAGCCTATAAATTCTTTCTTCAGTCTCTATATTGTGATGTCATTATAAGCTACATTACAGAAGGTCTATTGTGTTTCATATGATTGAAAATACTTATTTCTAACTCATAATATATCAGACTTGAATCCTTTAAAAAAGATCTTGGCTATTTAATTGCTCTATATAGATTATAAGTAACTAAAAATGTGCAGTAATATATGACCTAAATGAAGGTAACTAGTGATATGTTGCATTCTTCAAGTAACTTCCCCTAACACTGCTGAAAAACAAAACAAAAACAAACAAAAAAAAACTTCTCATGTTCAGATTGTGACAAAATGTGACGCCGAGACGTCCGAGGCGCCCCTGAAGGCAGCACGTCAACACGTCTAATTGGCGCTCGCTCGTGTCCTTCACAACAAAGTCTCCGCCCCCGCAGGCTGCTCCGGAGGAAGCCTCTGAGGTGACTCTGCTGCTCCCTCCACGTTGAGCCTCACAACTCGGTCAGCATCTCAGAGGGCCGCCAGGACGCTCCATTACACAAAACCAAAACAAAACACAACTTCACCTGTAGAAAACTTTTCTCCGTCTGAGCTCAACATGACGTTCAGGAGGCTGAAGAAGGTGAACTCCAGCGGGCCGGACTCTGGACCAGCATCCCAGGACAGCGACATTTATTTCCCCTCGTCAAAGTCCGACAGCTGCAGGACGATGGATTTACCGAGCAACTCCTCCGAGGTTTACAACTACAAGACTCTGGCTTATTCTGGAGGGACTCTGCCCAGAAACTACAAAAAGGTAAACACAAAACTTTTGAAAACACTTTTTTTTCTTTTCCCCCTGAACTCTCTCCTCATTCATTTTTAGCATAAAGTCATAAATGTTGTCTGTCAACTCTTCTAAACTGGAGGGTTTGGTTATTAACTGCACTCAGAAAGTTGTTGGGTTCAACTTTTTTAAAAAAACTTTTAATTGTTCATACAAGACAGTTAGATTTGCTCATTTACAAACTTTTTGCTCTCCAGAGGGGGAAGAGTTACCTGCTTCTTTTATGCTTCATCAGCATCAAATCAGGTGTTTTTTCAGGCAAAATAAACAGTTTTTCTCTGGAGGGAAGGAAGGAGAGGAGTCCATGAAGTGTCTCATGAGTTTATCTGGTGATTCTTCATCTGAACCATGTCTGGGGAAGTTGAATGTACAGCGGAGGACATCTCACTGGTGGCCAGCTGTAGCTCAACCAGGGGGCAAGTGTGGACCACCCAGACACTGAGAGTGGTCCATGTGGTCCCAGGTACACCAGGACCCGCTGACACCACTTCATATATGTGGACTGGACCTGGAGAGAAACTCATTTTGACTCTGTTCCTCAGAGGGATGATGGAAAGTTTCGCCATTAGTAAGATTTTAGATGGTCGTTAAGAAACTTTTGATTTTGGTGACTTTTGGTGCTTTTATTTTCTCATTGAGCTGCTTTTTTTTAAACAAAACCTGATTTATTTTCATTAAAACTAGAGTGGCACTAAGTAGAGTGCATACCTCCACCCAAGCCCAACACTCCTGCCTGCTCACTTTGGCTGATCCCAACAAATTCTTATGATCTTAATAGGGTTTTATTTTTACATCACAGTCTCCTGTCAGAGAAATCGCCCTTCGTCGCAGTTAAACGAATAAAAAGTTTTAACCTGATGACAACATGTTAGTCTGGATCAGGATGATGGTGACTTCCATGATTGTCCTGCCGGTCATGTCGTGGTATTTGCAGTTTGACACACACGTGTCACACACTTAAGTTTAATGAAAAATGTTCTCCGGCTCTGTGTGATGTGGTTTGTGTGTCACCCCACTGATTAATCCACAGAACGACCCATGTTCATTCTCTTTCGGGTCCAGTTCTGTTCCCAACCAAACCTTAATTTCTGCTGCATGATATGAGGGGAAATCACTGTCGATTTTGAAGGGATTTGAGGTTTCTGGATCGCAGGTGTGTAAGTTATAAAGTAAGTTCAAGTACAGATCGAACAGCGTTTTCATAGATGAGGCCCCGGGACTGACAACCTCCGTCTCTCATGATCCAGAACTCACCAGCTGGAGCCCGTGTTGCATAATTCTGACTCCAAGTTGTCATGACTTTGTGGGTCAATCAACACATCTTCCTGTGTCTCCCATGAAGCTCATTTTGGTCACTTCCAGAGCTTCTGTTAAGAGTTTCTGCCATCAACGTTAGTTCAGATCAGCCATGGAGGCGCAGTTATCCTCAGACCTTCATACATGAAGTGAGCAGCGGCTACAACAGTGCATTGTACACGCAGGGGCACGGAGATCCTGCTCCATCCGCCCCCGTCCGTCTCTCTAGTGGGTATTTGGGAATAAATGCACTCATTGAGACGAGAGCGGGACAATTCTGTAAGTGTTGGGACATAAAGAAAGCAACATTTTACTACCGAGAGAGACCGCAGCACAAAGCGGCCTTTCATAGGCGCAGCATTTGAACATGATTGAGTTGGAACAGACGAGGATTGATTGTAAGTGATTTAGTGGAGCCTTCTGGACAGATGCCTTCCTTATTTACACAGTCAGGTAGGGCCGGGTCCTGACCTACTGTTGACTTTCACTCAATGTAGTCATTGTGGCAGTTAGTGTTCACCCACTGAGTCCTAATTGTCCCTGTAATGGGCTGGAGTTTGTACAAACGGCTCTAAATGATCTAAAATTTCAGATCAACAGTCTGAGAGCCTGAAGGAAGCTGGTCTTGTGTGAATTTAAGGCTAAATATAGGAGGTCTGAGCTCCTCTTCTGACGTGGTGACTGCTTGGGGTAAACAAAGAGCAGCCAGACACGCATTTCTGGTTTCACTGCTGATGTTTTCATACCGCCATAATGGCTCTTTGGCGTAAAAATACAAACACGAAGCGCGGAGCACGTGTGCGGCTTCGGGACTGGCTGGACCGGTGTGTGTTGATGTTTGCAGCAGGCGTGTCAAGGAGATGTTCTCGAGGGGGGAAAACCCCTCATGAGTAATCGTGAATGTACCTCAGGTAGCTCTCTTGACACGCTCCATGTCTTTGTTTTCGTTTTCTCCTGGCAGGGCGGCGGGCTGCAGAAGTGGAAACCCCTGACACAGTCACCGGAGCCACAAAGGTACAATCCCTCTCACAAGTCACTGCCATCTATTGTCTTTACACTCATCTTCACTGACGACATCGCCTTCCTGAAATCGTCACAAGTGCACAGTTTCCTCTCAGAGTGAAAGGCCCTCTTTCCCGCACCGATCTCTGCTGACGGCCGACATTGTTATGCATGATATTCCCGAGGGTTGTCATGAATTTTCATGTACTTTTCTGCATGAGAGAGGCGGCGCTGCCCTCCCGCTCGTCCAACAGACCCTCATACTGTACGTTTAGCCGTGACGTCCACATGCTGCTGGACACAGAAGAAGTCCTGTGGAGACGGCAGAGATCTCTCATTATGCAATTTAGATAAGGACGGAGATGGAGGGGAGGAACACGGAGTCGGACGTAAACATCTCGTTGACCCTCGAAAGCCAGAAGAACTCCAGGCAGTCAGAATATAAGAATACGGATCAAAACATGGAAGGAAATATTAAAAAGCCTTTTAATTCTAGTCGTTTAGTCATCTGAAGGTTGAAGGGGTTCCAGACATGTTTTGAACCCTAGTGGTTAAAAACACGTTGATGACTGGCCTTTTAATGATTCAGCCAATATAATAAAAGGCTTTTAAATATTTCCTTTTTATTCAGTCTATTAAAAAAAATGTTGAAAAGTGTCCATGACGATATTCTAGAGCTCAAGGTCAGACGTCTTCAGATGTCTTTTTTCTTTGGTCCAGCCAGCAGATAAGAATTTAAAAAAGATCATAATTGTACAGTTATACCAAACAACGAAGAGCAAGAAATCCTGGTCTCAGAAGCGGACATGTGGGGAAGCGTCTAAAAATGAAGAAATCGATTATCCCTGATGTCGGCTGTGTGATTGAACAGTCGTTCCAGCTCTGCATTGATTACACGCCGTTTGTGCTTTTTCTTCTCCGTGTGCGTTTTACGGCTGTATCACAAGGTAGAATCACTCCAGTCCGTCTCCAGACTGTGACTGATGTCTCAGCCTGCAGACAGCAAAAATATTTGGCCTTTTTTTTCCATTTTAGAAATTGACTGATTGTTTAATTGATTTGTCTGAACAGATTGTCCTCTGATTGTGGGGAAACTTCATCACATTTTACAGAAAGACTTTTCTGAGGAATCCACCGAGGACATGAATTAAATGTCTTCCTGTTTTTGTTTGTTTTTTTTTCCAGGAAGGTGGTGGTGCTGGAGAAGAAGGAAGAGGAGACGTTCGGTTTCGAGATCCAGGTAAGAGGATTAACGGTCGTATACTGTAGAGGATCTTTCAACCCCTCGAGCTCCATTTAACAGGATTTCCCTGATCGCCTGCATCCCTGTCAACAGGCGATTGAAGCTTGAGTGACTGAAACGTGAACATCTTATCCAGTGAAATCTCTTAATCCTGCGCCGGCCAGGGGGGGTCAGAGGTCGCGTATCAGTCAAACAGCGCGTTGATCCCATGACTCAAAAGTAGGAGGAGATGCGCGTTTTTCCTCTCCCAGCGTTTATTTTAAGGCATGCGGTTTGCTCACACGCTTCCCATGTTAATACCTGCCTCGCTCTCACACACTCAGCAGGCAGACGCTTCGCACATTTGACCTCAATATCTGTGTGATCTCTCAGCCGCCCCGGAGCTCCTTCTCACAATGTCGGCTGTGTTGGGCAGACCTCATTCTTTAAATAGTTTTCTGAAATGGTTAAATGTTGATTTGAGTGGGTTTTTTTTTTTTTTTAAATTGGTTTGAAACTGTAAAGCTGAGTTAAAAGTGTCTTGAAGTGGAAAAGACATATTGTTCTATTTACGGTTTCGATGGAGGTACTCGCCCTTCCTGCCGCCTGTGGCCAGAAGGAAGTGAAATCATGAGTTTGACGGTCGGCGTGGACAGAGAGAGAGAGAGAGAGAGAGATGAGTTTCGGACTCTTTGAGTTTCCTTTCCTTCGTGCCTCTTTGTGTTAATACAGATGTGCAGCCGAGGACCCAGCATGTAAATGTGATATTTGCATTTCAGCGATATTTGCATTGGTCATGTGTTTATCTCTCTGGAACCGGGGAAGGAAGCTCGGCAGCAAACACACACAGGCAGATCTGAATCAATTCAAATTTCCATAAGAGGCACAGGTCCAAGTTTTTTTTAAAAGGAGGGCTCGACTGTCACAGACGGGAAGCCTGACAACTTGAGTTTTAATTCACGGGACAGTCTCGTCATTTCGTCAGTCTCCGGACCTGTTTGTTGAGAAAGTACCTGAGTTTCAGGCTCCCTCAGCAGCAGCAGCAGCAGCCGCGTGTTGAATGACTGAACTTCCTCCCGTCATGCAGCTCTCTGTCACCTGCAGTGACCTTCTGCAGAGAGGCTGCGGCGACTGAAGCGAGGAAGAGCGTCCAAACGCTTGTGAAACTTACACAAACTGTTTCCCAGACAACCGTGAATACAAAGACGCATAATAAGGTGTTTGTGACATCATGTCGGCTCATATAACAATGTTCTGCTTTTAATCAGCTGAACTGACGTTTTTAATGAGGTTTGTGGTTTATAAGGTAGCTTATCTATTATTAGCCTGTCTTCAGAGACTAGGCTTTACAGTGCGGTGATGGAATTTTAACTAATCATATTAACTTCACCCACTCGGTCATTATGTCCACGTCACAGATGATTATTGTTCAGAAATCTCATTGTGTTCGTATTTTGTGAAAGTACCAATAATCACACTGTAATATTGTCACAATATCGATATCAAAGGCCAAAAATATAGTCATATTTGATTTATTTTTGCCCTGTTCAAACTTTTATGAAAGGCTTTTGAGGAGATTTCAAAATATCGAATAAATATTATTTACCAGGATGAGACAATTCACAGCATTATCCCAATAATCATCAAAGTACGCTTAAAGTTCTTAAAAAATGGCATTAAAACTCACATAAATCAACTGACCTTATGTTATCCTAAGAAAAATGGAGATGAAAGTGCAAACTGGAGGTGGTGAAAACATTTCCACATCTCCAGTTTAACTGTGTGAGTGCAGTGAGCCATGGTGACAGGTTTAGGACTGAAAAGACTGACTGAAAGGATGCAGGCTCCACCCTCGTGACAACTCAGAGCAATCCAGACAGACTGAACGTTAGCAAACTAGATAGCTTCTCCGCAATCAGCGTATCTTTTATTGTCCCCGTCTCTAATCAAAAGATGCCGCCTAAAAATATCTTGTATGTCGTATCGCCCGGCCCTAAAACTGGCAAGCCCTTATTTGCATTGGAGGAATTCTCTGTCTCCAGATCAGACAGATCTTCTCTTCACAGCCCCCCCAAAAAAATACATTCCTTCAGTTAATGATAATCTGAGTTCAACAAATCAGGTGTTTTCTTGGTATGAAGTTCCCTCTTTGTGCTTCCCGGGACATGTTTTCGTTCTGGGGTGCAGCAGAGGGGCAGTAACGCAAAGAGGGAGCTTTGTCCTCCCAGCACCTCGACTCTGGAGGAGATCTTTCACTTGTCGAACTCCTTCACGTTGTTTTCAGATGAACTTTAGGAGCCATTTCTGCAACTCTTGAGTAGATTTTTGCGCAGATTAGAGGATGTTTGTCCCCCATTTCTAACAATGAAAATCTGGACGGGGTAGATAACACTGCCAGGCAAATTTGGGCATGTTGGTACGGTTCAAGGATGGACGGGAAAACAATCCTTTAATCTCAAATGCTGAAAAAATTTCACTGTCTCTTACTTTGCATGTTCACTGATAGCATCAACTTCTCCTGCCTTGTTATGTCTGTGAAACAGTTTTCATACATGAAGAACAAAGAAGTATTTATGAAGCTCTTTTAGTTTCCATTGTTGAGTGTGATTGTTTCTGTGTCTCTCAGACCTACGGCCTGCACCATCAGGACCAGAACTCCGTTGAAATGTGCACGTTTGTGTGCAAGGTGCACGACGACAGCCCGGCTCAGCAGGCAGGACTTAAAGTTGGTGAGTTTGTATTTGTATTTGAGTCTAAAATAACTCAACTGGGGAAGTGAGGCAAGCGTCAGGAGGTTTTGGTTCAGCTTATCCTCCTTTGTGTTTGCCGGTTGACACGCGCGTGCCTTACGTCAACAGAAGCACTCGTGTGTTTCAGCCGGCTGTTTAAGGAAGTACAAATATGCCTGTGTGCCCACTCATTTTCCAGTCAACAAACAACTAAGTGAGCGGCTGTTTCAGCCAGCAAGTATCTGCCAGCTCCTCTCACCAGTGTGCCAGATAGAGTAAAGCAGAGACGACCTCTCGAAATGTTGGTTTTGAAGGGAAGTGTTGTTTTTATTTGGCAAACGTGGCTCGCTTCTTTTTGTGTCCTTATTAAAGAAACTCCTCACAGAAAGACAGAGCGTGTGAATACACAACACGAGCAAGTTCTGTTTTTATCAGTCCGGAGAATATTTGTCACAGTAAGATGAAGAGGAAGACGCTCTGCAGCCTTCTATAAATTCTCTCTGGTTTTCAAACCCGTGACCACAGAGTCACAAGCCGGCCGCTCTCAGCGTCAGTCTGTCAGAAAACGATGAAGGAAGGCGATTCTCTGCTGCTGCTGCCGTCTGTCCCTCATCCAGCCGTTCATACGTTTGTCACTTCAGTTTCAGTTCCGACATTCCTCACATGCTCGCTCTATTGTTCCCTGCGTCTCGCTGCAAACACAGTGACCTCATCTCATGAAGGCGGAGGTGGTTTTTAAAAGAGGAAAACAGGCTTCGTGTTGAAGCCTCGCAGAGGCCGCTGTCACGCTTGAGAGTTCACACCGCAGCTAATGACTGCAGAGCCTGAAGTACGATGTCGTGGCTCTCGCAGATTGAATAAACGCGTATTATATTAACTTGCTGAAATCAGCATCTTTCCAGTGAAGTGACAACACATGGCTCCACGGCTCTGCACATTTGTGTTGCACATGTGTCGATGCTTCTTTTAGAATCAAACGAGCCTCAGTTGGCTGCAGCTTGCAATAATTAAAGCCACAGTGGCTTGAAGTGCATCCTGAACTGATGGCCTGCTGGTTAACTCACGTGTGTGTGTGTGTGTGTGTGTGTGTGTGTGTGGGCACAGGGGACACCATCGCCAGTGTGAATGAGGCCACCGTCGAGGGATTTCGGCACAAGGAGATCGTTCAGCTCATCAGAGCCTGTGGCAACACAATCAGGTACAAACTCTCAGACAGCAACAGACATCGTTCATGTTTAGAGACACGTCATTCAGAGATGTTCCAGTAAATCTTCTCAGGTTTTGGAAACATATTCTGCATTTGAATGTCTAAAAACAACAAGACCTGTTGTTATTTTTGTTGAGTTGCGCACTTAGATTATCGTTCAAACCCAGAGAAATCCACAAGTCTTCGCTTTTTTCAGATCATTGCACTATGAATTCATAAATGCGGGGGAAGATAAATCCACTCTTTAATCCCAGCAGATTAAAAGCAATCTCTTAGCTCTCCTCCCGCTAGTAAATGGCTTTTAACCAGATCAGAATCTGATGTGACGCCGGTGTTTATTCCTCCAGAGGGTCCAGCTCTGCACCCAACTCCGACTGGACAGACATCTTTTGTTTTGTTTCGATAGAGAGACACTAGCGGCTGAATTTACACATTGTGCGTTAAAAAGTCATTAATGCATTTTATAGCGCTGAGACGATCATTCAGTTTGACAGAAAACACAGGAGTCACATCTCTCCCGGGAGACTTTCATTGTGTTACATTTGATCGTTCATGTCAGAAGTTTCAGAATAAGAGGAAGAGAGAGAAGTTTAAACTCTTGCTTCTGCTTTCTGCTGGGTGTGAATGTTAGATTGTGGGTTTCAGAAAGTCACGTAGAGGGTCAAACACTGGGAAGATGTGGGTGTGAAAGGAGCTTTTTAATGTTCACACAGTAAAAACGACACCAGTATCATCTCCCCCTCATGTCGATGGAAAGTCAGGTGAACTTTCATAGTCGACAAACAACTCTTGAACTTGAAAAAAGGAGAAAACAGTTGACATGAACAACATAAAATGGCTCCATGAAGCCGGTCAAAGTGCCAGAGATCCCAATTTGATTTGCAAAGACGTTATTTTTCAAATCTTCACTGAAGTCTGAAGTGGGTTCATGAGCTTGACCGAGAGTCGAGGGCGCCGAATATCTCTTTTCAGTTCATTTTGGGACTCGGATTAGAGACGACGGGCTGTAAGGAGCCGTTCTGTTTTTTATTTTGGTTGTTTTATTCTGTTTTTTCAAAGCAAGTCCTCCTCTACAGCAGTTGTTTCAGAGAATACTCCAAAACCTTTTTAGCTGTGGAGCCCCAGAAGTGTTTGTTTTTTTGGACTATGGATCTTCACCCGACTTTCTATTTAATTGAGGGGAAAACTTATCTGATTGAGCAAACCAGCAACACAAAGGTTAATAAAACGAATCAAGATATTACAGTCATAACTTCAGTGTCTCAGACATCGCTGTCAGGGATCGCTATCTGGCAGCTGAGTTAAGTGCTGAGTGGGTGTTTAATCTGAGCCACACTCTTTTCCTCATCCTTCTCCTCTGCTTGTAAAAGATTAAAAGGACAATTAGCGAGGCCCCCGTTCAAAGTCTCCAAGAGCTGCTGCAGAAGACGTGAGGTGAACCGCATCAGAGTGCCCGTGTGGGCACGGACTTTATAGACTGACACCATTAAATTATACTTACAGTCTGTATAAACTGTAAAAGTGAGAACGAGCCCTCTAAATCGGTCACCAGCTCATGTGATTCAAAGGATTTGCCACACTGAAGTATCTGGGGTGGAAAAGTGTAACGGTTCCTCGTCCTTCCCCCGTCTCTCGTTAACTGTTAGACACCAGACCCCGTCCCACCACCGCCTTATCAAAAGAGCCTTTCATACGTTTGTAAAATTGCTGTTTTCTGCCCTTGTAGTTTCTTTTATTAGCACTTCCTGTCACGCTTATTAATTCTGCTCCCTTCTGGTTTCACTCTTACAGGCTGGAGACGGTTTACAGCGACTCCATACGAAAGGCGGAGCTGGAGGCGCGGCTGCAGTATCTGAAGGTGAGGTTTTTTTCAGTTTTCCAGCCGTGATTCAGCCCGATTGTGTCCCCCAGCCTCATCCAAACACACACTTAATGTTACATGCTTGATATAGACACCACCACCACCAGCAGCTCCTCCCCCTCCCTCCACACCTGTCCTCCCTCAGCAGCACCACCTGTTGCATCAGCAGTTTGTTCAGGCCCGCTCGCTGATCGCTGCAGGCATTCTTTGACTCTCGGCTGGTTAAAAGGCAGCCTGTGAAGTGGCTCGAGTGAACGCTGTTCCCCCCCCCCACAAAAGATTACAGCAGCTGTCTCGCTCTAATCCACGAGTGTGTGAGAGCCGCGACACAGCCGCTTCCTGAGATACTAATCCGGCGTTTTTAAAGATTAACGTGCTTCTGCTGCTGAACACATTAGACGTGCTCAGGACGTTTGGTGTCGGTGATGTTGATATCTCACTTGTGTCGATAGAAACAGAAGAAAGCGCTGACACATAAAGCGCCACCTAAACCACCATGACGAAAACAAACTCACTCACTTTCGCATCAAGTCTCAAACCAGTGAGAGGTGTTTGGGAATACCCTCTATCACGTCATCTTCCTGGTAATTCACTGAGAATGTTCCCCTAGAAAGACGCCTATCTACCTGCTTAGTTGAGTACACAATCCTAACCTGAACTTTTCAGTGTTTTGTTTCTTTGAAAAGTGGTAAGGTTCATATGTAAACGGTTTGGTCCGGGGTTAAATCTTCCTTCCACGGGTTGTTGTGCAGCCTGTGTGTTGTGGTTTTCTTGCTACAGTCACTGAACTTCATCTCCGTCTTCTTTTCACAGCAAACTCTTCATGAGAAGTGGGATGAATATCGGTCGTTGATGGTGCAGGAGCAGAGGCTCGTTCATGGTAGGTCGCCTCTGAAATTTAGTGTGTCTTGTTCCTTTAATTTATGCTTTATTTAAATAGTATAAGCCACAAAGTGTCAGTACAGCTTGTATATACATGGAATTGTTCATTTTGAAAGGTTTTTATGGGGTGTGGCCCAGCCAGTACTCAATACATGGGGCCAATACTGATATCAGAAAGTAAACAATTCAGATATTGATACGTCAGACGACATTTTGGGGTCATCTGTCCGTCAATCTGTCCCATTCTTGTGAACGCAAAGGTCACTGTGAACTCACAGAACACATTTTTGGACATTACTCCAAAATTCATATTATAATTATGACCAAATTTTACTCAAATGACTAAGAAGATAAAATTGATGAAGTTATGACGTTATGTATCCCAAAAGGTAAAAGGTCAACTTCCCTTTTAAATTCATAATGTTCTTCAGCTGGCCGTTATTCAACGTCACAGCTCAGTAACCGCAACTCAACTGATGCACGACAGCGAGGTGGTTATTTTTAGTTTCGGGTTTTTATATGATTCATAGCAGATGAATCAAACATTCTACAAAGAAAAGGTTTTTAAAAATACTTGTTATCAAACCAAGAAATGCTTCGCTGCCTGTTTTAATAGTCTCCTTTGTGTCTGTGTGTAATAAATCTTATTTGACAAAAGAGGTTCCGCCCTCTGTGAAGTGCCTCATCTGCGGAAAATAAAAAAGAACAACAAGAAGCTGTTAATGTTATTAATCAATTAATCCGCTCTGCCTGTTAGTACACTTTTTGAAATGGAAGTTCTGGAACAGTATTTGTGTTTCTGGTGCGTTGGATTCTGGCTGTGCTCATATTTTTCATCTTGAACCAAAATGTTTTATAGGCCACAGACCAGTTCTGTTTCATTATCGCCGTGTTTCCGTCTCTCTTGGAAACGTCACCTAATGTTTCCCCCCCACGAGAGGCAAACATATTCAGAGAGGATATATTGTTACCAGTGACAAATTGATTGATGATCCTAATTAACAGATTATCAAAGATTCACATCTGATTGGCCTGATTTGAATTAATATATTTGCTCTCAGTCCATTATCCTAACTCTTCGCCTCTTCTCTTGCAGGCATAGTAATGAGTGACGCTGCGGTGTACGAGTCCCTGGAGTCGGCAGGCGTGTACGGCAGCCTTGGCACTCCCAGCCCGGCCGCTCAGCGAGCCATCCGCTGCACGGGCAGCACCAGCAGCAGCGCCAGCTTCCTCAGCACGGCCACGGAAGACGACCCCCTGTACCAGACCTGCCTGTACCAGGTGGACGGCAGCGTCGACTCGGACAGCACCAGCACAGACAAAAAGAAAGAGCAGCAGAAGCCTCATCGTCTCCGACCGGCCAGCGAGCTCTTCACGTCAGCCAAGACGCAGCTGACCCGCAGCGCCAGCACGCGCAGCTACATGAGGGGGTCGTCGTCGTCCAACTCGGGGGAGAAGCAGGGAGGGTTCAGCTCGCTGCAGAGGAAGCCCAAACAGAAAAGCTTCCGCAGGCGCCTCCTCAAGTTTATCCCGGGTCTGAACCGACCGCTGGAGGAGGAGGAAAGCAAACTGTGAGCTGCTAACAGAGCTGTTCACTCAAAGACTGAAAGCACCAGTGACTGTCAAACTAAAGCTGCCAAAGAAAAGATGTGCGCAGCCCCAAAGAGCGAAGAGACGGAGACCAAAAAGTGGCTCTACAGCTGCACCTCTCCATGTTTGAAATGGGTCGACCAATGAACATTCAGCTGCGTTCTGTAGCCGTCAGTGTTTCACAGCTGTACATAACTCTTGTTTTGTTTGTTTTTGTCCCTTTAAGTTATTTATTTAATTTAACATACGTCAGGTTTCTGTACAAAATGAAGGATCTTTGTGTTTTTACTGCATGCACCCACTTTTATTATGACCCGTTATGATTGTGATCGTGCAACACAACATTTTGTAAGTTTGATATCTGCTTTAGATGATTCGGGATGATCCTGTTTTATTTCTCTCTGCCGAAAGTCACGGTTCCTAAAAATAAAAAATGTGGCATTTTCAGATTATGGGCTCGTTATTTTGTGCCGAACTCGCAAGAAAGACTCATTTTGTTCCACAAGCCACAACAGTTTGTGGGAAATGTAGCAGCCAAACTTAAATTAGTGCTCAGACCTCGAGTGTACACACAATCTGTTTGTGATTTCCCCAGAGGGGATGTTACCTCCTCCATGTGACGCTTTTAAATATAGTAAGTCTTTATATTTCCACAACTGTAAGAATGTGTCACCCGAGTTCAGGGGGTTACGGCGTGTTTCTCTCTGGTTTGAGGCTTTTTGTGGTGCAAGGTATCCAGAAGGAGGCCGTTGTATCGGCTGTGACACAGTTTATTGTTGCGAGAAAAGTGAGGAATGTGCGGAGAAAGGCATGACCCGAAATTCCAAACACAACCGCTTTCTTTCAGCTCCTGCAGGCCAACGCCGATTCCTCTTCTTCCACACTCCCGTATTCCCATGGTGGCGTCAGTTGTCCAAGAACTCATTGGGTGTGTGTGTGTGTGTGTGTGTGTTTGGGCGGGGGTGGCTTGGAGTCTTTTCATTCCTAGCTCCCAGCTGACCCATGAGGTCATGGTGGTCACTCTCTCCGTTGGCTCTGCGGCGTTGATCCCTTTTGTCCTCCGCCGCTCATTCACAGATGCTTCAGGAGTGTTGATGATGGAGAGCGATGGTATGCGGCCATGTGTTCGAGCCGAGCCCCTCTTCATGCCCTCCTCTGACGGGTTGTGAGTGCGCTAAGGAGAGGCAGGAGGAAAGGAAGGAGGGGAGGGGGGGTTGGAAAGGACGCTGACATAAGGGATTGTTATGCAAGCTTGCTGGTGCTTGAAACATGGGGCTTAGAGCGAGTGGGCTGAATGCATAACGAGGGGATAATGACTGAAGATGGTGGTACACTTAAAACAATGTGTGAAAGGGCCATTTAACAGAGACAGAGCGCCCAAACGAGGAGGGCTCAGTAATTAACACAGTGGGAGGTTAGTGTAGGGTGGTGGCTGGTCAATAATACAGTTGGAAATGTTTGGATGTCGCCCGACTGCTAAAAGCACCACTGTTGTTTAAAGACTATGTGGTGAATCACTTTTGTCTGTGCAGCAGAAACTACAGGCAGACAACTTCTAGACTTCTTCTGTTTTTCCACTTTTTCAGCAGAGTTAACTTAGACTAAACTAAAATTAAACTCTGCATCATTACCAGAATTTACAAAAAAACTCTGTTGCTGAGAAAGACCTGATTATAGTTGTTCTGTCCTGTTTTAATGTAAAAGACAACCAAACTCTTCCTATAGTCCAACAAAATGACACACTGGTATCTAAAAAAAGAAAACTCATGACTGCAGAAAGATGAAGAAAGAAGAAAATATGGTTTTTTTTTCCTCTACATACTGCATCAAGTTCAAATTGGTAAATAAAACTAGTCGAGAAACATCACAAAACAATTGAATATTTGAGCCATTATATCATCCAAATGCCACAAATTATTCAATCTACAATACTGTAAGACCAAGAAAAGCATCAAATTCTCAAATGTAATAACTAGCACCTGACCATGACCTGAATTTCCAGCTCCACACAGTTCATTTTCTGCAAAAATCCACATTCTGAATGAGAAATCTCATCAGCTTTTTTTTTGGTTTTCCACTAGAACAGGTTTGCAAGCTTTAGTCCTCAGAAAAACGCTCCGGTTTCTCATACAGTCGAGCGCTGCAGCACAGTGTTCATTCTGTCTGAAACACTCTGTATTAGCCCCTGTCTCTTTAAGGCCCTCCTCCCAAAAAGGTCAGTGTGCTGTGATTGGTCAACACACCCACGCCTGAGCCACACTTCTAACCGTGTCTCCGGTCAGTTCTTCTGATGTATTTATCTTCCCCAGTTAGCGGCACTACTACCATGAATATCACCACAAGGACCACATCCAAACCAAAAACGTCACCACGGCACATGTTAGAGAAGGAATGTAAAACCATGTTCGCCTCACTGCCCAGCAGGCCGCTAACGTTACAGCTTCGAGCAGTGCACGGTGGTAGCACGCTAACTGCTGGGTGCTAGTCAGAGTTACACACAAACCAGCTGCGCTTAGCTATTAGATTCAACATAATGCTAACACTAGAGATCCTCCGCTTACTTATCAGGCGACAAACTAGCTGATAGGAGTAAATTATGCAAATATGTGACATGGTGATGTAGTGTGATGTCACCAAGCTATGATATTAAAGGCGGGACTATTGACAAAGTGTTTCTGGCACTTTGGGAGCAGAGAAAAGCTCCCAGGTTTTCTTAATTTCAAGATCTTGTGAGGACACACGAAACCCCCCAAAAAAGCAAAAACAAGTCTCCTTCAAAGACATCATTGACCAGCACACTGGCCCAATCAGCCCGTCAGTGGTGAATAATGAGCTTTGAGAAGAGGAAGCACAGGCCTGAAGGCTAGAGATGGGAGTCTGTGGTGTAACGGCTCAGACCACACTGCTATTTCTCAAGCATCGCGTGCGTCACAGCTTCTGATGGGTATGTTAGCGCCTCCGGTCAAATCGATGGATCGGTGCAGATGTTCTTGTTAGTTAAAAATTGAGGAAGCGGTGGGATGTTTGCTAAAAAAAACAGACACCAGACAAAACCACACATATTTCTGTCTCATGCAAGGAGTGAACCTGTGTGAAGTGGAAATATCAGTCAAAGAGGAAGCTTTTGGTGGCATCAAGCGCGGGCGGCTTGAGTGGCGCTTTGGAGTCTGTCTGTCTTGTCTGATAGGCGAGGAGCTCGAGCTGCATGTCATGGTGCAGGATGTGGGTGAGAAATGTGCAGGAAATCCACCAGTACGATAAGATATCATGCAGCCTCCTGCAGAAAGTTTAAAATAGTTTGCGCCGTATGCATGTGATTATCTGTTTTTGGCTGAGAGTCTCTGTGTGTGTTTCAGAGAGAGACGACAGGTGTAGTTGAAGAAGAGCATCAGGGGTCAGAGGTTGCAAATAAAAACTATCCTTTACTTGCAGACTGTTTGTTAAATACTGAGTTGAGCACACGTGGCCAACGAGAGGAAGCTATCCAGCGTGAGATGAGTCAGCTTAACTGCCGTCACCCTCAACAGCTACAGTAACTGAACACTGGGATAAATGCAAATCGACAACCGTTCGTCATAATCTGCATCCGAGATAAAGGATTCTGCATGTGGTTTCCCAGCAGCAGAAGTTAGCTGGTACCTGAGAGGTTATATTGTCTCTTTGTGGCTTTAACAGCCTCCTTCCTGAAGCCGCTGCTCATAATTTCCAACCAACAGCTCGTAAACAGGCGGCTCGGTCGCACAGACGCAGCCTCTTCCTTAGGAACTGGACGGCTTTCTGTTTAATCAACCCCCCTCGCACAGTTCATTAAAAAAAAGTTTTCCAGTCCCTGCTTGGATGCTTGATTATTAGACTCATTAAGATACAAAAATAGCAGCTTAAACATATTTTCTCTATCAGCTTCTTATAATGAGCGCATGGCTCACAATATTTTCAGGTTATTTTTACTTATTACTTATTTTATTCCACGCATTTTCCCTGCTGGTTTGAAGTGTGAGGTCCTCCGTTGGAAAAAAGGAGAATGTCTTGTGCTGGATTTACTTGCACCGATGAAAAGTTTTAGCAAACGTTCAAATAAAAATCTGATACAGGACGTGTGGTGTGTTTGCAAAAAAAAGGTGCCAGATATGATCAGTGAAATCTGATCAGACAGACTCCCCCCACAGACACAGTCCTGATGAAGCAGATAAACTGAGCTCTATCTGAATAAACAGTCACTATGGCTTAAAGTACCACAAGGAACTTTTAACTGGCTGTGAAACCGTCTCACTTTATTACTGATGATTCATCTTTACAACCCACACAAGCACGCGGGACCATCAGGAAGAAGTGTAATCATCATTAGTTATTATTATTGCCTGTCACTGGGCTGGATAATTCATATAATCAAACTGTTTTTTTTTATAGAACAAGGATGAAATGAGGAATCTCACAGCTGAGAGTTACCACTGCATTAAAACAGAGTTTACTTTGTTGCATCGTCGCCATCGTTTGTCTGCAGGCGACGCCAGAATCAGACAAGCAAGTTCCTTGTAATAGCTTTAGATTTATTTCTTGTTTATTTACTGTTGGATATTTAATGTCAGAAAACAATACAAGCTGTCACAGGTTTAAACATGTCTGGATCTGCAAATTGAAACCAGTAATAGCTGGCTATTGTGTGGTTGCGACTTCATTGGGACAAGACAGGCCAAACCGACATCAAAGACGCTGCACTTGAACACACCGCGACTCCAGAACACTCCAGCTGATGTCCAGCTTGCTTGTACGTCCTGTGAAATAACTCTAAATACCACCCGGTCAGGACAGTCTGTATGTGTCTTTCATAAAGGGGAAACCAGAACTACATGATGTTCAGTTGGCCTCTCGTGAAAAGCACCCAGCATTTATTGTTTATTGTCGTCTGTGGCTCTGAAGGGTGTTCCTGAAAACAGAACATTATCCCGAATGATCTCACTGTGGTTATCTTGGATTAAGTGTGAGACTTCACCCTGGGACGAGAGGAAATCATGCCAGGGATCCCAAACTCCCCTTCACTTTTTAACAGAAAACTGGCGTCACAAAACTTGGGGTGAGAGTTTGAAAGACAGACATTTAACAGACACGCAGGGTCAGATGAAAGATGATGCATTCATGTGTTGCATTCTGGGAACTGTGGGATTTGGTTTTTGGGCTTTGACCATTACCAGCGACTAAAAGATACCAAGTATCTTGACGTTTGTTTGACTATCCTCATGTGTCTTCCAAGCTAATGATAATGCTAAATGTCCAGAGTGAAGATATGATATGTAACATTTCTGTATTTAATGGTCTCGAAATGACGAGAGTTGTGAACTTACATTATTCTAAACATTTCCAACAACGTTCGAACGCAGAGATCTCCTAAAACGGTGTGTTTCTGACTCTGGTTACAACAACTCAGATGATCCTACAGTCATCGGTCCAAATTAAAGGACAATTACGTTGGGTTTAAAACCACATAGATCTCTTCCATTATGATGCAGACGCCATGGCAACGCTTCCTGTTCATCATGATCCTCCCATGTGATGATCTCCAGTTTCAGAGTGAGACCTTAAATGACTTCACCCACCCGACCCATCCCACACACATGCTCACACATTCTTATATACTTCATCCCCGGTGTGAAAGTCTGTGTCAGTGAATATACTCTTATTTCTCTTTGCTGCTCAGATGTCCGACAGTCATGACCACTTAGCTTCTACGCCAGCACGGGAAGCACGACAGCTGCACGTGGCCAATCTCGGAATAAATTCAGGGGGTGAATGAATGAATCACTTGTTTTTCTACTGTTTTCAGATATTAGTTGGTAGTAAAAATATCCTAAAGGGATGCATCATAGGCTTAGTCTTAATAAAACACACATGTGACTGTGTTTGGCTTCTGCATCGCTCCATGTTTCCTGTTCGGCTCACAGAAGCTTCACAGCAGATCTGGAATAAATCTGAAGATTTGGAAGATTCAATTTGGTCTGAACCTGATAATTTGCTGGTTTCTTTTCTTTGGGGCATTTCAAATGGTTTTCCACCGGATGTGAGATGTGTACACAGTATGTGTGTGTGTGTGTGTGTGTGTGTACGATAGGCCTCATTGACTGTTCAGTTAGGTTATTAAACAGGTTCCTCTTTTTCATGATGGTTTATGATGTTTGAGCGCACAAGTTCAGATAAGAAACCACCTGCCCATGTTCGTTTCCACCCTCTGACACACCCTACACACACACACACACACACACACACACACACACGAAAGGGAGAACACACAAGTGAAAATGTTAATGTTCAACTCATGGATGGAGATTCCCACTAATACAGTTGAAATGAATAAATGTCAAACAATAGCCAGGTACTTTTTCATGACAAATGTGTGTGTTTTCTTAAAATAATAATTCCAAACCAGAATTATTTAACACTTTTTGTCATTTTCATCAATAGAATATCAAAATGGGAGCCAGGCAGTTAAAGGCTTGGGTGTATTTAGCTAGCTTGGTTATCCATGAAGAACAAATCTCCAATATTGTTTTTGGCCCGTTCAGCTAACTAACACTAGCTAGCAAGTACATTTATCCATATACACAGCATCTATATATATGTACATATAGGCCACAGACCATGAGCAGTAACGTATACATTTACCTAAATGCTAGCTAGTGTTAAAAACTAGCATACTAAGCTACTCACATACGGCAGTTACTTCCAACCACTGTATTGCGAGCTAGCTTATGTTAGCTAGCTGGAAGGAAGACTAACTTAAACATAATTAGGTAACGGTAGTTAGATTGTAGGCTTCTGAGGTAATATATATGTTTAATACACTACTATGTTACCTATTTAGCTAATAGATGCTAGCTAGCATGTGAATCTATCTATACAGGCCGATACATTCAAAGCTATTTAGCCAAATGCTAGTGAGAGTTACAAACTAGCATCCGGAGCTACTTGGATATGGCAGTTACTTCTACAGCCTGAGGTAAAGAATATATTTAAATTAACACATGAACAATGTAAATAAATAGCTGTAGTGCTCATGACAGTTTATCATAAGGATGTGGTCCACAGTAGGCTACTGTAAGCCCAGAGTCTATAAAGGCCTAAAAGGAAAACATACTGTTTTTAAAAAGTGCTTCTTCTAGTCTACTGACGTCTCAAAATGCTTGACATTTTAATCAACTTAAGAATTCAAGGAACAGCTGGCACATTATATTGCCAATAACAGGGAATGAATGTATGCTGGGTCAAAAATGAACAGGCCGGCCATTTCTGACCCAGCATACATTCGAGGGTCGAGGACTGAAACACTGTTGTATAAAACCTCTGACAGCTGTGAGTGTGCACACAAAGACAGAGAAAGTCCTCAAACACAATGGCAGGAAGTGTCATGGGGTTAGATATTTAATCATTGTGTGGCCACAGTTTAAAACATTTCCCAGAAACTCTAACAGCTAAATGTTTCAGTTAAATCATTTCTGTCAATGAAACGACTATAGATTTGTGTAACCGCTGGTGTGTCTGGAGCAACGTGCAGACCTGTGGACATCCACAGTCGGTTGCAATAGAGAGAACGCCGACAGTAACTCCTTCCTGTCTCCAAAGACAGGAAGTGGTGGGGATCAGCATGTTCTGACGTCTTTTCTTTTTCTTTTTTTTTCCAGGAGACTCTGAACAAATACAACCACCACGTCAACACTGACTGAACAGTACAGCAGAGAGAGAGAGAGAGAGAGAGAGAGAGAGAGAGAGAAGGAGAGAGAGAGAGTACGGCATATTGTCCTCATCTCCAACCATGCCAGAGCAAATGAAATCAGCATGCCTGCCTGAGAGCTCGGGCTTGCGGAGCAGCAGCGCCTGGGCTTCAGGAATGCTGTACGCTGCGGTGTTTGTCCAAGAGGAGAGAGGATGTTGACTCACCGGGGCTTTTCAAAGAGCCAGCTCCAGGAAAACAGGGAGGATGGAGCCCAGAGATACTGTACCGTGTTCCCAGAAAACAGTATGATTGCAATTAGTTGTAATTCTTATGTTCCTGCGAAGATGACATTACACTTATATTTGAAAAACATTCCCTCTTTCCTCTCCAACAAAGCCCTGAAACCGATACAGATTGTTGTCCGAAAAGACTTTGAAGAACGCACGAAGCTCAGTACTACATCTTATTTATATAATGCGTGGGTGCATAGTATACAGACAGGTGCTTTTATCTAGTGCTGTTCAAGATATTCTCACTTTCTGCCCACACACACTCCACCTCAAAGTCTTTCACTCTCAATCCAACAAGGTCGATCTGACTCATCTGTGGTGAGGAAGAAACACACACACACACTTCATACTGAGATTTTTTTATGTTGAGTGGGAAGGTGACACTCGAATGACGACTCTGAAAGGAGACACATGGCAAGTTTTGATATCATACCCCTGAAATTGATCGCTATCTATCTAAACAAAGTCATAGGAAAGGAGGAAGTTTTGCACGTCTGTCTGGACACTTCGTGGTTTCTCTTCTGCTGCTTCTTCTTCTTTTTTCTTTTTTTTTTTTCCATTTGGTTTTTAGATCCAATGATTGCTAGAGTGGCGTCTCACACAGCTCACATTTGGTCTCTTTAGTTTAGTTTAGTATGAGGGCAGTTTGTTTAGCTGAATTCACCACCAACACAGACAGTGACTGTACTCTGCATGCTGATGAGACCGGGGAATTTGCTGCGATTTGAAAAGAGACCAGACGTGAGCACAGTGGGGCAAAGCTATTCTCCATTTCCAGCTGAATGGCAGCTGCGGTTGTAACAGCTGACATTTCTCTTCCACCCTCTACAAGTTCCTTCAATCCCTAGTATAGTTACTGACAAGCCAGGCTTTGTATTGTTTGGGGATTTCACTTGTATCGGTGCAATCAACCCCCGGTGCACCAGGAACTCTTTAGAAAGTCCCCCTTCGCTTACTCTTTAACAACTGGCTCCTGACCTTGAACAGGTCCAGGAAACTTTGAGACAATAACACCGCTATTTCATCCACAGACTGTATCTGGAAAAACAAGAGGAAATTCATTGAAGAAGAAGAAGAAAAAAAAGAAAAAGAAAAAAAGTTTAGGATGAAAAAAGGCCAAAGTCAGCCAAGAGCCAGCATGTGTGAGTCACTGATGGCGACTGTCCCAGGCCTGGAGACGAATCAAAACAAGAGCACCAGCAGCCCACTGCGGCCGGCCTGAGAGGAGATGGCGGTGAAAAAAAAGGAGTTCCTGGAGATGTTTCGGCGCTGCCTCCTGGCTTCACCAAGTGTTTGGGGCCTCATGTAATACTTCCTGACTGTTTTCCTGCGGGAGCTATAAGAACAACACTCCCCGCCCTCGCCCATGCTGCTGCTCGGACACAGAGGTGATGACCGCAAACACGGCGACGGCATTTTATTTTGACACTCTTGGTTCAGATTGTACATTTGATCATCACCAAAATAAAAGATGAAACCAGTGATTCCCAAACACAGATTACAGATTAAACGAACGAGACACACCTCTTATTTAATGATTGTTGGAGGTGCTGGTTAGCAAAGAGCCAGGCTTACAGTCTCAACCTTTGGGTTTCATGTGTTTGTGCTAATATAAATATAAACGAGGCTAACTGGCTGCTAGCCGTAGCTTCATATTTAACGTTGATAAGCTAGAAAGTAAAAATGATGCAACCCAAATTGTTAAAGTACTCCTTAGAAAGAGGAAATGAGTAGTGCCAACATGTTTTCACTCAGCACCCCCACCTGAAACAATTTGGGCTCATGTAGCCATACAGTAGAGTGATATCAGCAGGTCTGTCCCCGAGACCGAACAGTACTGGTTCAGCCCAGTGTGTGTGTGTGTGTGTGTGTGTGTGTGTGTGTGGCCAAGCGTATGTGGGCAGTGGATGAGGCAGGAATGTGAGAGTGGGATGTCTCAAAGGGGGGGGGCATTTTGGTGACCTACAAACGGATGACAGAAAAGATTTTGTCCTCCCGGCTGACAAAGACAAGCATGAAGACAGAGCTCATTATTCAAACCGGGCCGTGATGAAATGTCTCTGGTGACGGCTCAGACGACGGGGCTTGCGTCATCTTCGCTTAATGTAATCTGGAGGGAAAGTTATTGTTCGACGCTGACAGCCACATGGAGGGTTTATAATGACTCTGTGGAGAATAACTCGTGCATAACTTACAGGCCCATTGAGTCCAGCGCCTCACATTAGTGTCTGTTTGATTTGTTCCTATGATGCTGGATTGGTTTTTAACACATCCACAAATACACCTTCAGATGAGTGAAGCAATTACATCTTCCAAGGTTTTAATCAAGACATGCCACAATATCATCATCTTCGCAATGAATTCATGAGACAAACAACTTAGATATTCAACACTGTGACCAACTTGTATCCATTTAAGTAAATAAAATGACTTGATGTGTTGCTCTTAAGTGTAATTTTTAGATACTTGTACTTTGTATTCCCATTTTCTGCTGTAGGATGAAAAAAATATTGTACTTTTCATTATCTAGATTTATTCAATAACTTTAGTTACTTTGCAGATAGGATGCTGTAAATTCATTTATTTTATGGGCAATCAATTGAAAACACTTCTGAATATCAGATCTGAAAATCAGTCTGGCGATTAATCAGTCAACCCATAGTAAACAATACATGTGTAAGAAAATATATCCCTAAATACTTATATTTTCTACAGTAAATATGATATCAGATACTTCGATAATACTTAGAATAAGTACTTTTATTCAACTATGACTGTTAGTAGCAGCTGATGTTTATCAAGCATGTGTTTATTTTATTGTTACTGTTTTATCATTTGCAGTTTTGTGATGTGTTGTTTAGTCTTAAATTGAGAAATCCTCATTTCAGTTTTCATATGATGTCTTTACAAGCGCCCAAATCACTCTTTATGATACATTAAGTGTTAAATATTTTGAGTCTTCTCATGTACAAAAAGGTAAACTCGTTAACTTGTCAAAACTGGAATTAATTTTGGTTATACTGTAAAAAAAAATATATACTGTTGAAATGTACCACAGCTGTTGACTGCTGTCAGGTGTGACCTCTGCTGAGAGGAGGCAGCTCAGTCACGTCAGGATGCTGCCCTCCAGTGGTCAACCAGCTCTGAGCACTGAGTCGACACACTGGTGGAGAATCATGCAAAACGAACACATCAGGTTGTAAACATTGATTCGAGAAGACACAGACACATCTTTTATATATCAAGTGTTTGTACTAAAAAAAAAAAAAAGAAAAAAAGAAAAGAGACAGACGTCACAGTTTCATCAGATATGTGCAATGTGAGGATGTGCTTGAAATGCAGGTGTGCAGTAAAGAATATGTTATTAGAAATAAGAATAAGACAGATATTTGAACACTGGCCACTGTTCATCATTTTGAAGGAGAATGCTTTTACACACCTTGCTTCCAACACACCTGATTAAACTGAAAACTCTTGTTATCAACTGATCATTTGAATCAGGTGTGTTGGAGCAGGGAAACGTCTAAAACGTGCAGGGCAGGAGGCAAAAACACTGATGGAAACGTTCCTCTTTTTCCAGTTTATTTCAACTTACAAGGTAATTTCTCTTTCTTCAGGGTGGATCAGTTTTGATTTCTTTGCTAGATACAAGCAAAATATAGGAAGACTTGGAGACTTTTGACTTTTCATAGCAGGAAAGCACAAATGATTCTCATAACATAAATATAAGTGTCCTGGTGTGAAAGTGAACCAACATGTACTTTAATTCAACCACCTTTTAGTAGGCTATGTAATTTACCTACTTTGACAAGTGAAAATGTGTTTGTGACAAAAGGTTAATGGTCAAATATTATACCCACTCAAGTTTAAGACATAAAAGTGATTCAAACATTATAAAGTAATAAAAAAAATATCATGTTTCCCCTTTCTGGAGAAAGAAATAACCTTTATTTTTCACAACTGTTGCCATTTCCTGACATAGATAAAGACAAATAATACTTTTTCAAATTTTTTTTATTTTATTTTGGAAATTAAACTTGTATCCAGGTTTTTACAACTTAAACAAAAGTG
Source organism: Acanthopagrus latus (assembly GCF_904848185.1). Classification (NCBI taxonomy): domain Eukaryota; kingdom Metazoa; phylum Chordata; class Actinopteri; order Spariformes; family Sparidae; genus Acanthopagrus; species Acanthopagrus latus. The sequence continues at coordinate 5,942,587 of NC_051045.1, forward strand.
AATCTGCGAGGTGTGAGAGGAGGCTCAAAGCAAATAACTGACATAACTGACACCAGAGACTTAGTGATCTGTGAATTACCTTCGACAGATTCTCACAATCCTTCAGATGAATTTCATCCCCTCGACCTGACAGTCAGCTCAGGCCAGGGCTAATTAACGAGCATGCTGACAAGCTGTTTGGCAGCTGCTGAATGTGAAGTCTGAAGCTGCCTAGAAACATGGTTAGATTTTTATCTAGTTATATCACATCTGACACCTAATCAGATTCTTTCAAATTCAGTTTTCTTACACCAGATGATGAGAAACATTTCAGCCACTCAATCATGTTATAGTTAAATATAATAAAAGAAGATGCTTTGGGTTTCAACCGCAAAGTCACGATCAGCACGGCCTTAACCCAAACAAATAATTACAAAAATTATTGAAATTATTGTTCAAGATTTTAACATTCAGATTTAAAGTATTATTGCCATTTCTACTCTGTACACATACTTCAGAGGAAGACTGTGTACTTGGCAGGTGGAGGGGTTGGTGGTGGAGTTACAAGCGAGAAGGCTGCCAAGAGAGTGACCGCAGTTCAAGAATCTGAGTCAGCATTTCTGCATGTGAGTGTCACACCCCTGGATATTTATAAAGAGACCTCGGGACAATTTTCAGACAAGATAGTGACAATAAAACATGTATTCTAACCTAAAACATGATCTTTTCCTTACCTTCCTGACCAGAGCAGTGCATAAGCACAGTGTTGTCACAAGATACAACTGAAAATTGAACCTACAGAAATGTGAAATTGCAACATAAAGAAACGTTCTGACATAGTCTTTGGTTTGCAGAAACGTACATTGTGTACTTTCATGGCGATTACTTCACTCGCTCATACAAACATGGTCACTTCTTGCTCCAGCAAGCCAAGATGGCGATGGTCGTCCTGCCAGACTCGAGGCATCAGAGCTGTTGACCACAAACCAATGAATGACATCCTGACAGGTTCACACTCGCACAAAAACAGTGATGACTTTGACATGATGTCAGAATTGATCATTTCTTCATATTCTTCATGTTAATGTAACGTCTTTAACTCAAATCCTATGATATCTTTCAGAGCACACCTGCAGGTACATTGAATGGATGAACCTCATTGCAAAAAAACTTGTAATGGAGTTTTTTTACATTGTTATATCAGTACTGGAGAAATGATCTGAGTCCATTAGTTGCTGTTCTAGATCTTTCAGTTTTGTCCCACAGTCTTCCTTTGCAGACAGAGTAACAAAAGATTGAGGGATAAACTTTCTGACTCAGTGTGATTTGTGTTGTTCAGGTTAAACTTGAATACCCAGCTTCCATGTTGCTCCACCAGATGGAGCATGAACATACTGCTACTGCAAACGTCAGCAAAAGCTGAGACGTCTGGAGTGAGCGCAGACATAAAGGTTAAGATGTCACTTCTGTGCTGAAGTGTCTGAAAATGATTTGTCTCTGGGTACAAGGTCATAAAACCCCGGCACAGTCCATGATAACATAGAGAGTCTGTAAAACACTCGATATTAAACACAGTATATAATGAACGCTGTGATTAGTTGAACAGCGGGGTGAGTGAATGGTTTCGAGAGAAGGAGTGGACGAGAAGGATTCAATTTTCGTGATCTATGTGTAAAATGTGAGATGTCTTTTCATTTGGGAGTGGAAAGTGGAACCCGATAAGGACATCGGAACCCGATAAGGACAGTGGGGTCTTAAGCCTCGAGGAAGAATGTTGGAATGAAAACTGTCGCACATGTTTGGTCAAAGAAAAAAATAAAAAATAAAAAAGGGAAGAGTCACCAGGAGTCCTCAGTCATGTTTTCGTCATGGGCACCACAGTTTCTCCAAACACACCAATCTTTGGTTTGTGGATTCTGTTATTTTGCAACATTTGTGGTATCGTATGGATGGGGCGATTTTTGGTTGAGGCATTAACAAAAATCACTTACGGTACCCGTCTCAGTGTTGACTTCAGGCCAGATCAAGATACATCAAACAATAGACTGACTGCTGTCACAGTTATAATGAAGTTAATAATCTCAACCTGAGAGACAAACCTGTGACAAATTAAAGGTCCAGTATGTAGGATTTGGAGAGAAGTGACATATAATATTCATAATTATGTTTTTCAGTTGTGTTTGAGCCGTGACCATCAAAACATCGTGATTTAAAGGTGCACTGTGTCATTTTTGGCAAGAAATTCAAATTTAGGAAAGTAATATTTATCTCTCTCGATTGATTGCGGTGGATTCAGATCCCCTTCGTACAAAGTGATGAGACTGGATCCTAATTAGTCAGTGAGAGCAGCTCGGGGGGGGAATTCCCCTCATAGCCAATCAGGGTGTGACGGCGCCCGGCGACGTGAGGTTCAGTGAGGTTGAGAATGGCACCAAGTTCAGTCAGATTCTGTCCTCGACACACTGCGGACCTCATCGAGAAGCTCTGCTCTGTTTAGGCTCTGTTGAAATGTATAAGCTGTCTTCATGCTTCTTAGCTGACTGACCATTAAAAGTCATCATTCAACTACACGATCTGAGACTTTTTTTTTTTTAATGTCTTTTTTAATTGGACAATTAACTGTTAAACTGGTGTTTGTCAAATGGATGTTCAAACAACTTCCATGCCAATATCATCATTATGCAAAGGAAGTGGGGGGAATAAATATTAAAACTGCTAGAACCAACACAGAGTACAGCTTTAAATATCCCACTGAATGTAGTCTGCTAGTGTTTATTAAAAATGAATTTTAAAAAGGTATAATTTATTAAGTGCCTGTTTCATTGCACTGGATATCATCATGCAGGTGTTTCTATATTTCAGGATCAACTCTATAAACAATGAATATTAGATCGAGGGAACCTATAAATAAAACACACCAGGAAATATATACAGACTCACATGCACACACATATCATGTTACGGGGCTCCAAACACTCTGCACCCTGCGCAGCCCATAAAACCATCAATTTGACGCCGAAGTCAGAGTGCACCAAGTCTGAACCTGATCACCTTGAACTGCGTTCTTGATGTTCATCCCACTGGGAGAAGATGATATTCTGAGTGCAGAATACGAGCTGTGTTAGACACAAGTCCATCTGCTCGTCCTTCCAGTAAAGAGGCAGGCGTTGCTGAACCCCAATCATGATGTCTGTGTTTTCAGTCAATGTAAACGCAGACGTGCAAGTGAAAAGAGTACACTGGTGGATAGCTTTGTATTAGATGTATCCACATATTTAATGACATTATTATTAAATATTGTGTGATGATACTCATCATCTGCTCTGAATAGGACAGTACACTTCCCCGGTGTTTGTTCCAACATACTTACATGCACAGTATTTCATTTTAGACCTCTACAAGTCTCTCTATTAAAACAAAACAAAGGACATTTGCACAGTGTTGTGTCTTTGCTGCTGCTCAGCACTGACCATCTCTAAGTCGGGTGCAGAGACAAACCTTCTGCAGGAATAACCACCCTGGATCAAATCAAATTCTGCTCTGATCTGTTAGCCGACTAGATCAGAGCGCAGAGGCCTTATTTTGGGGGGGATTATAAAGTGGATTTATATAAGGCACTTTACACAGTTGAACACAGATGATCTGGACGTGACTCAGGCAGACATAATTGATTTTATCAACGGTTATGCTAAGTTTAATTCTTCGACTTCCTTCCTCACTCTCAGCCTCTCTATAGTGACAGGCGACCAAATTTAATGCGTCATTCCTTCCAGCAAACTTGTGGATTTCTTTAGAGCGGTCATTGTTGGAAACATCTGGGATGATGTAAAACAAAAGTCTGGTTGTTTTCAAATAATTTTATGCCAAATTCTTACTTATTACATATTTAACAGTAACATAACCTTAACATCTGTTAACTTCCTAATCAGCGAATGAGGCAAAGTCAAAGCCAAAGTCTTTTGCAGTGGTGATCCTCCAGAGTTTGGGAAAAAGATGCAAAACACAACTGATAACATCATCTCAACCTCATTTACATCCGCATGCAAAGCACCAGGGATCTACCCGTAATAGACAACTGATTTTAACAGCTGTACTTTTTTTTTTTTTCCGCAACTGTTACAGTTGGAGCTGATGTCGGTCCATCTGATGAAAACACTACAGCGTTATTACAGTGCTGAGCTCCCTCACAGATTCTGCACAGTTGTTCTGGTCGCTGGCAGATTTTAAGTGAGACTTTAAAACAGTGTAATGACCACAGACATGTTTTAATGACAAATCTGAACTGAGAGGATTTCTCCACCATGACAAACATCTTCTCAGATCAAAAATAGCTCCCTGAAGGAGCAACAGGTGGTGGGTGGGAGCTCCGGCTCTGCACATGTGATAACACATAACAAGAACATGTGTGTGCATGTGTGTGAGAAACAATCGCACGTCCAAGCATCGAAGTTTCTCACATTTCGCATTTTAACATCGGAGCTCTCACAGCTTCCACGCGCAAATTGTTCTCCGTCGTGTGAATCTGCACCCAAAAGACATCCAAAGAGGGGATCGCGTTGATGTCACAGAGTGTGCCCTGTGTCCGATAACCGAGATCAGATAACTGCTTACATCAGTTTCTGTGCAGCAGGAAGGCCCAGTGAGCTGGCATGACATCACAGATAACCAGTGATTCACAGGGAAACAAAACCTTCAATGGGAGGGTGATTAGTTTCCACCCCAGACTGAGAGTGTCGGTTCTTGAGCCAAAAATGTGAACCGACCGCGAATTTAGATGCGAAATCGCCTCAAACAGACTGCAAGAATGAGTAACACGGTGCCGCCCTCAACAACAAACAGCTGAGTTGCACTGTTAATAAAATATTCAACATTTTTGTCATCACACTTCTAGCTGGTGTGTGTGTATGTGTGTGTGTGTTGTCTGCGTCCTCTGTTGAACCAGACTGCGCAAAAGGCTCTTCCTCCCATGAGGCCACAGTAGTGTTGTGAATGTCATTCGGGGCCAGTGAGCACATCATTAGTGACAACAGAACCGAGTCCAGACGGACAGAGTATTCGACTCAATTCAAAATCATATGTTTTGTCCCTCGAGGGGCAATTCAAAGTCGGACGAGCCTGCAAACTGAAGCAGACAGTTAATTCATACCCAGTATTCAAGACCACAAGCAGTAGTGGCAGTGAAAGGTGGAAATCATTCATCTGTATGTATTTACCCACAAAACAGACTATTTCTTGTGCTGTGGCTGTTGAAGGTGTAATGACTTTCAAAATAAACCACACCAACCAAAACCTCTCTCTATTTGTTTTGCATACAGACAATCTGAGAGACATTTGGCAGCTTAAAGGGGCTCTGCTTGCAGTTGTGAGTTTATGTCAGATGACATTTATAAACTAACTACTGTTCCTTTCTGTTAGATGAGCACTCGAGAACATGCATGAAGTCACATGCTTTGGACTCTTGTGGCAAAAAAATCCGACCCTTCACAAAGAAAATCCACAGTCCTGCAGCATAACACAACTGAAAGAAATCATCTACAGGCTCGTGTAGGCAACCGACAGAGACTGGGGATGATCTTGTTTATCATGTGACGTTACAATCTGCTCACATACGGCTGTCAAAAAAGTTATTAATACGTGTAGATTGCTACAAATGATGAGCCCAGTTTAGAGTGAAGAAGTGAGACTGGGGATCTCACAGAAGGCCTGCGAAGAGTGTGAGTACAGATAAAGAGGGGTAAAAATATCTTTGTTAGTTTCATTTTGATATGAATGTGAATAAGAGTCTTTATCATATGTCATAAAGTCATACAGTGGACAACATAGTGAAACTGGTTCACTGCTCGTGACTGTAGTTTTGTCTAATTCTGGAAAAAAATTACCTTGAAAGAACATCTGACAGTCTCGAATGATTCAACATTAGAAGCTTTAGAGAGATTATCACCATGAGCACAAGAATCAGGCTGGATTGCACTTTGTCTTAGAGGTGAAGTTGTTAGAGGAAACTGTACTCGTACTTCAATGGTCTGACTACTATATTTCAACAAAAGTTTTCCTCTTTACAGGTGCTATTTGTTAGATAAGATGTTTTATGAGTCAAATAATAATGCTTTGAGATTGTAGGACGGGTCAGCTGCCATCACAAAGGGTCACTACTTGACAAGTTCCTCAACACAGGACCCACGTTGACAAGTTAGTTAGAGGATATTGTGCCTGTAGATGCTGATTCCCAAACACATTTTAAACTAAATTAGCATTTAGCTCCGTTGGTAGAGTTTGATGTGTCCCGTATACGCAAGACTTGCTCTGGGTTCGAGTCTGACATGTGGCCCTTCGCTACATGTCGCCCCCCCCTTTGCAAAAAACTAAATGAAAACTAAATGAACAGACACTGGAGTGCCCTGATACCTCAGCTGAAAGAGCATGTGTCCCATGTACAGAGGATGTGTCCTCACCACAGCAGCACAAGGTTTGAGTCCAATCTGCATGTCAATTCCCGTCTTTCTCATGTACTATCCAATAAAACCATGAAAACAAAGCCATGTCAGAGAGCAAATCATTATCATGTGTTTTGGGATTGCCCACTACTGGGAGACAGTCAGAGATAGTACAAAAATAAAAAAATCCCCCCCAAAATTAAGTTTGACTTTTGCTTCCAGGTCTTACACTTATGATGCCACAACAGATTCTTGGCTTCTCCAAGGCGTAAATGTTCAGAATAATGTTGGTCGCTTGTAAAAAAGCCATCACCACAAGGTTCACCCACATCAGCTGACTGGTTTAATGTGATGCATGACATTAGTTGTAATAGAAAAACGATATTGTTCTTGGAGACTCAAGACATGTTTGATAAATGCTGGAAAGGATGGATTGACTTAATCAACCCATATATAGCAGATTTCAGGTAAAGGCGTCAATAGTACTGTAACTCCCCCTGGCTCTCCACTGCACAGACTTACTGTTTTTCTTGTTTTTTTTTGTCTTTCTTCTTCTAATGTTTTCTTTTTGCTTTAAAAACAAAAATGTACAGTGTAAGAAGCATGTCCCGTTGACTTTTTTCTTCAGTAAAAAGAAAATAAATCTATAATAAAAGAAAATAAATCCATGAAAAATGCCAAAATAAAACAAACAAAACTAAACTTACACTTAAAAGTACTTACACGGGGTAACTGGATTTGGACCTCTGGACCTCTTAATGCCCCCTGTGTCACCCATTCTCTGCCCAGTGTAGAAAACAGGTGCAGGCATTTTACTGACTCACACACGATAACATCATTTTGAGAAAAATGCATTTTTAGCAACATTTCTCTTCACTTTTACCAGACGAGATAAAAAACTGTTCCTACAATAAACAGAAAAAACCTGTCCAAGACACTGTGACTTCCTGTTTGCAAATCATATGTTTCCACTCCATCAGCACAGAACGTCACACTGTCTAACAGAGACACGCTCTGTGAGGAGCCACAGGGTTTAATATCGATACGTTCACACTTCAGTTGATTTCAACTTTATATTCAGCTTCATGTGCATTAATTTAGCTGTATATATGTGTATGTTGCGGGTCTGTGCGTGTGTGTGCGCTGCACGAGGACAATGCTGCGGTTCTTCACTGTCCGCGCGTCAACGGAATCCCGTAGTGCGTCATCCAACGTCTATTCTATCTAAGGCGCGCCGTGATTGGCCGCCGCCTGGAAATCTCCCCGCCCACCGGCCAGCCTTGTATGGAAATCTTTATGGCGTCATGGGAACAACACAGCTGGTATAAATGCGCCGAGGCGCTGCGAGCGGAGGGACTACTCTCAGCTAGGGAGACTCTGAGCATGACTGATGGTCGTTTGTGGAGTACAGACAGTTCAAAACACTTACAGACCTCCGAACAGGTAAGAGGCACTTGTTACTTTTATTATTATTATTATTATTTTTTAAATACAGCAGACTTGAATGCGGAAACGGCTCATTCTTACACACGTTAAAGCTCCACCGGTGGTGACACCTGGGCACGAAACACTGACTTTAAATCAAACAGGAAAAAAAAGTATTTTCATCGACAGCACATGTTGCATTTTTGAGTCAGAGTAAAGTGCAGCAGGGAAGTCGCTGGACTGTCCTGTACAGGAGACATGTCTCATAATATTACAGCACATGTGAGGCTCATACAGTGTGTTGGCACTGAGCCCCCGGTGTGAAAGCCAACCCCACTCACTGTACATCCCAGGCATGTGCAGCTGACTATATTTACTGCTTAGTAACATATGATGATAGAAGACTTGAGGCTGTTGCTATGAAGAGCAGAAAACTTTATAGTTTAACTCGGGAACTTGAGGATGTTAAGTCTGTGCACCACATCCACCTGTGGTTCCTAAAAGCATCTGATTCACTGTGTAGCAGCTGATTCATGGCAGACTGATAACTGAGGTTAAAAATGTTATCCAGCACTTTAAATGTTACGTCTTTGCACCATTAAAGGATTATGGATTATTTTATTGTAGTTTATTCAAGAGGGGACAATGCACATTATTAAAAACACATGTTAATTTGGGTAAAAATGACAGAATTAGCCAACAGGGGTAAACGAAACATGAGGGGGAGTCAGTGATACTAAAACTGAAATATTGATAATGTGTTAATAACACATGAGATAATGTCATATGATAATCCAGCAAAGATGTTCGGCCTCATTCGTCTTTTGTTCATGAGTTCACCTGGTCGCCTTTTCATTAGTAATTGAGTGAAATTGTTCTTCTGGTTCACTTAAAAAAAACAAAAAAAACAATTGTTGCAGACTCTCTACACGTCGATAATCGGTATCGTGACGGCCCTACCGAAAAATTATCTTTTACTGACAATAATCTACTTTAAGCCTCTTTAAATCGGAATTCTAAATCAAGAAAGAGCTGTTTTACATTCTTAAAAATTGTAGGCCTATATTTACCAAATATAAGAAAACAGACAGAGCAATGCTATGGAATACATATGATCTCAAAGGATGTTACTCTGTTCTCCAAACCAGCAAAAACAACTGGAGAAACGAGAAACGTTGACATCAAAAGGGCATCAGGGGCAAAAGGGGGCAGGTGGAGTTTAGGACGTATGTATGTGTAAATCATCCAATGCTTTAATTGCTTTAATCTTGAAGTCTGAGCCGCCACATGGTAAACCTCGGCCTGTATGCGGCACATGAATACTAATGAACAATGTGGAAAACCGAAGGTGCAGACACTCGTTTCTGCCCCTGGGATGTCTAGCAGATGAACTGACCATGGCTTGAAGGTTTAAGATAAAGATGGGTGGAGGGGGTGAAAAACAAGCTAACATTTCTGATCATGTCTTTTTCAGTCTTGCAGCCATGACTTGCGTACACCCCCAGCACGCATCCCAGCCCTGTGAGGTCAACCTTGGCAGCTCGGAGCTTCAAAGCACAGACTTTATCTCCAGGCTCAGTGTCGATATGAGCAGCCCACGGGACCGCCTCTCTGCTCAATCCCTGCCAAGCATCAACTCCCTGGTGGGCACTCAGGCGGGCGAGTTTGATGCATACTCATGTCAGTTCACCGCAGCTCCTGCCCATGTTGCTCCGGCGTTGGGCCAGGAGACTCCCTTCAAGCTGGATGACCTCCAGGTGTACGGCTGCTATCCTGGAGCGTTTACGTTGAGTTTCCCAGATGGGGCTGTTTCCCCTGCTGGGTCAGATTATTTCGGCAGCCCCGCTTCGGCCTCGTCTCCTTCAACACCCGGTTTCCAGAGTCAGCATGCATCCAACTGGGATTCAGCCTTCGGGCCATACTCGCCCAGTCCAGGATACTGGGCTGCAGACGACACCTCAGCGCCTCATGCGCCCTCTTTCTTCACGTTTGGCTCGGGGTCTGTGGAGGACATGTCTCATGCTGGACAGCAGCAGGATCCTTTCGGCATGATCCACAATCACCCAGCTGCAATGGATTTCTCGTCTTTGGTGATGGATCAGGCTCATAACCTTGATGGCACCGAGCAACTGGACGGGAGCTTATCACCTAAGTTAAAGAGTCCTGGTGGAAACGAGGGCTGCTGCGCTGTGTGCGGGGACAATGCCTCCTGTCAGCACTACGGCGTTCGCACCTGTGAGGGATGCAAAGGATTTTTCAAGGTAATAAGATTACACTTGCAATTGATCACTCTATTTGTGTCTATGTGCCTTCTAAATGAACGGGGTTTAGAGTATTTCTTGCTTTTTTATTTCACAGCGTACAGTCCAAAAAAATTCCAAGTACGTTTGCCTCGCCAACAAGGACTGCCCTGTGGACAAGAGGAGGCGGAACAGATGCCAGTTCTGCCGTTTCCAGAAGTGTCTCGCTGTAGGCATGGTGAGGGAAGGTGAGTTCATTAAGAACCCAGATGAATCATGGCTGACTTAAAATGGTGAAAACTGAGAGTAACAGTTGACGTCACTCTTCGTCTAGTTGTGAGAACGGATAGCCTGAAAGGACGGAGAGGTCGCCTGCCGTCAAAGCCTAAAGTCCTGCCAGACGTGACATCCACTGTGTCTCCAGTGAGCTTGATCGCCTCACTTGTGAGGGCCCACATCGACTCAAACCCTGGCGTTGGAAAACTGGATTACTCCAAGGTAAAAAAAAAAAACAAACTAAAATACAGTCCCTTCTTTTTAAAACTTTTTAGGAATATTTGATTACTCACTTGAACTTCTCTGCTGTCTCTAATTTCAGTATGATGAGACAGAAGTCACCGGGAACCAGAAAGAGGACGCAAACGACATCAGGCGTTTTTACGACTTACTCACAGCCTCCATGGAGGTCATCAGGAAGTGGACGAGGGGCATCCCGGGTTTCTCAGAGTTCTGCACAGAGGATCAGGAGCTGCTGCTGGAGTCTGCGTTCGTTGAACTCTTCATCTTGCGCCTTGCGTATCGGTGAGTGCAGCTTCTTCAGGTCTCAGATTTAGCCCCGCCCCTTTCTAGTGTTCCCAGTTGGACCTTATTTTGGAAAGGAAAGTCAACAGTAGGGCTGTGTATAGTTTAAAAACAATGACATTTTTCATACTCTGTAGTATCGTGGCAAACTTATGTCAAACTGCGACTTTCTTGAGTTAAAAAATAAGCTTTTAAACTGACAAACATCATGATTGTAGATCATTGCACAATTCAAATGGGATAAAACTATATTTTTCATTTACTACCATACATATCTTTTCTAAAATAAGGTCCCATGATGCTCCACCAGAAGAGGCACGACACTTAACTGTTGAATTTCTTCATGTTACATTTAATAACTATGGTGTTTTTTTGTTTTCTTCTAAAGTTCCAATCCTGAAACGGAAAAGCTCATCTTCTGCAACGGGGCCGTGCTTCACAAAACACAGTGCGTCCGAGGCTTTGGAGACTGGATCGACTCCATCTTGGAGTTTTCTCAAGCTCTCCACCGCATGAAGCTCGACGTCTCCTCCTTCTCCTGTCTCACAGCCCTCGTCATCATCACCGGTAGTTACTCACCCTTTAACACAGCTAACTTTAGACGGGGAGGACATCAGGTTCAAACCCATTTTATTTTTTTCCTTTGGTGGCCAGAGTTACTTTTATGGAGCAGTTGTCATTGGTGAAGACAATACAAGGCAGTTACACAACATATGATTGACACAACAGGTGTGTGACAAAATGTAACGCGACCTCATGTATAGTGCAGAGGTGTAATATGTCACAGCAGACTAAACATAACCACAATGCGGGTTTACATTTAGCGTCAAGGGAATGTTCCAATGTAGCAGCATTCACAGCGGGTGTCCACTTCAGCACTGTAGTATCACACTTGTGTGTGTGTGTGTGCGTGTGTATATATATAGTTATACAGTTAATATGTTTTATATAAAGAGTATTAAAATCAAATGATAAGAGGAAATGATTGGATCAGATTTGTCATTGTTTGCACTCTCAATAGTGAGTGTGTATGTTAAATGTTAGAAAGTAAAAATAATGAAACATAATGCTCACATTGGTGCTAATGTGTGTCTTGTTTTCTTCTGCAGACCGACATGGCCTTAAAGAGCCTGGACGTGTGGAGGACTTACAGAACCAGCTCATCACCTGCCTTAAAGATCACGTTTCTGGCTGCGGCTCTGCCTCTTTGAGGCCCAACTATTTGTCCAGACTTCTCGGGAAGCTGCCTGAGCTCCGGACTCTGTGCACTCAAGGCCTCCAGCGCATCTTTTACCTGAAATTAGAAGATATTGTTCCTCCTCCACCCATTGTGGACAAAATCTTCATGGACACGCTTCCGTATTGAGTGGAGTTGATATGAGAGCCGAAGAGAACAGACTGAGCACTCACACTGCGGGTGGGTGTTAAGTGAAACAGCAAGAGGAATCATGAGGGATTGTGCAGCTTCAGGGGGGAAAAGGGCTTCTTTTATATCATTAAGTGAATGAGTTATAAAACATATAGAGTCAAAACTCTGTAGACAGGCCAGCACATGGACCAAAAAGTGACTGTTTACACACAACAACAAGGTGCCATGGATGGAAACATTTCTGGTGGAGGGAAGAATCCACTTGCACTTTACAACAGTTACAAATTGAATACCAATAATATGTTTGCCATTTATTTAATTTTTTTGTAAAAGATCTATTTTTGTGCAGTGGGTGACTGTAAATTGCACATGAAATATCAGAGAAAGCATTATATTTCTGTTTGAATTAAAGACTCCAGGTGCTACGGCATTACAGAATTATTTCACAGAACCACTTTAAACCCCTTCAGACTGATCATCAGTGTCCAAAGCATCCATCACTCAAATCTCCAGTTTGCTTTTTAATGCCACCATTTGTATTTGGTGATGATAAAGTAGGTCAAACCTACAGAATTATTCAGAAGTAACATTCATGTATCATGAATAGATTTTGAGCAGCTAATACTGTATACTGTGTATCATCCAGTACAGTCTTATACACTGGTCTTGTATGTAAATGATTTGTAATCTGTTTTAAACCCGCTCATGTGGCTTATTGCCACATGAACTGCATTCTGTAGTTTGGGTAAAATGCAATCGTTTTGGCTGTGTTATTTTTACTTGAAGTTATATTTTAATGCCGCTGAACATAAAATAAAAAAGGTGCATATTACAGCTGCTTCTGTCCTCTTTACTCTAATATGTTTAGGGAAGTGTTTGGAGTTTGGTAGTTCCTTCAGATAAGGTTGAGTGGTAATTGATTAAAATGTGTCCTGCTTGTGTTTTTGCAGGATTATTGTTGTAATCTGTAAACAGATAAATATCAGCCACTCAGTCCAATAAATTTTGGAAAGTCTAGAAGAGCCGCATGGTTACATTATTTTATCCCCATTAACTAATCCTGTAGTTAACCAGCCAGCGGAAGCCAAATTTTATTGGATCAAATGGCTCAAATTCTGACAGTGGAATTACTGAAGTTATTTCGCAGGGGTTGTGACTCTCAAAATAATTCATCCCCCTGTTGACATACTCTACTTTCACAATGTTAGCTTATTAGAAAGTCTTTTTGGGCCCCAGTGCATCATGTGATAATGTAATTACACGGTTTGGCCACTACAAAAAAAACCTGGTGTCAGAGCCTGGTGCTCCTTCCTCCAAAGATCCGTCCATAGTTAATATTACATCCTTGGTTGCAGTTACAGACACCACCACACTTTTGTAGTGGGTTGTTATTTGTGATGATTGAGAGGGTTTCTACTCATTCTGCCCTCAAATAAGTTTGTCCGCTGTTAATTCGTCCTTCTTGTGGCAGTGCTGTGCTTGCAGCCTGTTCGCTTAAATCAAGTGAAACCTCTTTTGGCAACAGATGAGAACATACTGCTGAAAAATGTCCCCCTGTTCACCTCCCTCCCAGTTATGTGCTGGTCCCCTTTTAGAAACTGCTGAAATTCCTAGTCCAGTCTCAAGTATCCCAGACTCCTTAATCACTGTATAATGTCACATTCGCACATGTAGGTGTGTTTCAAAACAAGAATGTACCCCTTTCACAGTTTGAAATGAAATATGAAAAAACTGCAAGTCAAAGACTATTTATAGTTGAAAGAAAACTCAGATGCACCTGTTAATAGCAACAGGGCCTCTGTGATCTATCACAATGATCCAAAACAAACAGAGTCAGCTGGAATACAGAGGCTTAGGATCACGAATGGTTAGGAAAAGACTGCATGGACTGACTGTAAGGTGGGATTAATTTACAGATACTCACAGTCCACAAGATGAAGCTTATGTGGTGGAAAGACCAACCGACAATTCCATCCTGAGAGCCATGCAGCTAACGTGGGGACCAGAGGGCAGTTTTCTGACATTTTCAATCCGGCTGCAGATTAAATTAAAGTACGATTTAAAGTAAGATTTGATGCATTTGTCTGATTGTATCTCGTGGGCACAATGCATTCTGCTAACAGAATAGAAAGAACTAAGAACCCTTTACAGAGGAAGTCCTTGTAAATGACAGAGTTGGAGGACTTGATAAGCTTGCATAAAAGCAGATGGATGAAGTCAGCGTCGCCCTGATAACAGACCACATGAGAGGGATGGTACACTCATAGCGAGAAGGTGGGCAGGACAGCTCTCTACTGATCTACCCATCATGCCTCAGCGGAAACTGGGGAAAAGCGAGAGCAACTTTAATGTGGCGGGTTTGAGTGGAGTACGAAATGCCAGTGATAACAGAAGATCACAGGCTACAGATAGAGTTACGGGATTAGACTCCCTGTTCCAGAGTACAAACTGTCCACTAAACATTGTGCAGGAGTCTAATGTCTGTGGGAATGTCACATTTATAAAACAAGATCAACAGAGAGGCTTTGATTTCACTTCCAGGCGACCAGCCCGGGTGCATGCCTGAAACTTGTTTGCAGTGTCCAGCAGCCGTCGCGAGTTTGATGACTCACATCAGAGTGAGATCAGCTATGTGATGTAATGACGTCTGCCCTGTCACAACCCAAATCCTAGAAGAGCCTGTGAAACACAAAAAACCTGTAGCAGTGACCTGAGTATATATGGAAATGTCTGTTCAGGTTGTAACATAAAGCAGCCTCAGCATCACATCACAAAGGACAAACTGGGGTCAAATGTGTTTGGTTTTGTTTTCTCTTTAACTATCACTTCAAATTCATTATTTGAAACCAGTGAAAAGGGTGTCTTAGTCGCATGGAAACAAAGCTAATAAGCATCACATGAAGCATCTGTAACTCTCTGATTTATGGTTGCTAATGACGTTATAATTTGTGTGATGTTTCTCAGGTATTTTGGTTGTATTCATTTGATCTATTTTAGCAGCACTAGCAGTGTACAGCCCTGCTATCAGCTCTGTGAGGCTGTACTTTGGTAAAAACAGCTGCATGCTCACAATGAGAATGCTAATATGTTGTGTGTGGTTATCAAGTTCTTTCCTCAGACTTACAGAAGGTCTCCCACAGGCAGTGTGTTGTCCTGGGCACTCGCTCTGGGACAAGATGTACTGAGGCTATTTAGTTTAATTTTAGATGTGGGTGTGGGGGAACCTAAATATGGGTCCAGCATTGGATTTCGAGCTAAAAAGGTGGGAGAGGGTTGATTGAGTTATCACAGATCAATAGCTACAATGACATTAGTTTTAAGGTTAAAAAAAAAAAAGAATTAATTTGACTGTATTACAGGCAACTGGAGCTGGATGACATACATTTCCTTTAAAGATGAAACTGACATTTGAATACATTTGCATGCAATAATATGATCATTGCCGGAGGGTAACGTATTACCTTTACTCACGTACTTAACTTACAGTTGTGAGCAGGGCCATCACCAAACCTCCAGGAACATCACCAGGTTTAGTGGCCAAACTGTGTGTCTACAACGTGGCAATTTCCCATAAGCTTACACTGCCAAATTAGTGGTTACAAGATCGGCAAATACCTTTTTTCTCAGTGTCACAACCCCTATGAAATTACTCACTATCAGAATTTGATCCATCTGGTTGCAAACCAGCTTTAAAGCTGGAGAATGGAGCAAAGCAATCTGGCTTTTAAATATTGGATCTATTCATCGGTGATATAATCACTGGTCTGATAAACAGCCAGTAATATACATTTCCTATAAGTTAGGTCAATAAATAAGTCAATAAACAAGCTGTTTAATTAAGGTCCCCAGAACACTGTTTGAAGCTAGAAAGGTGGCAGGGTCCGCCACATATAAACAGTAAAACAGTGTGAAATTGTGTTGTCCTCTAAAGTTTAGTTTGTGTAATCAGTTTATTCAGTCATGAAAACAATTTAATTTGTTTTCTTGAAGGTATAAGAAGGTATTAAAAGTTTGTGAATGAGGATGGATCACTCACTCACTTTTAAAATCCCTTACCCAAAACAACATAGTGCGCCTTTAAAGACAAAGGCACTTAAGACTTCAGTTCAACGCCCAAAGTGCTTAAGACCAATAAAACACCTGAAGTGCTTTCCAGCTTATTCGGACGTATTTAAACTCGTGTCACAAGTCAAGTCATATTCAACTGGCAGCATCAGCTCCTACTGGCAGTTTCCCGCAATGACATGAAAGTCTGAGTCCCACTGAGCACCAATTAACATCACCAACTTGGATTTCACGAGTTCTATGATATGAAATTTGATGCCAAGTTTGAAAGCTCAAAACTAACATGTCACCCTGTAAACAGTCCGTATGGGTAGTAACACATATAGCACATCTATGAGACAGGCAGTGGTTCCTTGACAGGCCTGAGGGGTCATATAGAGACCACAGATACAGCACGTACTCCGTCCTGAGGAGTCATATCTCATCCTTACACATGGTGACAGGGCAGTGCAGAGACCCTCTGAACACTTCCAATAATAGCCACAACTAAAATAGACAGCCATCACATGAAATCAATAATGCCACTTAGATATGACAGAGTGTGCTGGCTGGACGCCCACACACCGGGATTATCCTGACACTCATCAAGAGCTCCCTCCTATAGCCTTCACCTGGAGCATTTCCCCATAAAAACTAATGTCAGCTGCATCATGTGACACTTTATGCATGGTACGTGTCTGCATGAAGAATATCTGATACCCAGAGGAGACACTTGAATCAAAGGGAGATAATCAAATCAAAAGAGTTAAGTTTCAAAAGGACTGGGAAGTTGGAAAGGACTGATCAACTCACTGTGTTTGGGTTGCCTCTGGTGCAGGAATACTGACAAGTACTGCCCCCTAGTGGCTGTACAATGACATACTGCTTCTCAAGCTTGATAATAAATGATTTTTCATTATTTGTTTGCATTTTCTTTTCCTAGTTTCCTTCATGTGTTGCTTCCAATCAGCCCAAGTATCGTCATTTCTATGTTTTGTCATAGGTTTTCACGGTTATTACTAGCGAGTTGTTTCAAGATATTCATGTTTGCCACTTTTGATAACACAGTGGTTGATTGTCAGAGGGCAGGCCTGTCCTACTCACATTTACAGTCATTTATTACCATATAAACTGTTGTCATGTCTCACTTTACCATCTCCTGATATCAGACAAAGAACCCTAACAAGACAGAAGGTTCATTGCATCATCTAAATCTTGCTTTTGTGCCAATTGTGGTTTGGTCCAGCTTCAATATGGACACTTATTTAACCATTTTGAGAGGAAAATGGACACTGAAAAATTAATGCCATAGCCTGAGGGGGAAACTCATCTGTGGGTTAGGCTGAACTTAGAACCAACTTGGGGGAATCATAATTGTACTTAGTATTACCACTGGGCCTCAAGTGGTTTCATCTTCCCAAATAAAACTCAGTCCCATCCCAAATTATTGTCAACCTGCTAGTTATTTAAAGCAGTGCTCATTGCATAAATCATATTTTCAGAACAAAACAAATTTACACTAAACACCTTTAATTTAAAAAATTGTTTACATCTTTGTATCACACCTTTAACTTCTGCAACAGTGGTGATATAAGACAATACCAGACCCAGCAAGGGATCATTTTACCATTTGCAAATTAAAACCTTTGCATGGTCAAAAACTTAAGAACAACTTTAAAAAGGAAATATCCATGCATGCACACAATAAGCCTCCAACAGGGATCTATGAATATACAGTAAACCGAAATCGAGTCTCATAGCTCAGACCATGGGAGGGTATTAGGCATTCTAAAAGATGGACCAAGGTTGTTGGTGGGCCTTGTGTCCTGTCTGCAGAGAAACACGACAAAAGACAATCAAGAAACAGTTAAGACAAAGGAAACATTTATGAACACGTTCAAAGACTGCTGGAACAGACCACTTACTTTTCATTCAACGCCGTGGTCACACCCCACACAAAAGGAGCTGCAGAATCATCAGCCTCTGTAAGACAAAACACTCTGTTAACTTTACAGACACCACATTACAAATCATCTGTTGACATCTGAAGCAGAGTACACAAGAGGAGAAATATTGATGAATATAAAAAGGTTTAGAGACTGTACACTGGATATGTCAAACTAGGTAGATAATACCTTCTTCCCAATCTTCTGTCATGTTTGGGTTCACCCACGTACTGACCGGGACCTGCCATCTAGCACACTGTTCCCTTGAGGCTGTAAACAGATCATTAGTTAATTTAGAAACACTGTCAGCACATGTTGACTCTGCAGTATAAAGAAAGAGACAGTGAAGAGAGGATTTTACCCTGTTCAGCGTCCACAGATATTCTGTCCTCACAGGTTTCGGTATGGTGAGTCAGCTCATGCTTGGGGACCAGGTGGCGAGCATTGAATGGGCAGGTTTTCAGTTCACTGGCCAGTTTGGGATGATTCTACAAATCGGTGAGGGAGAAGTTACAATCAAATCTCTGTGACCTCAGCAGCCTGTAACTCTGAATCGAATCATGGACAAACATGCAACAGCTAATTATGTCAAACAAAAAAAGGGAATATGACACAAATCTGATTTTAAATAAGAAATTGTTTATGTAATTGTTCCTTCTGTGATAAACCCTTGTATCATATCATTATCTCCACAGAGCTTGTTTTTCTGCCAAAGGACAATATCAGAACTTTAATTCAATGCGAGTCTCAAGATCCTTTACAGTTTTGTGGGATGAAAATGGAACTTATGTTTTGGGAGGGCCATTGCCATGAAAGGAAGTACCTGCTCTACAAGTGTGTGTGAGTGGGTCGGTGGCGTTTCTCAGGCCCAAGATTTTGCAGCAGAACACTGCTTTGTAACAAGAATGCTAATCACGGTACAGTTAACATGTAAACACAGGTAAAATAATGATGATAATAATAATAATAATAATAATAATAATAATAATAATAATACTTTAAATTTTGTCTTATGGGTTTCAAATCTGCCAAAATAAGTACCAAAGTAAAAATAAGGTAAAGAACATATGGCGATCTTTGTAAAAATGCAGAACAGGAGTGACCATGACAGTATACTTGAGATAGTTGTGTGATGCATGCATTGTACACCTATAGTCTTTGTTTTCACCTGCTAATATCTGGTAAATATTTACTCAACTCACTTTCTTGCACTTAATCAGATGGTAAGGGAAGCGGCAGGCTCGGATCTGGTGGTTCTTATCAAATGGGCACTGGAGAAGTTTGTCTGGGTCACAGTTACCTTTATCTTTAAAACCAGAAAAACAAATTAATTCTCCTCACCCATTAGAAGTTACTAAACCAGATGACAACTTAATGTGCAAGAATATCTTTATTATTACCACATTCCTCTGTTAGCTGGGCTCTCTCAGAAGAAGCAGTCCTGTTTGGACCAGTGCTTGTTCCAAATCGGATGGTGGTCGTCATTTTTCCTGCAGATACAGTGGTCAACTGGGAAGGTCAAAGATGGATTTACAGTTCGCCTGGATGAGAACAAAATAAATCAAATACTATCAGCGTACTAGGAGCAGCTTTTAAATGGCCGGAGAACCATGACAACAACCAATCAGATTCAAACTTCAGGACTCTGTCCAACTCTGCAGGTGTGCCTGGTTATCACCTTAAAGTGTGATTGCTTGCTACTGTGGGTTTGTTATAATGGGTTTTATTCCAAGCCTGGTCCGCCACATCCAGTGTTTGCAGTTCCCAAGCAGACTCTTTGAGGAGCACGGTATGCGTTTCACTTGGATGGCATTCACCAAATATTTGTTTTAAAACGAATATAAACCAATATTTAGTTTAATTTGAAAGTATAGTTTGCGGATATTAACATGTAAAAATAAAACAAAACAAAACAAAACAAAACATTTGGCGAAGTGTAATTACTAAGCTAACCATTCACGCAGAAAATATTTGGCTCGCGGCCATGTTTGCTAGCGAAAAAAATAATCAAGTCGTGAGCTAGCTAACAAACTATTAACAATTCACATTACCTGCTAGAGCAAAGCCAACCATACATATTTTTTTTAAAAAAGTACAATCTAAACGTTGACAAAAGTTTTTACAAGTTTTCATTTAAAAAAAATATTGTTACCTTGAAAAATGGCGCTGCAACCTACTCGGGAAAAGACTGAAGAATGTTCGTAGCCCCGCCCATTTGAATCGTTCTTTTTTTTTTCATGTCATCGCGAGAATTCACGTGACTTCGGGGTCCTGCAAAATTCTTTTTTTTTCCTTTTTCTTTTTTTTTTTTTTTTTTTTAAATTTAGTAATTAAAACCACATTCAGATTAACCCAAACGCTACTTACTGTATCTAGATGGCTTAACAGACATTTCTCTTTTTTTTTTAAAGGTTTTATATGGGGGCATGAAAAACACAGTAAAATGTAATTCAGTAAATAAAGCCTATTTAAACTATCAGTGACAAAATGTACCAAAAGTACTTAAAATAACTCAAACACTTATGCGGACAGTTTAACATTTCATATTCATTTGATCAATCAATTTTTTTTTATTATTATTGTTTAAGTTATTTTAGTTATTCCAATGTTATTTGTCTGACTTAATTTCAGTCATTTTAAAAGTCATTTTAACCACCTTAATTAATCGATTGATTTGATTAATTAATTACATCATTCAAATATTTAAAATCCGTGTAATGTACCCCAGACATTACGGTAAATGCACGCCTATTGCGTGCGCCTTTGGTCATTACGGTAACCACACGGAACTCCTGGTGTCAAAAATGGCGCTGTCCTGTCCGAGCCTGTGTAGCCAGTTGTCTTTGATCCGACTCTATGGTCTCAGGACAAACAGGATAACTAATGGCCTTTATTCTTCATATGTGTCATGTCCGTCAAGGTTCGTCCAAAGGTCCTTAAGTTACATTCATTCACACTTTGTCTTGTTGCCCTCTCATTTGAAGCCTTGCTAAGCTAGCTGTGTGTCTGGGTGTGCTCAACCGTTTATTATGTTTTGATAAGAAACATTTAAACAGACGAGCCGTCATGTAGAGGGAGCTGTCGCCTGTATGTTGAAATAATAACACTTGGCGCTGTCGTTAGACGTCCAAAATACAACTACCAAGTCAGGTTTGTCCCCAGTATACACAGACACTAAGGCATGAGGATGTAGACATGATTTCCGGGGTTTCTTTTAATTGTACATCCTTATTGATGCTCATTTATGTTTATTCATGTTTACATTTTCTGCCGTACAGGTTGCCCCTGTGTAGACACTACTCAACGTCTAAAGTTGGACGAGGTGTCGCCACAAAGCTCCAGAAGGCAAATACCAAATATGAAGGTTTCCTGAAAAGGCGATTTCCTCGCTTTTTTCAGCTTTACCACACTTTTGTGGAAGGTAAGCCCGCTGTTTATACCCCTCTCAGGTCCTCTGTACAGCATTTCTAACGATATATTATGTAGATATTTTCTATAAATGTTTGAAGTTGTGTTAGGAGGTTTTTTACATCTATAAATAAAGACACACTGATGTATGCATTTTAGTAAATCAGAAGATACAGATACAGCAATATATAGCTTTGGAGTCCAAGTTTCATGGATAAAATAATGTAATATAATGTTCTTCATACTAAATCCAAAGACAAAGTGCATGGTGCACTTGAGGAGAAAAGTTTATTTTCTTAGTTACTGCACACTATTTGAATTTAGTTAAATGCAGGTACTGTAATGCATACATGTATATTTAATCAAGATTAAGCAATCTTATCATACTGGAATCACACACTGTACAATACATGCAAAAGTTGTTTATATGGGTCAGTACAGACCAGGCAGACCTTGCAGACCTTTTCCATCCACATTTTTATCATCATAAACACGTTTGTTTAGATATATATAATTTTTTTTTATCACTGAATTGTTCCAGGATTCAAACTGTTGTTCAAAGATGCCAACGAAGTGAAGAAGATAAAAGTAAAGATGGGCTCACAAGGGCTACAGTTCCGGGATCTGCCCTACAGAGACATGGAGAAACTCAGACAGGTTGGATGTCCTTACTGAATCTGCCTCCACATGTACACACACACACACACACACACACACACACACACACACACACACACACACACACACACACAAAGAGAACAGAGCATCTGACACACCAGAAGTTATATCCAAAATGTATCAGAACCAGACATTGAGAAAAAAAAGTTTTACTGTGTTTTTGTGGTTGAACTTATTAAAAACATTTCTGATAGGAGTGAAGACTGTGGATAATAATTAGTCATTTCTGTATTATTTCATCACAGCTTTACTTTTCTTTTGCAGTTTCGCAGAGACTTCATGAAGGCGATTCCACTGCTCTTGATATCCCTCCCTCCCTTTGCCAACTACCTGGTTTTTGTCTTGATGTGAGTTCCTTATTCAACTCCTTATTCCTGAGAATACTACATAATCACCTTTATTGTGTTGGATCTTCCTTCCTGTCCCTGTTGATACCCGTTTTCCCCTCCCATCCCTCTCCTATCTGCCACTTCCCCCTCTGTTCAATTCCAGGTACTTTTTCCCACGCCAGCTCCTGATCCGTCATTTCTGGACTCCCAGGCAACAGGCAGAGTTTCAGGGATTGTACCATGCCCTCAGGGTCCAGCACCACCAGCCAGTTCTCAAAGGGCTTGAGAATAAGAGCCATCAGGTCAAAGACAGTCAGCTGCAGAGTCGCCTTAAGGGCCTGTGTGCTAAAGTAAGTGACTGACTGACATCGAGTGAAAGACATTTTTGCTCATAGGAACATTGTACTATGATGTGGAAATATTTTACAGCCACATATATGACAAAATGCTAACTTTCATATGCTATGTATTGAAATAATGCATGAGCATAATTCCTTACAGAGATTGTGCCATCAGCACATGTTTTTGTGCTGAAACTATACTACTTATTAGTGATGCTTCTCATTTAGTCCTTTGTAGTAATGGGTTCTTGTGCTCCTTCCACCACTTCTTCTGCTAACTGTATGAAATTGCATTTTATCACCTGGTTTTATTAACCAGTTTAACATTTTTCCCAAGAAAGTGGGATAAACTGACTTTCTTTGCATCTCCAGGTGCAAAGTGGACAAAACCCTCAAGTGTCTGACATCCTTGCCGTTCGGGGCCTGTTCTCTGGACGCCCTCTGGGTATAAGATGGATGGGAGTGAATCAGATGGTCAGTAAAGTCTGCGCACAAAAACACTAAATGCATTGACATAAAATGTACAGGGCTTGTTGAATATCTCCTGAATATATCTTCTGTCTCTCTGCACGGCCAATCAGAGACACATCAGCCCCCTGCTCTTCCTGACGCCTCGCCTTCCGGGGTTCCTGATTGGCTGGCGGCTGAACAATCATGCCCTGGAGCTGCTCCAGCTGGACCGGGCCCTCAGCAGGCTGGGAGCTCATCAGCTGAGTGACGATGAGCTCAGAGAGGTCAGTCACTTTGTACTGTAACTGGCCAAACACTGTTTATATGATGAACACTGTGTATTAGTTTGTTGTGTCGTAAATACTGAATATTTTATTTTCAGGCTTGTTATGTAAGGGGGCTCAATTCTACTCATCTTGGCGCTAAGGAGTGTCATGAGTGGTTAACCCAGTGGCTTCAGGTGACCTCCTCATTGAAAGGTATTTTGATTTGAATGTGCAGTATTTTTTAAAATTTTGTGACTATTTAAAGGAGTGGTTAAAATTTTTGGGAAATAGGCCTGTTTACTTTCATCCCCAACTTAGATAAGAACATTTGTGCCACTCCCATTTCTGTATAGTACACTGATTAACTTAACTTAGCATAAACAATAACAGTTTATCATATTTTATGCCCTCTGATGCAACAATGCACTTTATGCAACTGTTTTCACATATGCAGTCGATCCCTCCCACACATACAGAATTTGATGTGTAAAATCAGTAGAATTTTCCTTTAATGCCCAGATATAATAGTGGTATCAATTTTCACATCTAGATCTCTGCCAAAATGTTGAACTATCCCTTTAACCTTTCCTACTGGCATGTTTGTCTTGCCTTAAATAAGATGCTATTTTTATACCTCTTTTGTTCATTTTTTTTGCAGACTCAGAGGTGTCACTGCTTTTGCACAACATGGTATTTCTCTCTGCCAACTATCCAAAGGGTCCCAGCCCACACTGACAGGAAGTCTGAAGCGATCTGCTCTGGTGATTATGTCCTCTTTCGTGCGGCGGGCAATAAAACTTCCTGAGAGCTTTCAACGTGTCATTGTTGCCAAGGAAAAAGCATTTTAAAACCATTCTTGGCAAGATTTTGAAGCATGGGGGGGGAAAAAAAAGCTTCATCTTAGCCCAAAACTCAATTCAGGTTTGCAGGAAAGAATCTGATTGATGCTCGACGCCTTAGAGCTGTCTTATTTGCCAATTTAGCTATAAACATCAACAACATACACAGTTAATAGGATTTCTTTAGGAAACATCTGTTGTGTCTGTATCAGGAAAGTGTTGTCAGGTCTCACTTTACGAATAAGCACAGTGAGACCGG
Organism: Acanthopagrus latus; assembly: GCF_904848185.1. NCBI lineage: Eukaryota > Metazoa > Chordata > Actinopteri > Spariformes > Sparidae > Acanthopagrus > Acanthopagrus latus. The sequence goes on from NC_051045.1 coordinate 5,967,395, forward strand.
TGGGTTTTCTCTTAAAAAGTCTTGTTTAGAGGAGTTCTCATGTACTTCAGACCCTCACGAGGCACTTAAATGTATCATAACGCACTGGACTATATTCATTGGAGATGGTGAGGTAAAGTGATGACCTGTTGCTTTATCTCAAGCTTGTTACTTCTGTAATGCTCAGACCTTTCAATTGTTTACTTCTAAGCTAACGGATCATTACGTGACTCCAAAGACAAGCAGTGAAACAAAGTAAAGACAATAAGTAATGCTTTGTGATAATAGTAAAATAGTTTTTGGACACATTCCATTCGTAAACATACTGATGAGGCTGTTTTTGTAAGGGCATGTTAAATACTTTTACATGCTCACATCAAATGCGTACTGTAGCTTCTCATACATTTACCTCACTGTGCGCTCTGATCTTACTTCTTTACATTGAATAACGCCAGTCATGGCAAAAATGTAGATAATCTGTAAAAGGGGAATAATGTGACAACAGCCTTGGGGGAGGATGTGGTTTGATCAAACATGTCGACATCAAAGATCCTTAGATTACACAACGGCATTTTGCTGGATCCTAAATGGAGATTTAAAAAAAAAAGCCCAATAATTACTTGCAATGACACTCAAGCTTGTTTGCATGATGGGAGGCTGAACTTCATAGTGCAGATTAAAGGATAATTTCAACCAATGATTAATATCCGCTCACCCTCATGCTGATGGAAAGTTGGGTGTTTCTCAGTCCTCAAAGCATTTCTGGAGTGTCACAGCAAAACAGCGTTGCAACATTCTACTAAGCAACTGAAATAGATGGGCACTTGTGTTAAAATGGTATAAAACAACTGACAAAAACATAAAAATGGCTCCAAACAGCTTGTCCAGTGTAATTTAGGTCTCTGGGAGTCTGGAGATCCCAACTGATTTTGGATCTGCAGGCTTCTAGAGGCTTGGATTAGAAAATGGAGCCATGTTATGTTTGTTTTTTTCAGTTTTCTTTCATGTTTTAAAACAAGTGTCTGACTACTTCAGTTGTTAAGGAGAATGTTTCAATGCTGTTTTGCTGTGAAGTGCCAGAAATGTTTCGTCGAGTATGAGAGTGAGTAGATAATGGCTGAACTTTAATTTTTGGATGAAATTATCCTTTAAACTCCCTGAAAACCTTTGTGGTTCTGCGTATTTACAAGCTGTCTGACAAGGAGTTGTGATGGCACTTTACTTTATTGTTTACTTCATGTTTTCTTGCATCGGAGGTTTAAAACTACATGAACGTATCCTGTTCAGACCACACCTCAGCAGAGCTTTTCATTCAAGCTTTTTGCAAACTTCAGGTCAACGGTGAGTGGAACTGCACATCCCTCGTGCTGTTGTTTGGTGTTGTAAAGTGTGAAATGTCGTTTGCTTCCTGTGCCTTTCGCAACGACTGGCACAAGACACCTGAAATCTGTTTTGCAAAGGCTGTGTTGTTTATGATTTATTTTAAAATGTGTGATATTATTTGCCCAAGTTCTGACTGTTGTGATGCTCTGCCATTATTATCTGCATTGTAAAGGAAATGTGTCTCAAATAAATACCTTTCATGGTATATTTGTTTTCCTGTTTGTTTTTAGTCTTAAAGCAAATTCACATGTAATTTAAAGAGTCTTTAATAAAAATAGAAACCAGAAACCAGCATAACATTAAAAAAAACTTGACGCCCAAACAGATCAACAGAACAAGCACAGTAAAAGATGCAAGAATTCTTTTTCACCAACAAGAACATATTCAGACGATAAAGTGGACATTAATCCTTCCTACCATTTGAAATTCCAAAGCTTATACAGTATGACGCAGAGATGTTAACCTATGAAAATAAAGTCCAAAATCAATACAAGGGAAAGTATATTGTTTTGTGCATTGTATTTGAAGTATAAGATGAACATATTAATGTATCCAACTGAAGCTCCCAGAAAGTATGCTCTGAACGACCAACTCCTGCTCAGGGGTGAAGCTGGATCACATGACTTCGTAGCCGCTGCGGATGCCTCTCATCAAACAGCAGGCGAACACAATGCCCATTATCTGGAATTAAAACAATCACACACAAGGAGAGGACAGTGACATTAGAGTGTATGTTCATACACTCACACACACATATATATATATATGAGATATTGTAGTAAAATCTATATGTCCTGTAGTTGAGAGGTCTTGAACACTATAAAGTGAAAAACAGATTAGATTTAAGAAGTTATCATCACAATGTCAACACAAAAAAGTAACATATCTGAAATCATTTTAGTGCTAATGTCTGGCCAAATAACATTTTTAATGCACCAAGGTTTTTTTGTATTTTTTTATTGATGTTACATACCTGCAGGAAGGCAATGACAAGCGCTCCAACTATCACCCACATGATGTTTTTCTTCAGGAATGCTTCCATAGCATCATGACAACCCTAAAACGAAAACAAAAATGGCTTGTTATTTGAGAGACGAGTTGCCGCAGTAAAACTTATTTTTAATAGGTGTTTTGTTTGCGCTCACAAGGTCAGCTGTTAGAAGAAGTGTTTTGAAGTGTTAACCGTGTCACATACTAGGTTTGCATATTCAGTGAAGGTGATGTGATATGGAAGTTATTCTACAACATTGTTATTACACTAAATATGTAAATATATCATGTTTTCTTTGTAATATGAGCTTTGCATGAACAAATGCATTCTGTATTTGTTCAGTCTGTGTGGGGTGATGCACCTGTCTAATATTTACTCTGTCTACTGTAGTGGTTTGTGAAACGAAGGATATGTTGGACCTTTTCCACTAACAAGTTGCTAATTTTTTGTGATGTGTAGTTAATTGTCGCTTTATCAGGTTTTTTGGCTGAAAATGGCCCACAGCTTTTGGACTGACAATGAGCTAAAAGAGGGCAAAAAGCAAAATGTTGCTGCAGAGTTGGGTCATTATTCTCTGGAGGTTTGTAACAATCAGGGCTGGATCAAGGTACAGATATTCTTCAGTAAATGGCTATGATCTTCTTGCCACTAGGGGGTCAAGTTGGGGGGGATAATCACATCAATGGCCTGCATTAAATAATGTTTAACCTATTACATATTAGCCAACCCTAAGCCCATATTGTAAAACCCCAAACCAATTCAGACAAGTATAATGATTAGCAAACAGATGATGATGATAAAGTGGAGAGATGCAGAAGACCCGCTGTTTCAAGACTGGCTTACAGAGCTAGGTAAGCTAGGTTTTTGAAAGACTATCCTATAGTATGATAAACGACCTTGATAAATACAATGAGAAATGGGGAATGTTCTTAAGATATATCATTTACATGGTGGCTAAAAGGTATGTGTGTAAACTGATCTCTGTGGCCTGTTCTTGGGGGGCTGTCATGGAAATGAGGATGGAGGTGGTCTGGGTGCAACACAGGGAGACTACCCCAACCTCACATTGGACAATGAATGGACACGCAGCAGTGCTTTGGTAGTCTGCTGGAAAGACTGCTTAACATGTTGTGCATGGACTAATTTTTCTTTTCATGGAATGTCTGTTTTATTTTTTATATTGTGAATATATATATATATTTTTTCTTTTAAATATAATTTTATATTATCATTATTATTTTCCTTATTATTTTAATTTATTGTCCTCATTATCAACATACAGTTGTGTATCTTTATTTTGCCTTTGTTTGTTGTAACAGTTCTAAGTCCCCTTGAATTTCTGAATTTGAATAAGTAAAGCTCATATTAAAATGAAATGTATAACATCAGGCTGTATGTTTCTTTTAAAAACCTGACAATTATTTTAAAAACTGAAAAATATAAATAGATAAGAAAAAACACAAGCCTTTATATAAACTGGAGTTTTTCTGTACTGGACACAGATACAACAGTTCTTCTTCTGTTGTATTTATGAAAAAGTAGCTGGTTGTATAGTGTTTGCTGTAGCATTAAATCACACTGTTCCAACCAGTAATCAAGGTGTCGCCAAATGAACCACAACTGAGGTTTTTACCAGCTGGTGCACTTTGTTGGCGTCTGTCATGGTCCCAACTCCACAGTTTAAGGTGACGTTCACACAGCATGAGTCAGGCACAGAGTTTCCCTCAGGTTTGTAGTGTCTCCAGTCAGAAGAACTGTTCACACCACAGCATTTCAACTAGAAGGCAGAATGTGGAAATATGGAAAACATTTAACGTGGACACGTCAGCTTTAAAAGGCTTAACGATGGTGATGTGACAGTGAAATGAACACTGTGTCAACAGTTGGTAGGAAGAAACGTAGTGCAGCACCGACCATCAGGATGCAGCAGTGTTTTGCGAAGGTGTTGTCACACTAAGTAAACAGTGAACAGCAAAGTTTACACTGAACTCACGTCGATCTGCAGCTTATCAACACTGTCTCTGAATTCAGCTGTGCTGTTGCTGTAATTGGTGATCATATCAGTGAGACTATCCTGGACGACAGCTGAGACCTGAATGGGAGACACAACATGGACAGCATGTTAAAAGTACACCTTCACTGTCATTAAGCACAAAGAACAGTTAAATTCTACACTTACTTTGTTCCTGAAGACGTATCCAGCGATTGCTGCTGCGATCTCGATAATGATGATCAGTGAGAGAAAAACGGCAAACTGAGGGAAAAAGATAAATAAAACATGTTGTACACACATCATGGCAGTTCTGACGAAGCCCACACACAAAGTTAACTTCTACTGCTGTGTGCTTTAACAGATGTCACAATGTTTGAATTACCGTGGTGACCATGCAGTAGTTCTCTTTCCAGGCACCGCAACAGCCAAAGAAGGCGATGAAGAAAATCACCACACCGACTGCGATGAGAAGGATGGGCACTCCGGAGGCTGATGGATCTTTGATCATGACATTTTTGTGCATACCCAGTTGAACCAGGATTCCCACGACAATTAATGCGAGCCCACATATCTGCAGATATGAAAGAGGAGGTGGAATCAGCTGAATAGTTTCTCCTCGCTTGCAATGCAAGCATTTTTTCTTTTGTTTAGGTCAATAGTGGAAACTGTTACGTTTTATTTGATTATCTGATAACACCATGGAAGTAAAGAACAAGCAGAATAAGACAATATATCAATGTTAAATCCTTATCATGACATGACACTATATATCAGCTTAGATTGTGGATATCTTTACATTGCTTTATGTATGTGCTTCTCCCAGTTTTTTTCCTTTGGGAGAATTCTTGAATTTTGATGTCTGAATTTGAGCAACTTCTCTTTGTTGTATCAAGTTTTTGAAATTGCACAAGTTAAATAACCTTGTGGAAATTTTAGAGGCGGAAGATGAAACCACATAATGTAGACAGATGGTGGTCGGAGTAATATATTTCAGTTCTTTTCGGGGGATTTACTTTTCATTAGCTATTCAGTTGTGATTAAATTTAACAGGTAGATATCCACTTAGAGATTCGACTCGAACTTTCTTTTCTTGTATTAGAGCATCTGACACAAACAAAATGACTACGCACTAATGCTAAACATGTGGTGGGAAATTGCAACAGACTTAAGTTCCTGTACACAGATGCAAGATGGCAACCTGTTCAACTGTGATACTCAAGTGTCACTGCTTTGGGTGGGCCGGATGAGATCGCTTTATTATATCTTCTGCAAACATTGTGTGGGTGAGCTGTTTAACCATGATCAGCTGGGGTCAACAAGCTCTAAAACAAACACCACAGTGAGCTTCATGGGCTTTACTCTGACAGTGTGTCATCAAACAGAGAGCAGGCAGTCAACTCATGTACAACGACACTGTGGCGGAACTCAATTTGAAGTCAAAAAGGAAGTTAACGGCTAGAGCCAAAACAATTAGTCAGTCATTCTGTGGTAAAAATAACTAGCAAGCAACAATTTGAACTTCTTGAAGTTTATTGTTGAACTTCTTTTTCAACTTAAAATGTTACACAGACAACTGAGCAAGCATCTTGTATGAGAGGTGAAACGTCTTCAGGAAACTGAATCAAGTCTAGTTGCCTACGACATAACACTTAAGTTTTACACATTTCTTCCTTCCTTGTTCTCAAGTGTGCTGTTTTTGTGTTGCGCTATGTTACTCTAAATATTTGGAGATCTAATTCTGACTGCACCAAACTTAAGGCTTTAAGTTGTCAATATGAAAAGCTCTTGTCATTTCTACAGGCAGACTGGTCAAAAGTAATTTACTATTAATTCAGGGACTGTGCATGTGCAAAAGAATGATGTAACTCGTTTCCTTGGGTGTTACCTGGAATTTGTACTTCATTAATGCAGACAGGCTTAAAACAGCTTATATGATGACTGATATGATGATACACTGATGAGTGTGTTTGGATGAGGATGTCTTTAGTTAAGGGGTGATGTGAGGATATGAGTGGGAAAAAACTGACCACAAGGCAAAAACCTAAACATATTCATACATCAGTCTGAACATTCCACTGACTCAGACCTCGATGTTTATTAACCTCCACATTATTTTCTTGCAAGCTCAAACAAATAATTCATTATATGGTCAATGCTAGTCAGTAAACTCTGAAAAACGCCTTTCACACTATCCCAGAGTTAACATATTCCGCATCATTGTTTTAATTTGCAAACTGTCCAAAATGCAAAAAAATCCCTTTACAATAAGGCCTTACAGCTTAAAAATAAACAAACAAACAAACAAAAGAATTCTGTCAGAACAGGGAGGTGCACCTGAAAACAGGGCTGATTGCGCAGCAGCCATGTGTGTCATTTATGAAGCAGTAACAGGAGCACACGCCTCGCAGGGCGTACCATAGGAAGGCAATGGTTTTGCTGTCAACGCATTTCTAGCTATGCAAGGAAAAGAAGAAAAACAGTAAATATTCACATTTGATAAAGTGAAAACTGTACATTTTTTGTCTGTGTTGCTTTTGAAAACGTGGCTCTGTTGATCAATTGTTATCAAAATTTAGTTTTTGATTAATATTTTCTTTTGACTAATCAATTGTTTCAGTTTCATGATAAATACCCAAAAGATGTGGTTATTAATAGAGCCTGTTGGCTGATATCAATTGTTGGTATTGATCAATCACAGATCCAGCAGTATTGGCATATATTTTGTCTGATATGCTCTGACGTGAAAACATTTTTTCGAGATTATAAGCATAAAAAGTTGCGTGTGTAATTTATAATTAACAGATGATTCTAATATTGAAGTTTACTGTTTCAGTACACTCATTATGGATGATAAAGTTTAATGTTTAACTGTAAAATCTTGCCTCCATTACAAGTCTCTGTCACACCCATTTGATAACCACATTTTATGGATCATCGCAAAAAATCCATGTTTATCCGCCAATATATTAATACTAGAATTTTTTATTCCCTATTATCTGTATTGGCATCTGCCCAAAAATTTTAGCATTGGTCAGGCCCTAGTTATAACCTCATAAAGCTTACCATTTGTGTGTCCAGTCGAGATTATATATTATCCTTTTTATCACACCTAATATACATGTCACCATGCAAAAACAAACACATCCTAACAGGATGTAGCACAGGATAGAGACATGGTGTCACCTCATGGTTATTACAGAACGCTGAGGGGCAAGTCAGATGTTACACTTCCATTCTATCCTTCCGCTCTAGGACATCTTCTCCGTCGTCGTTTTTAAAAAGTATTAAGATGCAATGTAGTCGGCAAACAGATGAACAGAAGCCCCAGGAACAACAGCGGCCAGCCAAACTGGTCTTACTACTCTGTACTGTTTACATTTTTTTCTTAAAGCATTTCTTGTAAAATTTACATAAAATCAGGATATAAAACGTTCATATTTACAGTGGATGTAGCTCAGTAGCTTAAATGTCAGATGGCCCATAAACTGCCCAGTTATTATGCTGTTATTTGCTCCATGTTAAGCCCAGTGTGCAGCTGAAAACCTTTCAGACCTTTCAAACCCTTTTAACCTTGTTGCCACCACCAGTGTCAATATTTGTGCATGAGTCAAATAGGTGGCTAATGATTGACGTAGGAAAATATGAAGGGGTGAATAGAATAGGCAAACAGAACAAAGATGGTCACATCAATTCCAGAATAACAAGAACTGAATACAGTAGATCAGAACACAGGGATACAAATAATTATCAAGGATACTGTTATGGTTTTTTTTTGTTTTTGTTTCAACCTGACCTTCATTTCTGGACAAAACAAGAATACTGAAGAAAATAGATTGGGATATAGAATATTGGTTGATGATCTGGCTTAAACATCATAATATGCTACTGTTTCACAGTATGTTAATCCTCAATTATCATAATACCTATCCCTCAAAAATGTTATGTACGGCTGCAACTCTGATAAAGATGTACTAATTTAGAAAATGTCCAAAAACTGAATTGACAAGTGTTACTTGAGCCGTGCATATTCAGCACTGACATAAAATGGTTTATAATGTAGCTGTGAGCTGATGTTAAGGATGTCTTTATGTGTTTGTTACTAAATACATCTTTGTCATTCTGTACTTCCTCCTGTCAAAGTGTGAGATGACTATCAAGATTGCACTTGTTGCAACTGAGTCCACTGATAAAACATGCCAGAGCAAAGCTGCAAACTGTGTGAGCCAAGGAGGGGAAAGGCGAAAAAAAAAAAACTGTAAAAAAAAAAAAAAAAAAAAAAGCGCATTGAGTTAGACCAGTCACATGACACAGTTATACTTTGAAATCTGGTCATAAGATTCACATTCCATCATCACCCCCTCTCGCTCTCAAGCACACAATAAAGACACTGCCAGCAAGTCATATCCAGGAGAGGTTCAGGTGAGCCCAGGATATTTGAGATGTCCTACCTTTCCTCCATGCTTTAAGAAATCTGATATCAAACAAGTGTTAGCCAGTTTACAAGGAAGAATTAATCAGTAGATGTCATAGAATAGATTGTGTGAGTCATCAGCTTCAACAGATGACTACACACTGTATGTTGACCTAAACCAGACAAAAGTTCCTGCACACAGTCATGGGTTTGATGGGATGGAGTAATTTCAGGAAATGGCCCAGACCAGAGGTGAACATAGTTCTGCCGAAAAAGATAAGCTGATTTATCTGGGCAACAAATCAAAAACCCATTTCGCCGCTTTCACTTTGACCACCACAAGCTCCTTTCACTTTTTAGTATGACTGAGTTTGGTTATAAACATGATTAGAAACAATAAGCTGCTACTCACCCAGAAGATGAAGTTGAAAAAGAAAAGCAGGAACTTGACACACTTCATTCCTCCTTCTACACCCATGGTTGATGTGGATTAGTTTTCCTGGATCAAAACAAAGACACGCATTCATGTATTAAAACATTTGCTTCACTTTTTCAAGGCAGGATTGTGTGAACATTAGATCAGCTCTGCTATAAGCAGCAGCAGCAGAATGGGAAATGTGAGTCATCTACAGAAGGATATGATAAAAAGCCTGGACCCGTGATCAGGACATCTGTGAAATAATGCGCGTTTAATTCTGTCATTAACGTTAGCCTCCGGGGGTCAGTGAAGCACACATATTCCTATTGTTCGACTGAACTTAATTACAGCCCGTACAGACGTTGGCACATATCCATATCCCTATCACACACACACACACACACACACACACACACACAAACTTTTAAGAGGCAAATCAAAGCTCAGAGCCAGCAGTTACTTCACAGTAAACAGTAAGTCCATTCAGGCGGAAGGAGGTTTCTAATTCATCATCAAAAAAAGGAGAAGCTCGTAGTTTGTGTCTCTGTCATGGCCTGTGCAACTCATCGACGGGGCCCTAAATGGATCAAGAGAACCGTTTTGAGGAAGAGCCCGACCGGCCATGCCCCTGACCGTTAATCACCGCCACTAGCAACAATAGCAGCTTTGTCACAGGCCGAATTACATCAACGACAGCGCTTTCTCTTATTGAATTTGTTACGTTTTGACAATTAAATTAGTCTTAGACAAACAGCTAAGCAGCTCAGGACACGTTTCTTCCGCGACTGTCCGGAGAAACATTAACTTTTTGGCGACATTTTTGAGAAGGACGAAACGTTAACGGCTAACGTTCCTGAAAGATAGCAAAACATTTTTTTAAAAAAAAGTAATAATAATAATAGTTCGGTGCTATGAAGGTTGTTTGGAGGTTTACCTTTGAGAAGAAATCTTTCAAAACCCTGCGATGAGAGGCGAGGACGACGATGTGTTGAAATTTTAGCCTCTCTTCAGTGGTTTATAGTCCCTCCCTTGGCTCCCTGAACTTCTCCCCACCTCCTCTTTACTCAATTTCTCCGTATAGTTTCAAATGCTGCCTTCATGGTCCCCTCGTTAAATCCTCTACTCTTTACTAACGGTCCAAAAAACACACGCAGGTTCCGATAGTTCCTGATAGCTGAGAACGTCCGTTGGCTCCTTCATATCAGATAACCCCCTGGAGCCATCGTTAAAAGCTATGAAAGATTTATTTATCTATTTTTCAATTATAAAGGACTTTTTAGATTTAGTTCCAGATAAGCTTATAAGAAAACAGCTTACAGGCGTGTTTTCCTGAATGCCACTAGAATTTGGCAGTAGTTGGAGAGGTATTGATTCCCTTTAAATCGAGAATTAATCGATTATAACTGGTATATTGGATTAAAATAAAAGGCTAACCAGACAGTCCTAACAGCCCCAAACGCCCCAGTGTCATATTGTCAGTTGTATCTAATTTCAGTTGCAATTTTGTTTACAGGCTGGACCTATTAATAGGAGCACATTTTGAGTTGCCAAGTTGTGAAAAATTCCACTGGCATGTGTTTTTCTTCTGTCTTTGCACTGTTAAAATGTTGTTTTGTTAAAAAAAAAAAAAAAAAGGCGGTCCTGTTCATCCTGAAGCCCCTTTCCAAAAGTAAGTGGTCCAAAAAGTGTGCCAATTTTTCACAACATGACAACCCCAACATTTAAGCTGCTTCATAAATGTATTTTGAACAATAAATAAGTATCTGCATGATTAAGGCTATCAAATACAGCTTATAAACCCATTATATTTCTTAAATGGTTGCAAATGGTTGTTAATGGTTGCATTTAAGGTAACCGACCCCCTTTAATTGACACAAGTGCAGTCACACAGGTTACTGTTACAGCAATACTGGGCTGTTTCTGGGTTAAATAATGAATCTATAGAGTGAAAAACGTAAGGTGGGGTTGGTGTTCAAGACAATCTGTTACAGTCCTGTGATGATTATTACGGAATTATTAACACTTAGACAACATTTTGATTCAGGTAGAGGTAAATCCTTTTTGCATTAATCTAAACACTATTAATCTGTGTCATATTGTATGAAATCATCTTATTTTTTCACATGTGTAAATTTAAAGTAATTGTCAAGTGCAAAGACACCTGGCATAAAATGTGAACAGTCAGTTACAAGCACCTCAAAATTGAACTTCAGTCAATGTGCTTAGTTACATTCCACTTCAGTAATTTGGAATACATTCAATTTCATTTGAAGCAAATGACTTATTCAGAATGTGATTATAATGGTATCCTGTGTTGTGTCCTTAACTTGAACACATTTTCCAGTATATTAATATTTGGTGATAGCGTACAAATTGATTTAAATAGATATACAGTAATTCAACACCTACATGCTATATACTTGTCTAATGCTTTGGTTGGGAATCATCCTAGCATAGAAAAATAAAAGTAGTTTGTCAGCTCTGGAACAAACTTACTTCCTGCAGTGACACAAGCAGCAGATAACAGGTTTCAGTGGTTGTCGAAAATGATTCAGAAAAACAAGTTTAGCAATAGCGTTATTCATGTCGAACTAAACATGGTTTTTACTCTAAAAATACACTGATCTCACCACCTTAATCAAAAGTAAATGTAGGGCAAATGCTATCAGTAACACGTAAGATTGATTCATACCATAGCATGTCATTATATGACGAATGATTATCTTTACTACACTTTATAACTATGGAATATATGACTGCAATGGATGGCAGTGGGACATAAGCGCTCTCCTCTAAAACATAGTTACTATCAATATGATTCAACCTATGTGACAGTCATAAGAACTGGAACATTGAGTCAAAGGTTCGCCTGTTAGAAACCCAAATTTCTCAGATATTTCCTCTTTTACACGGTGAGTTAACATCCGACTGCTGAATAACCTCATGTTGCACAATAAACTCAGATGACACTTCGTCAAAATGCAGGAACCTTTTGAAAACGAGCTTAAACCATCCTGATTCCTTAACTATCTATCTTATCCTCCTATCAATTTTCGCACCTTCATACTCATTACTATCTAACTCTTTGTTTCACTATTTGCTCACAAAATGTGCTCATGTATATAATTGTAGTGCATACCTACATACAGTACATAGTATGATGTGTATTCATATTTAAATTCAGGGGAGTATCAGTACATTATAAACCTTGAGTCATGCTGCATTTGTTCTCTAATTACAGCAGTTAAGATGAATGAAGTGGACCAAATCGTTGACCTCAGTTGGTCTCCTGGTAACCTGTATTCTTATCACAGGCTTATCAAAAAACAAACACCTAACTGTTCCACATTCCTGAGCATTTCATAATTGACTGGTAATATCAACATGACCTGGTTTACTGTAACATTTCACTGATAAAGAAATGTAATTTTTAATTTGACTGGCTCAAGTGTTATGGTTGATTTAATGGAACATATTTTGGGTTCAGTTTCACCTTCACCACTCTCTGATCTCTATTCTAACTTTAATCAGTTGTGTAGCTGCTTTACTGGTGGAGACAGGTTTGAAAGTGTCTTCTGTAAATGGTGAAAAATGCAGTTGAAATGCAGCATCATGTGGTTTTTTTATTTGGCCAATGACAGACACAGCTTTATGACACGTAGTCCTGTGGGTCAGAGTGGTGTGTTACTACCATGACCACGATGACAATGCTAACATGCTGATGCTTAGCACTTGTAATGCTCATGATCACTGTCCAAGGTTAGGGCGTACTAACATTTCCAGTTACAGCTGAGGTTAATAGAAATGTTACTGATTTAGCAGGAATTCAGCCATAAACCAAAAACTTGGAAAAATTTGAATGTTGACCTGATGATGTTGCTGTATGAAAAGTTACAACTCATCCTCAAGGAGAAATGAAAGCACTACCTGATTCATGATCTTCCATATTCCCAGTTGTTGTTGACATTTTTGGCAAAATCAAACAAAAATTAACGAAATGTGAATGGAAATTTCGACCTCATGGCTCACAGAGCAAAAGTTAAGGGACCACAAAAGTCAGTAGGATTTGTCTTCTGAAGACCATGAATATCTTTACAAATGTTCATGTGAATCCATCAGCTAGTTGTTGAAATATCTTGGCCTGGACCAAAGCGGTGGACCAACAAACTGACATTTGGCTGTACTGGGGTTGGGGCAGTAGTTCTGTACTGCTTGTGCTCCTGTATATTCTGAAAGTTCACTGTGGTTTCATAGAGCTCTTCATGTCCTCATGTCGAAGGAATATCCTCTGCCTGTCCACAACAGGATGGCACAGGGCTCAGTCAGCGTTTTAGATGGCACATAAACAGTCCTGGGGAGAATTTGTCGATTGCAATTGATTTTAACAGATTACAATACAGCAGATACAATACAATACTCAGTGTTGTTACTTTTGTATTTTGATTAATTTAGAATGTAACTGGCAGTAAATCTTAAGTCAGGTTGACCTCTATATTAAAATAGTATCCTTGTGTAAATCATTTGGCAAACCGCCGAGCTTGGTCGCTGCCCCCTAGTGGTTTAAAATGATGGGGATGTAATTGCTGTTTTTTCAAACAGCCATCACTGTTTTCACTGGACAAGTCCATTTGTAAACTTTAGTAAGAGAGGCTTATTTTTCAGCAGCTCCCACGTCTATCTTCATATTTACTTACTCCACCACTGACAAACTATAGGGTGCTTCTGTTTGTACTTAAGATTTACAGTTTGGTTAAAGAGTTTCCATCTGTGCAATCTTAGAATGAGCAATGAAAAACAGCTCTTACAATGCAACTACAGTTACATGATTTTTTAAAACACAAAATCATAAACACTCAATGGACTTAAAATGACAAAAGCAGAATTTTTTGTGGTCTGTATTTGGAAAACTTTGCCCATGGGTTTTATTTGTTTCTTTTCTTGTCATACATAAATACACGTGTGCACTTTATTTGTGGCGGAGCATATAAATACATTTCATTTTGTTTTATTTTTCCCCTTAAAAAACGTTACATTTTAAGTTGTTGTTACTTCTAGAGACGTTGAACGCACACTGACAATGACGACATCCAGCCTGACTCTGTGATTGGCTGGACGGCCTGTAACTCAACCTAGCTGCCAGGGCAGGAAGGGGCGGGACAAAACAATAGAGGAGGGATATGGTGCTATCATCATGGCGGGATGCATGAAAATTATAAACGGTTTCATTTCTGAAAGTGCCAAATTAATGTTTTTTATGGTGCTTTTGACCAGTTTACTTCAAACCTCACAACAAGCTACGGGTAAGACGCGTTGTTACGAGGCAATAACAGAGACTTTAATTGATACATTACATATTTTAAGCGGGTATCGTTGCTTAGGCTAACTCATGTTAGCTTACGTTTGGTCTTTGAAACTGTATGTAAGTCACTTGATGATAAGCCATTTGTGCAGCTTATTCACACGTCGCTACGACCTGTTATCTTGTCCTGTCTCTGTAAACGGGAGACGTCTAATGTAATTCCATCTTTTGTTTTGCTGTTGTAGTTTTAAGCTGTAACGTTATATACATCTGTAAAACCTTAACGTTGCTTTAGTTCAGCCCGCCCCGCCCTCAGGTCATTCATGCCAATTACAAAGCAGACACTGGGGGTTTATCTTGGGCTTTGGGAAACACTGACCAACGTTTTTCAGCATTTTATGACATTTTAAAGATTAAACGACTGATCTAGCAATCAATCATTCAAAAAAAGTAATCAACTGTAAAACTAATCGTTAGTTGCAGCACTGTTTGTTTTGCAGCTATGAAGATCGGTATGAGGGATGTAACAATAATATTAACACTGAATCGTGTATTTTATTCAATATAACCTTCCCCAGCTGTTCATATTGATTTAATTTATAGCATAGTACTTTTTTGGGACTGTCAGAGAGTGTGTGTGCCTGTATTCAACCCAAACAAGGCCAAAAGTTTAATATCTGAGTCGACATGCACTTACCTGACATGCTATTTTAATCAGGATTTTAAAGCTTGATCAGGGAAGGTGCTACAACTTAACTTCAGCTAGACGCTGCTGTACTGTTTATCTAGATGTTTAAATGCTTATCTATATGGTCTCTGTTTTATTAAAATATTATAGCTGTATGAAAATCAAACATCATGATATCTTTGACTAAATACCTTGTTATCCATATTGCATCACTGCATATTTCACAAAATATTAATACAATAATATATAGTGTCATATCACAATAACAATGCAATATTGCTATTCTTTGCTACAATGCAACATTTTTTGTCTTCGGTATGGACCACTGGTAATGAGACTGAATGCTGTGTAGAGCAGATCATTTAGGAAGTACCGAAGGACGGACTAATGCAGTGTTTTGGTCTTTCATAAGCTTTATTATACAAAAAATAATTTGTAATGCCAGTGTTGTCCTTCAAATGAATGCCTTTAACAGAACGGATATCTTTTTAATTTGTTGTTCATGTCGCAGGCTTGTTTGACATTTGTCACTTTTCTTGTCAAACCCAGGTAACAAACCTTCAGTAATTGATCTCGAGGATGGAGAGACCTATCTCGTGTCAGGGTCCAACAGGTTCTGTTATAAAAACTCTGTAGCACCCACCTGGAGGCAGACATGGACAAGAATTCAGGTAAGTTACATGAATGATGCCTGCTCCAGAATTAAGTTAATCTTTAATGCACTTTGTCAGTTATGAAATATTTAATGAATTTTGCCATTATGAAGTTTTAATCACACTCTTCCTCAGTTTGGATATCTTGGGGTCAACTTCGAACAATTCTACAAACTGTTCACATCTTTTGTGATTTCCTGACAGGTCAAAGTGTGGAGCTCAAATGTGTTTAAGACTGTAATTGTGGAAGGTGAGGAGGAGCTGCAGGAGCTGGACCGCTTCACTTTCTGGGGCTGGTTCCAGAGCTTGTTACGCGAGCGGCACAATGAAACCTCTATTAACATCAGTCTGTTCAGCAAGAAGACGTGCTTCAAAATCGAGCCTGCTGACAAAACTACGTACACTGTCAAGCCACTTCGAAGTAAGTGGAAAACAAACTAACACAGCTAATTCGCTGGTTATCGACAGATATAACAGGGCCAACATAATGTTCTTTTTTCCTTGCAGAGTTTGATTTCTATTTGTTTTTGGTCTTCCTGGCCGGAATGATGTTGTTCATCTTTGCAGACTCACTCAGCAGGTATTTTTTTCTTACTTATGTGCAATTGTTTGGATTTAACTGCATCTTGGTGTTTAATTAGCCTTTTTTTTCCTTCACACAAAGGAGTCAAGTCTTCTTCTACTCTGCTGGTATGAGCACCGGCATGATCGCCTCTCTCATCATCCTCTTTTTCATTTTAGCACGCTTTTTGCCAAAAGTAAGTTATTTCTGTATCTTAAATATCATTAATTTTGTACCCAAATCACTTTGCTATGGTACTTAATTATTGAACTGTTTGTGTTTTCTGTTCCTACAGAAAAGCCCTTTTTATGTGTTGATTGCTGGCGGCTGGTCATTTTCTATTTACGCCATCCAGCTTGTCTGCAGGAACCTCAACGTAATTCTGCGAGAACACTGGAATGTGGCATTAGGTACCGACCCATCAGGATAACAACATAACACACATAAACAACATTTGCATATCTCTGCACTGTGTTGGTTCTTCTTAAGCATTTTTTAAAGTCAATCCTTTTTTTGTGTTTTTTGTGTCTAAAGGTTATGTAGCAGTTGTGGGATTCATCAGTTTTGCTGTGTGTTACCGTTACGGTCCTCTTGTGGATGAGAAGAGCATCAACATCTTGTCGTGGACGCTGCAGCTGTTTGGGCTGCTTCTGGTTTATTTGGGGATTCAAATTCAGCAAGTTGCCTTCGCCATCATCGTGGCAGCGCTGTTCTCCAAAAACCTGGAGTATCCAGTCTTACTGGTAGTTGCTGCATGGAGGTGTGTGTTCAGAATCTTGCCAGAAGGTGGCAGAAGAGTGCAACTGATAGTCCATTTTAAACAGTTCCTATTGTGTTCTGTCACCTCCTGCAGTATGAGGAAGCTATGTGGTTGTTAGCAGCAGTGTAACACATTCATTTAAATTTTGGCAAAGTGTGTTTTAAATATTGCACAAAATGGCTTTTATAATTGATCGCTATCTTTTAAGAGTCAATTGTTCTTTGGAAAATCTTGCATGATGTCAGCTAATTTCCACCTTTGATATTTACCATGGTTGACTACTGAAGCTTAAAGCAGCTATTTAAGAGCCTGTGTTATTGCATTTTTGCTGTGGAATGATTAGTCATTTCTCATTTCTTTATTGCTTTGTGTTGCAGGAAAATGAGACGATTTTTTAACTGGAAACTGGAGCCACGTCGCCTGTTGACTGAGGAGGAATATCAGAAGGAGGGAGAGGAAGAGACTCGGCGTGCACTGGAGGAGCTCAGGAAGCACTGTAACAGCCCAGAATTCAGCCCATGGAAGGCGGTGTCCAGGCTTCAGTCTCCGAAAAGGTGCATGTTGTGATGTTTGTACCCGAGTTTCATTCTTTCCTCTGAGTTCTTGTAAACAAACATTATCCGTTTTATGAAAGGTTCAAACTGAGGTAAAAGTTTCAGGTGATTTACACACTAATAAAAAACAATTAATATTGATTTTATATTAAATATTAAATATTAATAATATTTATTATTATTCTATATGTATTTATTATTATGCTATATGTGCAGTATGTAGGTACCCCTGAATACCAGTACAACAGTGATAATGTTGCTGATATTGTCACTTTAATTCACAGATTTGCAGATTTCATTGAAGGGTCCCCTCACTTGATGCCAAATGAGGTGTCTGTCCACGTGCAGGAATATGGCTTTGGAGGATCTTTTTTTGAGGATGAATTTTTTGACACAGACGACGAGGAAGACGAGATCAAGCCTATGATGAAACCAGAGTGAGACAGCACAGTATTGGAGACATATGGAAATGGAAACAGTTGTTATTTCCTTTCAGAGAGGTGAGCAGAGAACAGCTCTCAGTGGCTCCTGTGCAAAGTTCCAGACTGACTTTTCAGAGGAGGGATTAAGAAAAGCCTGGATTGTCATTTCAGCCTCAAGAGCCACATTGCGTCTTGGCTTTCAGGGCAAAAAAACAATCACAAGCAGAACAGTTTGGTCCGATCTGTTACCAGCAGAAAAATGCATTGTGTAAAGAATGTGCACTAAAGCCAGATCTCTTCTTTTTTGGGGAACAAAGGCTTCTGTTAAAATTGTGTTTCAGTGACTGAGACCAGGAAGTTAAAGCTTTTGAACTTGTGTGATTGATGGTAGTTTGTGTTGTCTTTAGTCATATCTTGGAGGAGGTTTTATGTTTTAATTTTCAAAAACATGTTGCGTTCACAGCCTCAAGGCTCTAAATGCGATCACTGAGATCTAAGGGGAGCATCCAGACGGCGTGTGTAGTACACCATGCGTTAACCTTAAGTCTCGCCTCTGAATGGCAGCGTGATGGGGTGGTTAGTATTCTAGCTTTCTGCTCGGGGAGAAAAGTTCATTCAAGTTTGTATTTCACTGTTTTCATTTTAATGGACATACGTCAGTGGAAGTGTCTGAAGGTATTTTGAATAAAAAAATATGTTTGAGCTCTGACATTTGTTCACATCATTGTGTTGGATGCATCTGAAGCTAAATATCTGAGATTTTATTTTTCAGAGTCGGTGCTATAACATTTTCTTAATAGAACTCTTCAGCGAGTGTGTTTCTTGAAGTACCACACTTGTTTTGAAGTACTTGAACTCTACTAGATTAGTTACATTTTATTCTACTTTCATTTCTGCTCCACTACAATTTCAGAGGAACACATGTAGCAACTTTTCACTTTGCATATCAAGGTTTTACATAAAGATATGATAAATTTATAAAATATGATGCAGTTATAGATAAAACTACCTCTTTCAAGTATTTCTTGCATCAAGACATTACTTTGGTACAAGTAAAAGTGGTAGTATTTGATTTTTTGAAGTATTATTTAGGTACAGATAAAAGTAAATTATACATATATACTGACCATGGGTACGTCTGATAAAATAAGTTATGTTGCATGTAATCTGCAAAGTACCTAAAGTTATTAATTAAATAAAGTGGAATAAAAGTTCAAATATTTGCCTTCAAAATGTAGTGGAGCAGAAGAATAAAGTAGCAGAAAAAAAAAAAATACTTAAAGTACACTTACAAGGTCCAATCTGCTGCCTGATGACTACTTTTACTCGTTATACATTAAGTACATTTTACTGTAAATATTTCTTCACCTGAGTTTTATTAATGCTTTATTAATGCACAGTCTGTTATATAATGACACCTGGGAGGAGGATGAACATAAATCTGTGGAATTTCCACTTTACAAGCAGCAAAGAGCTGAAGTACATTACAGCTGCACATGCAGAAGCTGTATTTTACAGCCACAGTTTACAGTTGTAATCTGCATTTTTCAAAGTCAGAGTCATTAATGGCATCTTTTGTTCATCCACAAATGAAGCAGCATTTTACTCTAAAAACCCACCTCCTGTGAAAATATGACCCTTTTTTTCTAAGAGGTCTCAGGAAGATCTACCATCTGCAGAGAAGTAAAAATTTCTGACCTTTCTCATATCTGCTCTTTTCAGTTTAACATCTTGTCATTGTGGTACAAGAACACAGTGATGACTGGAACACATGGCTCAGTTTTAGATATGCAAGGTAAATCTAGTAACACATCAAGGCTTACTGAGTTCACATTACATTAAAAGTGGAAGCAGGAATTTGCTGTTCAAGTGAGATAGCGTTATCTTAAATTAGGTGGCTTTCAGTAAATGATGGAAAATATAAAAGAAACACTATTCAGCCTTTATCTTGCACTCTTTAGTTTCAGTATGCCTATCTGATGACCTTTAGCCCTCTGTGTCCCACTACTGGCTTCTTTACATCAGTGTGACTGTCCTCGTAACATTCAAAAGCAGGGAACACCCCAATGGTTAGGCTTGATTACACAACATGTATGAACCGAGTGACCGTACTAGCAGTATTTGCATGCAGACTCAGTTGACACAACAGAAAGTGTAATCACATTCACACACTGTTGCATTTCCTGTGTTTACTTCCCCAAAAGACACGTCACAAACAGGGAAACCTCACTGCAATGCAAACACCACCACGTTGCATGCGGAAGGGGGGGAAACCCTTGGATACATGAGCATATTGCAAACACTGTGACAGCCCCCTCATGGTAGCTTCATGTAAAGTGTCTGGAGTTCCCCACATCAAACAAACTGGCCCACGTTTAATTAAATGAGTCTGACAAACCTCCACACAAACAATTTAGCATTTTTCAACTAAAGATCAGACATCCATGTGTGCACACCGTGCAGTTATCACTGCTGTTTTCATTTTATAAGCGAGGAAAGACATCCAGCTTTTAAAGCAAACAGTAAATTACATGATTGTGTGTATCATAGCAAAACAAAGATTGCAGTGTTTATTGTAGGCATGTAAATGCGTGCTGCATGTAAATCCTTCATAGTAAATCAAGAAAAAAGCATTAAAGAAAACTGAAACTAACTGCAATTATTACTTGAAAATGGACCAAAATGCCACAATGAATTCATTCACATTAATGGAAAAAGATCCAGATGCAGTTTTACAGACGTGCAGCCAGCGCAGTTTATAAGAGAAAAACTAGAATCTCTGACAGGGTGATGACATCTTAAAAATAAGGAATAAATGTTACATTCTAAAGGAGTGCAGTTCAGATTTGCTCTTTCTTGAAGCCAGGAGCAAAGTGTCTGGCTTATGATAAACATACATCAGGAATGTCAGTAAAGAAAAAAAATTACTTTCATGAAACAGCAGCAGTGCATTCATGTGCATCCATAAACCGCAAATTCTTTATATTACTCCACACAGACAGACAAATCCAACTGGTTCTCTTCTCCCCAAACTCTAAACATAAAACAGTTCAGCAGAAATAGAAAACTACAAGTCCAGTGCTTGTGGTTAAAAATCCAGTGTCCTGTCAGTATTTGTTGATCCCAAATAGCCGTACTCCATGAAACTGAGGCAACTTTGGGAGGAGGACGCTAAGGAGGGAGCCTGTGTTGATGAAGAAATGCGTGGGATCGTATTTTGTGTAGAAACTGGCGAGAATATACCTGCAGAGAGAGAGAGAAATGTCAGTGTAGCATCCACACATCAAAACAAACACAGATTCTTGAATACAAAGTGAAAATAAACTCCACAAATGACCAACAAAAGCCAACTTGCGTATACCTATTACATTACTTGCCCACGGCCCCCACCATTGTTTTTCTTCTATAAAAATGAATACTAGTCCGACGACGACTGACACTGCAATTACAAACTGCTGCAGGCGTCTACCCCGTGCAGCAGCGGGGCTGGCAGCAGAGTTGCAGCACAGAGTTACAGCAGTGACATTTCACTTAAGACATAACGAGAGTGAGGACAGTTGAACAACAAGATGATGGCGGAGGATTTGTTGTCAAAGAGAAAAGCCAACACGCCCATTTGACAACCAAATGCCAGTGGGGAATGTGATAAAGTTATTGAGGGAAAAGGAGTTGCTACCTCACTGAGAAGTTGAAGCTGTAGAGCCTGTTGCTTACAGCTCCTTCATGTTCATTTACTCCTGAATACTGAATAAAACTGCTTCCTGATATATTTCAAATTTATCTGCTCAATAAATGCTGATAATGGCTGCTGATAGTGGTGCCAACGGAACACATTGTACTTTCTGTGACTATCATAATTCAAAATGAAAGTCAACTTTTTTCTCCAGTTAAATGGTCACTGGCTTGAAATGAGAAGCTGACTTTAGTCTACCACTGTATGAAATCAACTCATTGTTACTCAGACGGCTCGTGTGCAGCTCACATTGGTAGCATTGGCAGATTTAGCACAAGAGATTCTGAGAATGGAAAGAATGTCGATTAGCCTCGAGTTGTTTCCAGATATTCTTAAAAGAAGTTCAGAAGATTCCCAACCGCTTTAACACGTCATTCAAAAAAAAACAAAACAGACCCACTCCATGTAACCTGCAGGTGTACATACATACATACCAAAGTTGGCATCATAATGAAAGAGAAACTGCAAACTGTCCAGCGCTGCGGACGACTTCTTAACATGAGCTGACAAACATACTTACAGAACAATTGGTGAGATGGTGAGGAATTTGCGCGAAGATGTGAACTGGACACCGTAGTCCATCTGTTCCCAGTGTGTGAGCAGACGAGCTTTGCCTTGGTCTGGTGTCTCAAAAGGAGTGCCCTTCACTGTGTGTAGAAACAGGTACATCACCTGCAGAGGAACAACCACACAGAAGACATGCATAACTGCTATCAGCCACAAAGGCAGATATGTTTCACTGGATCATTAACTGATCCAAGGATCTGTTCAAAACAAAATCAAGGAGGACATTTATCCAAACCATCATAATGAACATCTGCAAAGCTCCTGTATTTATGTGCAGGCTTGCCACATACTCAGTACTCAACAGTTTGTTAAATATCACGACAAATGCTATACTTTTATTTTCACCTCCTGGCTCTATTCAGTCTAAAATGGTTGTGTGTGAACATGATTTTAACTGACCAGGTTGTGAATGACGTTTGTGAGGGTCCAGACGAGCGGCACGGTGAAGAAAGGAATGCTGAGCAGGACGATGTGCAACACGACGGTCAGCAGCATGTAGGTGAGCCATATCCCTCTGCTGTTCATGACCCTCGTGTTGGGATTCACCTCGCTGTGAGCTACGCCCACATTCATCCTGAACACAGAGGGAGAATGAATGTAAGAGTTCAGGAGGCCGACAACAACAAGAGGCACCCACAGACCTTCTGCTTCTCAAACACAATGGTAGCTAACAGGACAAATCTAAAACTTCCAAAGAAAAAAAAGTAGCTAAACTTCAGTCAAATGGTAAAATAATTACAAGTGATGAGGTTGATCTGCTGAAACTATGTTACTGAAATCAACACTGTTGACAACACGGCTTTTTCAGGGCCGATACCAATAACTAGAAATCAAGGAGACTGAAAACCAATACTTGGCACCGATATTCGTTTGCAGTAAAAATTATAATCTTTGTGTGATAATTACAAACGACCAGTGATAAAATACACCTAACTACAATTTCCTCAAGAACTGTTCTAGAGAAGAATTTCAGGTACTTTACTCAAGTATTTCCATTTTCTGCAATATACTTCCTCTCCACTACATTCATTAGATGAATGTATCTCCTAGTTACTTTGCCAGGTCAGATTTTTCATTGTTTATAGGTTGTTAACTGCGATGTGTTACCAATCAGTTGGTGTTGTGGACACTGTGTGAGACAATGATGCATCAGAGCATGTACAATTTTGACATGTGTTCATTTTATCACCAATCTGACACATAATTCGCAATCGCCCTGGGCTGATAATCGCTGTTGAACACAAGATGACTTTTATTTTGAAGTATACTCATCATAGGAAATATAATGTGTTCATTTAGCATCACTGTTGTTTATCAAAAATGCGCTCAGAGAGCTAAACAGTAGTCATTTTTTTGGCATTTTCTGACAGTGGATCCATTTTTAATATGTCAGGGAGTAGTTTTATTCAGTCTGTGGGGAGTTTTGGCACGCAATATAACTGGTGTAAGCCTGACTTCTTGGAAGCCTAGTTCAAGGTGTAAGTAAGTCATTTAACAGGAAAAAATACTTGCACTGTCAAAAACTAATGTGCATATATATACACTTTACTTCTCTTTGCATTTTTTTTTTTTTTTTTGGTCAAATGTGAAGAAAATGTAAAATCTGCTTGCTTTCATTTTATATTTCTAAGCTGTCAAACAAATCAAGGAGTTTGAAGACATCACTTTGATCAGTATAAACGATAAAATGCATCTTCATAACAACTCTGGGGTGGGATATGACCCCGCCCGGCTGAATTGTTCTGGGTGAGTAAACACGCGCTTCCTCCCCTTACAGGACTCCTCAACATCACTCAGCTACATCTAACCGCAACAATCACACATTACCCAACACAATAAGTTAAGATAAAGTTACGGTGAATTTCGACAGTGAAAACCGTAAAGTGTTTATGCCAGTAACCGCTGACTAAAAAAAGCCCGGACTTCAGCTTCACAGTTAACGGTCAGTAACTTATAACTAACGTTAGCCTGCTAGCTAACCGTTGAGCTGCTACCTACAGGTTAACATGCTAACGTCACTCCAGAGTTAATCTGGATGTAACGGCTACAGGCCACACGTTAACTCCGAGGCGGACAACGGCTTCTGTTAAACTGCGATGAATCAGCCTCTCCCACGCGGCATTGCGAGGTTTAAAACTTAACATTTCAACGGAGCAAACTTTACCTTCCCGTGTTGTCGTAGCTCACCAGGAAATTCCTTGTTTTTTCTTTAACCCCGCCTTCGTTTGCTTTTGGGCTTGTTCCTCTGCAGCGAAGCCAGCTGTCAAAACTCCAGCCGGCCGGCTCACCGCCCGTCCGCAGCACCGGAGGCAGGTAAACAGGTGAGGGGGCGGCACTGCAGAGAGCACAGTCCTCCAAGAAATTCCCAGGACCACCATTAACCTCCCGAATGTGAGGGATTAGTCACTAATATAACAACCAGCGAAATGTCATTACAGTTACAGAATACAAAGGGATGAGTGTTCCAGCTCCGCGTTCAGTTCACCTGCAGATAAAGTTTAAAAAGCCATACTTAATTAAAGAAAATATATGAATATGTTATATTAATCAACAAAATATCTATATCTTTAAATATTTTAATTTGACCCATACCAATAGTAGCATACTTGAGTCTCAGAGTATCTGTAATTGAATGTTTTTAAATAATTTTCAGGCAATATATCTAATATAAGTATCAAAAATACCAGTAAAACGTAATATACATATATTTATCTACATATATTTACATGTAGATAAACTGTATAGCTTCTATGAATCATCCAATTACTGGCCATGTTGATAATGGGATCCAACATCAGCATTTCTCAAATTATTGGTATCTGTTTTGTTTTTAAATATGATTGCTGATAAAATAAACAATGCAAGTTTAGTTAGACAGATTGCCTCCAGTGATGTCACTCAGTGGCTAAGTTGCATTGTGGGTAATGTAGGCTACAGAGTTTGAAAGGGAAGAGGAATGTGAGGAATAAAAATAGTGATCTCTCTGGTTATGCTGTCACTATAACCTGCTATATTTGCTCCTCAGGTGGAGTTTGAAAGGACCAAACATTGAATCCCAGTAAATATTGTAGGTGGGTTGTTAATGCATCTATCAACACAACCAGTGCAGTTATTTTTTAGAACTGTATTTTATATCCAAAAGTTTATTCAAAAGATTATAAATGAGACCATTTACTACAAAGGAAAAAAAAGGGAAAGCATAACACACTAGAGTCCAACATTACAGCTGATGTTGGCCTATGACATATAAATCGTTGTCAGCCAACGTGAAAACATTTTGTTTTTACAGGACATCTGCAGAGAAAGGTGCTTGAGGTGACTTAGAATTTTTGACAGAAAAAGGACATTTCAGTGACGTTTACTGTTTCAGTTTACTCATTTCATTAAGGACAATAAAGGTTCATTGTTCATCTGTTAAATATCCCGCCTCCATTATACAGATGTCACAAATGTTAGATGACCACAATTGCGGGATCATTGCATGTGTTTACAGTGTGTTTACATTGCCGCTATAAGGATATTGGAATTTCTTACCACCTGGTATCGGTTTCGACATCAGCCCCAACAGCTGTGTTGTGGGTCGAGCTCTCATACAAACAAAATGTCAACAGTCTAAAGGTCAACAAGATGTTTGGCATTTAGTGGTTGGCACAAAAGGGGTTTGAAGCCGGTGATGGAAATTACTTGAAATGTATGGAGATATTCTGTATTACTGTATTAAGTATTGTCTGTGTAGCCTGATATAGCTTTTCTCTGTAACACAGAGCGCTGTTGTTGTCCAAAAACCAGTAAACACATCAATACATCATTCTGCTGCACCTCATGTACATTAACCTGCTGCAGTAAATATCCAACCAAAGCAAAGTGTGAGTAATGCGCAGTTGTTTAGGAAATTACTGAGCATTTTTAAAAAGTAGACTGAAAATCTTGCAGCTGTTTTTAAAGACACAATGTTGGTTTTCTTCTTTTACAGTGAGCCTAACACTTCACGTAGTGTGTTCAAGTACAGTATCAAGGTACTTGTGTTTTACCTGAGTGTTTCAATTTCATTATTTGGACCATTAACATATATTATAAACTGTGGTGAATCCTGCATTATTGGCTTTTTATTAGCATTATTGGCAACTTTGTTGCTTTGAGTTGTAGAGGGACCCATGTCAACATACGTACGATTTGGTCCTCTTTACATCATCAAGATATAATTTAAAGGGTAACTCCACCAATTTAGCACATTGAAGTGTGTTTAAGGGTCTTGGAGAGTAAACTGCACATGTGAAAACAGCAGTATAAAGCCTTCTGTGGCTCCAGAGGAAGCTGCAAACACTGTATAAAATTTGTGGTGTCTGCCTTTAAAGTGAAACTCTCACCAAAATGCAGCCTAGGCTTTTTTTTGTGAATGTATATGAGTCAAACCCTCGCGTAAAAGCATAATAATGATGAAAGAGGCACTTTTAAGATTTACTGTAGTTTCGTTTTGGGGCAAACTCATTTTCAATGGGGTGCAGGGGCACTTGTGCGCTAACATCAAAATCGCTATTTTTAAAACACTAAGAAGGCTCGACACAACATGAAACTTTGCTCGTAGTATCACCAGGGTCACCAGTAGCACCAAACTTCAGCAACATTAGAGACAGGGTCCCAGTACATATTTCGAGGCATCAAACATTTGATATCGTTGCCGGCTTTGTCGGAAAAGATAAACAAAACTCACCACCCGAGAAACCTCCTTGTTGTGGGGAAGCCCTGCGAGTCGATTACCGAGTGCAGTAGAGTCCCGCAGTAATGATATTCACTGAGCTGCGGAACTCTACTGCACTCGGTAATCGACTCGCAGGGGTTCCCCTTAACGAGCCTGCAGCTGGAGAGGTGAGTTTTGTTTATCTTTTCCGACAAAGCCAGCAACAATATCAAATGTTTGAATGAAGTTGCATTTGATGAAATAACTATAAAACTAACAGAAGCATTCCATCATAGGAGGACCGGCTGCAGCTGATGGGACCCTGGAGGTGACAGCAGGTGTGTTTTTTAGTATCTCAGCTTTTGCCCCACGGCCCCCGAAACAGGTTAATCCGGCCATGGTTCAGCTCTTTGACTCTCAGAGGCAAATATTGAACTTTTTACCGCTTCTTACTTTGCATATTCAGATTTTATGTAGAAGACATATCATCATTATTTGCTGACCCATGAAATACGAGGAAAGGCGGCTGAGCAGAAAGGCTTCCCGGAAACAAGAACGATGTTTAGAGAAATCAGATAAGGAAGTGATGTATTGTTCACATTAAACATGGATTACATGTGCTGGAAAGGAAATCAAATGTCCTGGGAGATGTTGAGTTGAGAGTTGAGCAGTAAAGTCGAGCAGGACGAAGACTGAGACTTTACTGGTATCTATGGTAAATGATTGTTTATTATTATTTGCTGCTTGAGAGTAGCTGAGTTGTTTGTAGACAACATTCTCAATGATTTAGCTAATAAACGGCAGCTTGTAAATAAGGCTGTAGTGGTTTATTATGAATGGCTCGATACTGATAATGAATCGATACTGTACTATATATATATATATATATATATATATATATATATATATATATATATATATATATATATATATATATATATATATATATATATATATATATATATACATAAATCAACATCAACATCTTCACACTGATGCAACCGCCCAGCCTTTGATCGGGCAGATGACTCATGCCCTTGAAAATGACAACAAAACCACACGAGCCGTTACTGGCACGCAGACGGACTGCTTCCCTGCAGCTTCTGCAGAGTGTAGAGGAATTATGTGGAAGTGATGTAAAATTCACATTAAACGTGACGCCATTATTTACATGAGTGGGTCAGGAGGAACTTCGGCAAGCTGAGTCATTTCATTGACACACATTTTATTATGTGATTATTTAATATGCAAATCATTACAGGCCTTGAGCTGAGTGACATGAATTATACTCTATTATACTCCAAATAATTTTTAATAATACATGATGTGTTGTGAAATGTTTGAAAATATACAAATTAAACTGATCTCTGGTCTTTATTACAATGTTTATTGATTTATTCATGTTTGCTATACTTTTAAGCACATGTCAAACAGGTTGTGTATGGAAACTCCAAATATAAATAGATACGCCTTGATATATACCTAAGTGAACTGATGAGTGTAATAATAATCAAGTTGCATTTAAGTGATTTGCCCAGGTAGTCTCCAAATACTCCAAAAACCTGAAGATCCTAAATAGACGTGTTTTTTTCACTCTCGACATTTGGTCAACCTTGTGCATCCTCTCAGACGGTGTTCACTTTCAACTTTAAAAGTGTGTAAATACTACAAATACTTTTGGTTTTTTTTACATTTTCAAACAAGTCCTCAACAAGTCCGTTTTGTGAACTGCACCCCGACTTTCCCTCAGCGTGAGGGTGAGAAGATTATGACTGAATTCTCACTTTTGGGAGAGCTCATCCTGTATCTGAGGGGGACTTTAACTTCTTATCTTGTACAATGATTGGGGCCCCTTCATTGTACTATTCTCAGATTTGCTCATGCGGCAGATATGATATCAAAGTGTCAGTTACCGTAACACGTTGACCTTCCTGGTTACATTATACTCACACAAACATGCTATCTACGGTAATACTGCCATGCACATCACTTCTCCTAATAAAGCTTCAAATGTCGGTTCCCAAAAAATATATTCTGACCTAACTGCACAGGGCCTCATGGAGCCTCTTGTGCATCCTGATATTTGCTTACGTTGATATTGATCTTTTACTTTAAATACTGCATTGATTGGTTTGTTTGCTTTGCTCTTTTATTCCATCTTTGCATTTATCGTCCATCTTATTTGACCATATTCACTTACCTATCTTGTAAACCACATTTGAAAATATGTTCAAAGTGCTAATTGATTATTTCCCCTTTTGCTCTCATTGTCATGATAAACAACAGTGAACTTTGGAGTTTTGATCCTCAAAAACACAAAGAGATTTCTTAATGAAGTCAGGATGTGAAGTCACCCAGGGGACAAACTTCCTTGTTGAGCAATCTGGTAGCTTTGCACCGCTGCTTCCTCTTCGCCTTTTCAAACATCACACCTTCCTTTTTTTTCTATTTTTTTTTTTTGGCTTTGAATTACTGCTGGA
This sequence comes from Acanthopagrus latus, assembly GCF_904848185.1. Taxonomy (NCBI): domain Eukaryota; kingdom Metazoa; phylum Chordata; class Actinopteri; order Spariformes; family Sparidae; genus Acanthopagrus; species Acanthopagrus latus. Next base: position 5,996,966 of record NC_051045.1, read on the forward strand.
TTAGCGTTACATCACCGCCACTCCAGGGACAAAGCTGGTATAATAAACACACTGAGGAGGAGGAAGTAAGCAGGAAGTTGTGCCTCTTCTGTAGAGCGGCAGGAAACTTTTAGGAAAGCACAGCTTCCTCCTTATCTCAGAGTGTCTGGAAGATGTTTTTTGGAAATGAATTCGCGGGAAAGTGGCGTTCTCATGATCGTGCTCAGTTGAGGGAAACATCACCATGAAAAAACAAACAACACGATGATGTCATTTAGGAACCACAGCACATTTGTGATGATGAAAGTCATGCTGTTTATTATCCATACAAAGACCATAGAGATAAACAATACACAGTACCAATTGATTTCAATAAATATCAATAAATAAATACATAAATATGATTTGAATAAATATGTCCAGTAATAATTCCATGGGAAATACATTGCATGAGATAGAAACATGAGTGGAAATACTGTTGTAGATTCATCATCCGCCACTGCAGGCTTGTACTAGAGATCAATGTGATCGAACAGAGGGTGATCGTTCAATAATTCACAGCTGCAGGTAAACATTTCAGCCTCTACAAGCATTTCTGAGCTGAACCGTCGGTGTGACGGGTCGGATCACCCAAGGCGAAGACGCGAGCCGTGAGGATGGAGAAGGAGAAGAGTCTGTCGAAGGTGTAGGAGGTGCACAGCGTGTCCCTCATCCAGGTCTCGGTCACGGTGCTGACGTCCTCCTGCAGAACCAGAGGGGAAAGGTGAGTGTCACGTTTAGTGTCCCATCAGTATGATCAATGAAAATAAGTCGTTCTCTCCCAAACATGCATTTTCAGAGGGCAGAGCTTACCGCGTGCTGAGCCGTCCCTGAGCGGGAGAGCACACATTTGCTGATGTCCTGGTGCAGTTTGTGCATCTCCGGCTTCACGTCGCTGGCGAACTTTGCGCAGCTGGGCAGCACAGAGAGGTCCTCCACGATGGAGATGTAGTGAGTCAGGACGCTGAGGATCTTCTGGAGACACGGCTGAGGAAGGAGAGAGGAAAAGAAAACTTAGATCTTTGTCATTTGTTTCATGTTGTAAATGTGATTTGTGGTGTTTTTTTTGTTTTTGTTTTGTTTTGACGCAGGTGTCGTTTCTCACCGCTGACTTCTGACTGAGGGATTCAGGGTCGCACATATCCGTCGCCTCCACCCAAGCAAGTCCAGAGAAGTTGGAGTCGTCTGTGGATCCGTTTCGCGCCTGAAAGGTGATTTGAGACAAACATGAGCAAAAATATACAAACCAAGCAACACATGCGGGTATATTAAGCAACTTTAGAGTCTCTGTGTGGAATTAATGAATCAATTAGCTGATTGAGCTCTTGATTGGACAAATCAAGCGCTGTGAAGACATCAGCCTTGGCTCTAAGAAACTGGATGTTTCACCATGTGAAGTCAGTTCACTGAGCGGTCATCCACACATAAATGATATACAAGATATAAAGAGGTGGTTTGTCGATAATAAACACTTCAGACATACGTTTTTAACAGCTTTACTCTCATATAAATCCACCCCAGAGTCTTTATCATAACTGATTTCTAGTGTTGTCTTTTTGGTGTATTTTGCATTATTATAATTCCCAAATAAAACACATATTAAAAGTCTCTTACCTCTGTTGAGACAATTTTGGCGATGCGATTCAGCGCCAGAGAGCTGGTTTTCACATCGGCACATGAGTCCCGTTGATGGTGACCTGTTGGAGCACAGGACGCAACTCCGAAGAGAAAGAGACAAGCAGCAAAAGTCGCGAAACAAAATTTCATGGTGGCTTTGAGTGAGAGTGTGAGTGTGTGTGTCTGCTGCTGTGGACTCGTCCCTGTGACTGATGAGTGCTGCTGTTGAGTGCTGCTACTTATAAAAGGGAGCAGTAGCAGCAGAGTTGCGTCAGGCGGGGTTTCCTCCTTCAGGTGTGCTCACTGCGTCAAGTTTAATGTTCTCCTCACTCACAGGTAGGAGACTCCGAGTTGGATGTATAAACAAAATGAGGTCAGAGTTATCACATGACTGAAGGTAATTGTTGCAGAAAAAATCCAGAAAAACACAACAGTCGTCAGCTGTAATCAATGATAAGTGATTCATTTTCTGTGGGCCACTGTGAGTAATTTTCATGTGAATGCCTCTTGACTGTAAAATGAATTCATTCTGAAGTTTGTTCGATGGTTTTCCTTCCTGATCATCAATGAACTGTGGAAGTATACTTCATTTCAATTCAAGGTTGACTTCAGCTTAAGCCTGTGTACTTGTTCAGTGTAGCCTGCTGGTTAGTATTCCTGCAAGTGCTGAAATATGAAAATAAAATTGGCCCAATTTTTAGTTTATAAAAGTTCACTTCTAGGTATACCTCAAATTTAAGAGCAATAAACTTTGAGCACACAACTAATTCACATCCAAGTTGAATTTTTACTGTGAACTATACTACAACTGAACTTTTTAAACAAGTTTTAACATTTTAAAGGTAACACAAATAATGACCACAAAACGTCTCATAACATAAAACAAGCCAGTGAAAGAAAATGCATTATTATATTGGATACAGTGTTCTCCGTCATAATAAACATACATTGTTTTATAACTCTGGCTAAGATGTGGATCTCCTCCTTTCATTCAAACAACCAAAACAAATCAGTTATAACCCTGAATTATTGGGTCACTGAACACAAGGCAGTGAAAGAGATATAAAATTCATCCTCAGCAGAGATCATGTAAGACATGTGGCGCACCGCTCACTTTCATATCTGCCCACGTCAGTCGTCAGATCTTAACTGAGCACCCCTCTCTTTAGATTAAGTGTTAAATAAGGTAATCTTTTTTATTTGTATTTACACAGTTTCTGAGCTCATGCTTGTTCCATATCTCATCTTTACATTTTTCCTCATGGATGTGTAGTTATTTTGTTTCACTGTGTTCATTTCACTGCAAATTGTTCTTGAAAATCAACCTAAATCAAAAAGTAAATCTGAAATAGACTTGAAGTTAACTCAGATTTACTGTGCTGGAGGACCAGAACGTACTTCTTGTCAAACAAATATTGGATTGGATGTAAAAATATAAAAAAACATGATAATGACATGGAAAAACAAAACAAACACACAGTATGAATACAGTCTTAAGGGTTCGAAACTTCTCTATAATGCAAGAATACTTAATTATTTAATGATCAAAATATGAAGTACAAGTATAAACTGAATATACTTAGACTTTTCTATATACTCTCTATATAAAAAACAAGTAACCTTAAGTACAACTTTGTTAATTGTGATAAAAACACAAGAAGTTAATTAAAAGCATTCTTTCTTATATTAAAAAAGAAGTTTACTAAAAGCACACGTATCGATCATCTTATGTGAAATGATTTATCCCCACAAGTGAGTAATAGCTGATGTGACTGATACACCAATTAAATTAAATGGGCTGTAATCAGGTTTCACATCTATGGCTGTGCCGGGGAAGTGAGATTAACCTTTTACATTTCAGGGAGATAATGAACCTGAATCGTCCAACACAGAACGGACAAACTTTCCATCTGTGTCCACGATCTGCCCCTCTTCTCTACCAGAGAAAAACGTGTCTTTCAGCTGAATTCAGTTTTTTTTTTTTTTTCTCAGAGAAAACGAAAGAAAGTGATGGCGGAAGACAAAAAGATAATTTGGTACTTCCTTTATCTTTCCCCTCTATGTTCTATATTCTTAATTTAGTGGTCGTCTGCCTGTAACTGACTCGTTTACGGCAATAAACATTCTCATCAGACAAACTGAGAGTTTATTGACCAGCTGGAAACAGACTTTTATATTTTGGTTTTATACATTAATGTTAAACTTTGTTCAAGGTGGAACAAATACTAACATCCTGCTGCTGTTACCTCTTTAATTCAAATTAGCAAATAATAAATGTATATTGGTTATGTGTGAGGAAACAGGGCTCACCTGCTGCTTATATGACACATCTTTATACATTATGCCATTTTCTTACTCTGTGCATCAGGACTGGAGTCATCTTGTAGAACACCTGGGGAAAAAAATGAGCTCTCAGCCTCTGTTGATCACCTGTTCTATAAAAAAAATCATCAAAATATCATTAAATTTTCTCGATTAATTGATTGACCAATGAAATGTCAGGAACAAAGGTGTGGACTCATTTGCATCTTTGCTGAAAAAGTTAAATACTCCTGACTTGACTTGAGTCGTGATGATGCAAATGACTTATAATGTTTATCTTATGTCTTCATGTTATTTTTTTTGTTTTGTTTTCTAGTCTGGCAGTCAGTATTTCTTAGTTTGAAAGTGATGGGAGGATTTTATTTTATTTTATTTTATTTTTTACATTTATTTCACTGTATATCATTCATTATAATCCAAATTCAATTCACTGTCCTTCTTTTTGAACAGGTTAGATTAATTGGCCAATATGTCACTATAAAACAGGTACTACTACTTTATAAATATTTGACACTGCAGGTTGGACTGCACTATCTTTAGTGGGGAAATGTTATTTGACCTGCCTGATCTAAGGACTTGTTTGGAAACAACCTTATTACTTTATTTGCACAAGAAAAAATTACTTGGGACTTGAGACTTCAGTCACATGTTTGGACAGTACTATTACAATTTCCCAAAGCCCAAGGTGACATCTATAAATATCTTGTTTCGTCTGACCAACAGTCCAAAAACCCAAAGAAATTCAGTTTGATATTATTTACAGATAATATTTTTTTAAAACCCCCACAGCAAACCCACTTTTAATCTCATCCTAAGACGTTAAAATAAGAGGATGTTTGGTACATTTGTTTGAAAAATTACCAAAGATATTCCTCAATTATAGAAACAAATGTATATGAATTATCTGTCAATCGGATAATCGATTAATTGACCATTAGGTTCAACTCTAAAAATGTGCAGATCATCAAAATAACTCAAGCTCAAGCTAATGGTGCCTTCAGGGCCCCTGAGGATGTAGAGCCCGTGGCCCACCTTGCTCAGCCTGGTGCTCAATGTGCCACCCTGTTGCCAGGTGTATCAGTGTTATAGATATAGGTATAAAATGAAGAGATACGTTACACGGTCAATGAGACGAGTAAAAAAAATAAAGGGAGTGTCTTTAAAGCAGCTAAAATGGAAAACAACGCCAGTGTATTGATGGAGGAGGATGACTCAACCCACATGTCTGGGCTGAACAAGCCCCGGTGCTGCTCTTGAACGCACTCTGTTTGCTCCGGAACTGTTTTTTTTTTTTTTTTTTTTTTTTTAAATAAAGAGTGTTGTTGTTGTGAATGAAGTGAGCATGGACTCCTGTGCGGTTAATCGCAGTACAAGAATAGGTCGGTGTAAAATTCACATTGATATTTAAAGTCTTTCAGTCTTTAAACAAAAGGAAACACACTCTGTGTTAATATATACTGTAGGTGTAGAAACTGACTGCATGTCTGTGGGGTTCGTGACGCTGCTAACGTTAGCTAAGAGCTAACAGTAAACGGCAACTCGCCTAACAAATAACGTTACCAATAATGAGACACAACTGTTGTGAGTGAATAAACGACAGCTTTGCTTTCTCTGCTCATTTCTGCAACAGTTAACAACAACAACGTTGACTTTGAATGTTATTGCTAGCAGGTAGCTAGCGTTATACCGTTAGTTTCCGGGGCTAGCTACCATTAGCCTAGCCAAAGCTAACATTAAAAGTAAACATGAAGATGTGGGACGTTTAGTTGATCAATACAAGTAAGAGAATAATATGTTTTTATTATTTAGGGTGACTTTAGTGTTCACAGAAGTTGTCATCCCTCTGCAGGTTGATTTAGCTGTACCCATGATGAACTTTGACGGTCTCGACCCGGGTATGGGTGAGTACCCACCCAACCTTCACGGGACGATGGACGCCGGGCTGGAGCCCTCCATGGACCCCCATCTCAACCCCAACTTACTACAGGGTGTGGAGCTTGATCCAGAGGGGCTGGCCGTGACTGTCCCTGAACAAGTGCATCTCATGGAGGGGATGTTTTCAGAGCTGCACAGTGCAGTTTCAGAAGTTGGCATCCCAGTCACTGCAACACATTTTGACCTCCAGGAGGAAATGCTCTGGATGGGAAACCACAGAGTAAGAAGAGCATAGATTATGATGGAGTATAGATTGTTTTTTAGACCTGTCTCCCATTGGATTAAAATGCAAGAACACTTCCATGTCATTCCATCATTTTCCTTTCATTATTCTCATCCTCTAGGGTCACGTAACCTCGTTCTTTGGACCCACGATGGGCCGCCATTCATCTTTCCAAGTGCATGCAACAGATGACGTCCGACACATCCAGAGTTTGGAAACAGGCGTCCTGTTCCTCTCAAAGTGTAACCTGAAATGCCACACTCGTGGAGGCCTTGTTATGTTTGATTTCCCGTAAGTAACACAAAAGATTGACTGGGACAAATGCTGATTGTGCTGAGATGTTTCTAGGCAATCTGCAACTGTAAAATGATTTATTCTCTCAATTAATTAATGTTTATGACTATTAAAAATATATGTATCGTTCCAGGATGGATGAAGGAGCTGATATGCATAGTCTCCTTATGACTGATAACAACACCTTGCTCATGGGCGGATTACAAAACTACGCAGTTGAGGTTGACTTGAATACTGTTCAAGAAACCCAAAAGGTGAGACATCATCATTGACGGCTGCCTATTCATGGAGCACAGGACAACATGACGTAATATATAAGAATGATGTGCTTGAAAGCAAGTGATCGACAGTTTACTTTCTTGTTGTGTTTTTGACAGTTCAATGTTGAAGTACCTGGAGTGGCAATAATGCGTCAAACCAGTCGTTTCTTCTTCTGTGGGCACACTTCTGGCAAGGTAAGGAGGACTTGATTTAAATCAGTTTGTGAAAGATGCTTTTTTCTCTGGTTTGACACAACGCTTACATTCACCCTCTGTGAAAAACAGATAACCCTGCGGGACTTGCGTAGCTTCAAGACGGAGCACGAGTTTGATGCGTTCTCTGGCAGCCTCTCAGACTTCGACGTTCACGGGAACCTTCTGGCTGCATGCGGGTTCTCCAGCCGAGGCATGAATGGGTTGGCGTGTGACCGTTTCCTCATGGTGTATGACCTCCGTATGATGCGAGCTGTAACACCACTTCAGGTGCACGTGGACCCGCTCTTCTTGCGCTTCATTCCTACCTACACGTCACGCCTGGCGATCATCTCACAGACAGGTATCAACTGGGAAACAGAGTCTTCTTCATGCAATTTGTAGACTTATACTTTGTTTTATCATATTAGCATCAAGATTTATGATTGAACATCACACTACAGTGGAAAATTGTATTTACAGTTATCAGTATTGACTAGTCAGTTAAGTATTTGAGTCAGATTAATTCCTAAATACCGACTCATGTTTCTGTGAAATAACACCCGACATCTTCTTTCTCCAGGTCAGTGCCAGTTCTGTGAGCCAACTGGTCTCGCCAATGTTGCGGACATTTTTCATGTCAACACCGTGGGCCAGTTGCTCATGAGTTTTGACGTATCGTCCAGCAAACAAGCTTTGGCCTTCGGGGACTCTGGGGGATGTGTGCACCTTTGGTCTGACGCTCCAGAAGTTTCCTTTAACGACTACTCCCGGGAGACAGAGTTTGCCCTGCCTTGCCTTGTGGACACGCTGCCTCAGCTGGACTGGAATCACGACCTGCTGCCTCTCTCACTGATCCCCATGCCGCTGACCAGCACCGAACAGCTGCTGTCAGACTGGCCCGCTGCCCTGGCCACACCCAGCCCCAGGTAAAACACTTGCAAGTAATTTATCTTGAGGGACAAGTTCATTATCTACTCACTCCCATTCCCTACCAGTGGAAAGTCAGATGAAGTTTTGTAGTCACATGTCGCATCAAAACAGCTTTGCAGCATTCTCCTGAACAGCTGAAGAACATGAGGACTTGTTTTATAACGTAGAAAACAACCTCACCCAAAAAACATTAAATGGCTCGATATAGCTTGTCTGGTGGAATCAAAGTCTCAGGAAGCCCAGTACTCCCAGTTTGTTAATCTGAAATCTTCAGTGTAGCTCCTGAGATAGAAGCATTAGCGCACTTCCAGTCTGAAGTGGGTGCAGAAGGTCAACCGCACATCTCAGGCGTAAATGACCTCTTTTAAATTCAGTTTTTGAACCCGAGACTTGAATTATGCCACTGTATGGAGCCATTTTATGTTTTTTTTTCACATCTTAAAACAAGACCCTGCCTACTTCGGTTGTTGAGTAGAATGCTCATTTTCTTTGAAGCTCCAGAAATATTTTGTGGAGAAACTTTGCCTGACTCCATCGAGTAGTTAATTCATTTTTAAGTGATTTTATATGGCTGCACTACATGTATCCAGTAACACTTACACATTTTGGGAAGGGAACACAAGGAAGTTGGAAATTATTGAGGGACAGACTAATACATTTGTGGTTTTGGTCTCTTCCATGGGATTTGTTGACAAAAGCAGAATTATGGAATATCACCAGTTTCATCGTTGAACTCTAGCTACGCTACGACTTGCCATAATAAACCATGATGTACAACTGACTGATTGATTTGACCCGATGATCTCATCTCAGTCACAGTGGGGAAGTTATTAATTTCTCTTTTCTATCATGGCTGTTCAACTGTCCTGAAGTGATGTCAGTGTTTTGTTTTGTGTGTGACTGATGTTTAAGCAGCTATCACATTTTATATTAGCAGTTAAAAGGTATCAGAGATGACTTGAAATATGATGTTTACGTTAGATGTTTCTTGTCCAGATTTGATGTGTCATTTTGGAGGCTGTGTTTTGTGGTGCTGTTGAATTTTGTTGCATCAAGAGGTTTTTTTTTCTAATATCCAGTTACAGTCAACCTTTAGTAATTAAATGGTGTGAACTAAACATTATGAAACACCGGTAAGTACCAGGAGGCATCAAGCTCCCTGTGATGACGGTGTTTTTTTCCTCTGTGCCATAGAGCTGCATTATTGTTCACAAACTATTAATTGCACACAAGTTAGCCACACGGTTGCACTTTATTTAGATGGACTGCAGATGTGCCACTCACCAGTGCAAATACTCAGCAGTGCACCAAATCCTCTGCTGTAAATACTTCCCAAAAAAAGCCACTTATTACTCCTGTTTCAGTAATATTTGAAAACCCTGGTTAGAAATGAATCCATGAGTTTTTATGTTTTTAAAGAATTCTTCTGTAGGGACACATGAGTGACACAGACAGGGTGGGGAAGTTGGAAATTATTGAGGGACGGACTAATACATTTTTGGTTTTGGTCTCTTCCGTGGGATTTGTTGACATTAGCAGAATTATGGAATATCACCAGCTTCATCTTTGAACTCTAGCTACACTAAAAATTTGCTTAATGAAACCGTAATATCTGACTCAAACGATCTGACCTGATGATTTCATTCACAATGTAGAAGTTATTATTCCTCTTTTCTGTCTGTTGTTAAACCCTCCTGAAGTGATGTCAGTGTTGTTTTGTGTGTGACTAATGTTTTTACATTACCAGTTAAAGGGTATCAGATATGACTTAGTTATTTGTCGTCCAGATTTGATGTGTTGGTGGATCTGTTTTAAAGAAAAGTAGGTTCAAGGTTTTTTGGTCATTCTGGAGGCTGTGTTTTGTGGTGCTGATGAATTTTGTTGCATCAAGAGGGTTTTTTTAATACCCAGTTCCAGTCAAGCCTCATTAATTAAATGGTGTGAACTAAACATTATGAAACACCTGTAAGTATTAGGGGCCCTGTGTGTTGTATTAAACTGCATTGCTTGTGCACTACCTTCCCCTTCAGATTTGTTACATTACTGGAACTTATAACTTTGATAGAGTACCTCGCAAAATATCAATATTTTGTACCATTTTTTCTTCAATTGAGAAAAAAGGACATTCAGGACATACAATTTCAGATTTTTAATTAAAGATGAATATTACAGGGCTGTAACGGGACAATAAAGCAGAGTACAGCAAAAACATAAAAATATTTCAACCTCACTTTCACGTTCAAACATTCACTTTATTCTCTTTAGACCCAGCCTGTTTGAGAGAAGAGTGAGCGAGAAAGTGCAGCAGTTAATGGTGTATTGATACAGCTGAAAATAAGTATTTAAAACGATGTATTGATACTCATATTCTTCTCTCACACGATTGTTTTGTAAAGCCCAGAAAAGAGTCTGAGTCTGATTGATTTAAACTTGGAATAACTGATAAACTGTCAACTTGGTGAACGTCACAACATTTGGCTTGTGTTATGTGTTATTGATGTGTTCTTTCCAACAGACGAGCTCCTCCTGCTGATCCAGAAATCCTGCGCACCATGAAAACTGTTGGGTTTATTGGTTATGCAGCAAACCCTCGAACCCGCCCTCGGAACCAGGCATGTCAAAAACATTCACTTCAGATCTGATGTCACTGGGTCACATTCATTCACAGATCTCAACAATTTGAAATCTATTTTTTGTGTTGGCTTCAGGTTCCTTACAAAATTAAAGACGTGGAGCTGGATTATGATAACTACAACCAGGTCCCTGAATCACCGATCGGGCGTGATGAAGAGCCACACCTCTACATGGTGCCCAAAAAGTACAGAAAGGTCTGACTTATAATATTGCATCCTGATTTTCGTATAAAAGAATGGTTGATTTTTTTTTTAAACTCAGGATAATGTATTTAACGTTTTGATTTCTAAGATTTGTCTGATCTTTGTTTTTGATCAGGTCACAATTAAATACTCAAAACTCGGACTGGAGGACTTTGACTTTAAACATTACAACAGGACTTTGTTCGCTGGTCTGGAGCCTCACATTCCCAATGCCTACTGTAACTGCATGATCCAGGTAAGAAAATCTGAAGCCTTTTTTTTTTAAAATGAGTTTTTAATTAGATAATTATTGATGTTTCTCCCATATCTGGTAATAGGTATTATATTTCTTGGAGCCAATCCGGTGTCTAGTGCAGAATCATTTGTGCCAAAAGGAGTTTTGTTTGGCCTGTGAGCTCGGCTTTCTCTTCCACATGTTGGATTTGTCACGAGGAGATCCATGTCAGGTAGCTGTTTAATTTATTTGTTTCTCTAAATAAAGTATATAGATCCCTGCCACAGTCTGAACAATCCAAATCCTACTTCTCCAATCTCCTCTACTCAAGGCCAGTAACTTCCTCCGAGCGTTTCGTACCATCCCAGAAGCTTCAGCGCTGGGTCTGATCCTCGCAGACTCTGACGAGCAAACAGGGAAAGCCAGACTCGGTCGCTTAATCCAAAGCTGGAACCGCTTCATCCTCACCCAGCTGCACCAGGAGACACAGGAGCAGGAGGGCCCACAGGCCTACAGGGGAGCCAGCAGCAGGTCAGAGCCAACAGAAACAGATATCAGTGTAGTAGCAAATGTTTTTTTTTTCCCTGAAAAAAAGCTTTGTGACTTCCCCAGGACTGAGTATGGAGTTAAACTAGATCCAGAGTTTGTGCAGAAACATGTTCAGTGAAGATGTCATCACTCATTTGTTTTTGTTGTGTCCGTGATGACAGTTCTCTGGGTTCCTCTGGCGAGTCTGCAATCGGTAAACTGTTCGGATGTGAAGTGGAGAACAGCAGCTTGTGTCGCTGTGGCAAAGAGACGGTCCGCTCCTCCCTCACGTTGCTCTTCACCATGCATTATCCTGAACAGAACTCTCAAGGTAAGTTCACAATAATCCTTCACTTTGCTGTGCATGGAGAGTCTGTGTGTAGCTAATAGGGTTTTTCCATACAAATTTGCTGGCCGTGCTTGACTTAGTTTGACTCAGCACATCACCCCAGTGCAGGATTTCTCATTTCTATTACAACAGGGCCACGTGCTTGAAGGTCTGTCATGCACGCATGTCATTGGATATGCGTTCCCCCATTATTTATTAATATGAAAGCTTTTATTATGAAGCAGCAAAACCAGGAAATGTTGAGTTTTCACCTGCAGTAACTCAACACGACTCCTGAAACAGCTGAAAGCGATCATGATGAAGCACTAAGAAAAAGCAGATGCCTGAAAGAAGAAGGACTTTAAACTTCAGGTCACAACATGGTTCAGCACAACATGGTTTTGCCAACCGTGCCAAAAGTGCAGTGGAAAAGCCCCGTATGTTGTACCTAAAGCCTGGCTCTAACGGGCATAGATAACCTGAGGCAGTGTGAAGCTGATATTTTATTCATTTCACTTGACTCCTCAGAGAAAACAATAAAGGAATATGACTTTGCTGAGATCTTGAAGAAGAGCATCTGTCTGGAGCAGAGCACTCAGGCGTGGTGTGAAAACTGCGAGAAGTATCAACCCACAGTGAGTTCCAGCTCCCCTTCAGACGTATCAGCTGCTCATATGAACATGCAGTAGATTTTGAGCCCCTTTTCTGCATGATGAGATTGTATTTGTACCTCTTTAGGTTCAGACACGCAACATTCGATGTCTGCCGGACGTTTTGGTCATCAACTGTGAGGTGAACAGTGCCAAAGAGGCTGAATTCTGGAAGGTTCAAGCAGAGGTAAATTACCTTTTGAGTTCAATCGTGGCGAAAGGACATTTTGAAAATGAATGAAGGACTTACTTGTTGTTATTTATATAAGTAATATAATTATCTCCTGTGTTTTCTTCACAGTACGCCTTCAACAAGGCCATGCAAAAGGAGGCGAATGAACCTGCAAAACCTAAAGAACCCCCTCCACCCATGCCCACAGAGTGGTGCTTAGAGTAAGTCATATCAAAGCAATTGTCAATTATTTCTATTGTGTGATCTGAAAACCCCCCAAAAAATTATTTCCAAGACATCTTCAAGTTGCTTGTGTGTCCCAAACAACAGTCCAAAAATGAAAACAGTGAAGGGCAGCAAATCTTTACAATTGAGCAATATCACTGAGGGGCGACACAGCCAGATCGTTAATTCCCACCATTCTCTGTAAACACATGGAAAAAAACTGAATTCCATTTTAATGTGCAGCTTCTCAACCACTTATTTTCCCTGTGCTCTCCAAGTGGCCTCTGTGTGACGTATGCTGTTTTTAAATAACACTATAACAACAATAACAGCTGACGGTCAGTGACCGAGAGGAAGTGTAACTACTACTGAAACGCTGTGGGACAAGCACAGGAAGAAGGAGAAGAGAGCACAAAGAGAAGAAGAGGAAGCAAAAGTAGAAGAAGAAGAAGAAGAAGACGAAAAAGAAGAAGACGAAGAAGAAGAATAGAAAATACAAGTACAGCACTTATGACATCAAACTGCTGGACCGGGGTAAATCCACGCAATCGAGACAACAGAGCCAAACATCTGTGGTGGTATGGATGTTTTTACAGTTTATGAAGAAACCAACGCAACTGCAATTTGTAATACATATTTTGCAACTGTGGAAGGAAAAAGAGTTTTCACACGACAAATCTTGTTAGAGCTGTGGCATATTAAACCAGTTTCATCGTCAGTCACAGCACCTGAACTTTTGTTACCCTCAGGTGTGCAGAAACCTTTATCGTTATGGTGATGAAAACTGCAAGGCACCAAATCTTGATATTTTAGAAAACACATAATAAATGCAATGACTTTTTTTTAATTACAAAATACCTTAATATTTTCTGTATAGTGCACCAGTTTTGCAGGGATGAAGGTTGTCCTCCACAAAATATTAACATAATAATATTTCTGTTGAATAATCATCTGTAATCAGGATAAAATCAAAACTAGGAAAAGTCGACACTTAAACCAGATGGTGATGTATAACTGTATCTGAAATCTAAGACGGATAACAATGTTGTATCGATATATTTGTGCATCCAGAATCAGTTGATCTGCCTTTCAACTGATACTCAAACTATTCAGCTATTATACTAACTGTATCAGCTGAACGTGCCTCACAATGTGTTGACATCACTGTACATCCTTGTAGTGGGGAGGATGCGTGCAATATGGAGGGCTTCACCTTTGACACGAAGGCGGAGGACCTGCGACACGTCTGGATCCCCCTCACCCTGAAGATGTCCATCAGCAAAAGTCAGGGGCTGGAGATCAGCAGCTGGCCTGAAGGAGAGGAGGTGAGGGAGAAAGATTTTTTTATACTGATTTCTGGATTAAAACAGTGATTTTGAGTCTTTATTTTTAGCTTCCTGACTGTGCGCTTAACTGTGTTTTGCCAATGGTTCCTTACAACATCTCTGATCAGTTGAGTGCTGCTGAGGAGGAGGAGGGCGCTGCTCTTTACGACCTGGTGGTCACGGTGTCTCACATCCTGGACGCTCGCACAGGTGGAAACTTGGTTGCACACATCAAAGTGGGAGAGACGTACCATCAAAGAAAAGAGGTGAAACTGAGAGAATTACTTCTGGGAAGTGAATGTTGAAAGGAAATCTGCTCTGTGTTTGAAAACTGACATTTTAAAGGATGTTTGTTTCAGGGTGTCACACACCAGCAGTGGTACCTGTTCAATGATTTCTTAATTGAGCCAATCGACAAGGTGAATATATTGACCATATTCATTTAATGCTAATGAAATATGATGTCTTGCAGTTTAGTAAACATACTTGTGCTGTCTTCTCCGTCAAAGCCTGAATCTGCTCAGTTCGATTTGAGCTGGAAAGTGCCGGCCATCCTGTATTACTCCAAGAGGAACTACCACACCAAATACGACCTCCGCAGTAAGTTCCAGACTTTTAACCTGGAGATTGTTACTTGAAGGTGAAGTGCATCGAATTACCTGCTCATGTTTTGCTGTTTGCCGCAGTTAAAAATCCCATCGATGCCAGTGTGCTGCTGACGGAGGCTTCGTTGGCTCGGAAGCAGAGGAAGAGTCACGCTACCTTCATCCCTCTCATGGTCAGTGAGATGCCGCAGGCCGGTGACTTGGTGGGGCTGGACGCTGAGTTTGTGACGCTCAACCAGGTGAGTCAGGAGTATAAAACCGCTGTTTGCTGACCTCACTCTGGCACACAGTATGTCTACATGCACTAAAGACGACACCATGAGTCTGTTAACGCTGTTTTACCAACGTTTTTATCGTAAAGTCATGTTGTTGTGACAGTAGACTCTGAATCAACCTGACCCACGACTGTGTGTGTTTGTGTTTGCAGGAAGAGGCAGAGCTGCGCAGTGACGGCACCAAGTCGACCATCAAGCCCAGTCAGATGTCCGTTGCCAGGATCACCTGTGTGAGGGGTCAGGGGCCCAACGAGGGGGTTCCCTTCATCGATGACTACATCTCTACTCAGGAACAGGTGAGACACTGCAGAGTGCAAAACACCAAAATGGCTGAACAGATAAAACAGTAAACATGTGACGAAACTATTATATAGGGATGATATTTTTTCACTTCCTCTATAATGATGTGATTTTTGTTTTCAGTTTCACTGTTACATGATGCACAAACACTAAACGTTGCAGGAACATTTCCTCACCTTCTCTCATTGTGCTCCGATCGTTATGAGCATTACTTCCTTGTTTGTTTACTTTTAGTAAATTTTTCTGACTTGATGAAAAGTCTTTATTCGTTTGTTCAGATTTAAGTTGCAAAGTCACATATTAACCTTGAAAGTGGGATGGTGCTTTTTAAACCATCAAACTGCTTCTCATGTGTTCTTCCAGGTCGTTGACTATCTGACCCAGTATTCCGGCATCAAACCAGGAGACCTGGACGCGAAGATTTCTTCAAAGCATTTGACCACACTGAAGTCCACTTACTTGAAGCTGCGCTTCCTCATCGACACGGGAGTTCGCTTTGTTGGTCACGGTTTACAGAAGGACTTCCGGGTTATCAATTTATTGGTATGTCACAGTCACATTTGATGGATATTACCGGTTTACAGTTGAGGGAGTTGTGCATGTAAAGGAAACATCTTACCTTCGAGCAGTGGTGACTTAACTCAGTGTCTTGTTGTTTTGTAGGTTCTGAAAGACCAAGTCATCGACACTGTCTACCTGTTTCATTTACCCCGGAAGAGGATGATTTCTTTGAGGTTCCTTGCCTGGTACTTTCTAGGTAATGGATCACATGACTACATTTAATGTCAAAGGGGTCGCTTGTGCAGAGAATAATCACCCCACTGCAGTTCTGAACCTGCGCAGCACTGAAACATCTTTGTGCTGAAGCCCACAACTTCATTGTTTTTACCTCCTGATGCAAAATAGTACTGCGGAAATCGCTATGACCCGTCATTCCTGATTGTCCTTTTCGTGTGCATCTTGCAGACCTCAGCATCCAGGGGGAAACCCACGACAGCATAGAGGACGCCCGCACTGCTCTACAGCTATACAGGAAGTTCCTGGAGCTGAGTCGTGGAGGAGGGATGGACGAAGTGAGGAAGGTCCTGAAGGGACTCTACGAAAAAGGCCGCCAGCTGGACTGGAAAGTCCCTGAATCAGAAACAGGAGATGGTCAAGGTAGCCCAAAAAGTACGACATTACTGTGAATGAATGATACGTGTTGATGAAGTGACAAGTTTAGATGTGAGCGTCTTGTGAAAAACAGAAGGAGTGGATTGAAAGCACTCTTCTTCCTTCACCAGGTGCTGCTGTGTTTCCCTCTGTGATGGGGCTGTGACGACGCTGACACAGGAGAGGTCCGACCGACCGTCACCTTCAGTTCAGTTAGTGTCGTATTTTGTACCTACTGGCATTAACTTTTGCATTGTGTACAGTCTTTATGAAGGTCTCTGTTGCCTGTACAGCTCAGCTCAGCAAACTGTTGTAATCATGTCATAATGTGTAATTTTCATCTTAGGGAAAAAAAAGGAAAATGAATTTTTTATTTTATGATTTTGGAGCCGTTTTATAAAAAAAATAAAATAAAACATTGAAAATAAATGAAAAGTGTGTTTTCTGATACATGTAAATAAAGGTATCATGATCACGCAAAGGTGTATTGGGTGTATTGGGTTTCATGCCAGGAACTGAGAAACATATTTAAATGAACACAGACTGCGGCCTTACACAGAAGTGTATTCAAATTTAACAGTGTGAAGTTTGTAGTGTCTTACATGCTTGGTTCAGAATTTACCTGTTAATTTCCTGACTGGTTTGACAGAATGTACCTGCAGATTTAGGTTTCGTTTCTGAGAGGCGTAAACCCTCCAGTAACATTTAAAACACAGGCGCCTGGAGGTCAAAGTCTCTCACAATAGGAAACGTCTGTACGCTTGGATTTGTTTAAAAGAAATGAAAACGAAATCACAAGGCAAGGACACAGTCGCTGTTTTATTTCAAGTTTTAGGAACAACCTCTTCACCAGTCATACTAACAAACAGGAACAACCCAAATTTATAACCATTTATACCTTAGTAAATGTGTATGAGCCCCATTTTTATTACTGCTAAATTCAAAATAAAATTTGGTCTTACCATCTGCTGTTGGACGAAGTCGATTGCAATTTGCCACATCTGTGGAAATATCTGAGGGAACAACTTTTATCCAAGTAGACATTACATTACATTTTATTGCAGCGGTCAAGACTCGTCTACAAAAGACGAGATGTTCGTACAGATTTAAATTTAGAAGGGTATTATGGATCAGGACAAATAAAATTCAACATTTAAGCATCATAATAAGCACGTAAATTGACTCCAGCTCTTCCAGTGTAAACAAAGTCTCTTGAAGCCCCGAGATCCAATATTGATTTGAGAAAAATGCTATTTACACCCTTTAAAAGCTCAAATCTGTGTTAGAGGGCATCCTGTCGGACGTGGGTGCACAAACTGAACCACTCATTGAGGATCAAATCAATTTGGGATCTCAGGGCTTCTGGAGACTTTGTATTTCTTTTTTTTTACCCATCTACTTCAGCTGTTTAACAGAATTCTGCAGCTCTGTTTTGCTGTGAAGCTCCAGAAATGTTTCGTAAACTAGGAAACATCACCTGACTTAAATAATGGCTGAATGAATTTTCATTTTTGTGTGAACTCATCCTTTAAATGGTAACACTACCTTTGACCAGGTCATTTGTAGAAAGTTTCCCATCTCAGTTTGCAGCTGTCACAATTAGGGGGGGGAAACGGATATAAACCTGCTCGTGTGTTAGTGAATTCTGTAGAGAATTTATTTTTGTGTCTCCAAAACCTGCACGCTGACAAAGCCGGCCAGACAAATTCCAAAAGTTTTTCTTTCTTATGAAAAATATTTGATTTGGATCTGGATTTGGATGATTAGTCATCCATCCAGCCTCAGTTAGATCTCGCCAGTTTCTGTTTCACTTTTCGGGCTTTGCAGCTGTTCCTGTGAAGAAACTTCCTCTTTTGCACGTTTGCATCTTTGATGAATTTTTGCATAGAAATAAAAGTCACCAGAAGAGTTTCATCTCTTTGACCTTCTCTGTATTCTGACGTTCAAGTGAAAGTAATGATCCCATTTTGAACGTTTTCTAAGAGTAATGGCGCCCTCTGCTGGATGTACAGGCACTGTACCTATACGTCATATTTAATCTCACACAATGTTACTTCCAATGACTGAATTTCACACATTTATTACTTATTTGCATGGGACTTCAGAACACTAATTTGGAGAGCACGGTGTTTCATACATGTATCAACATGTTCAAAACTGAAAGTGACTTGTAGCACATGAGCTAAAAAGCAGGAAATGCGTACTTTAACACCTCGTCGTCGCCTCTGCTTCCGCTAGTGTGAAAACTACTCCAAAAAAAAAAACCCAGACATACACCATCAGTATTGCAAACTGTTTATTCGTAGTAAATGAAAAGTGTGCAATTCAGTGAGTGGGAGAAAGAGCGGACAGGGGTGTCGGGGACGGTCGATGTCTTTGGTCCATATTTTGGTGGAGGGGATGTCGATGAATCGGTGGGAGACGAGAAAAGGCACTTGAGTTTACAGTTGTCTCAGAAAGGTTGTCTTGAGAAGAAGAACACGGGTTTACTGGAAGAATGAATCAACTAGATGTTTAACCTCCATTTTGACTAATATGAATATCACATACGAAATGCCCCATGTGAGCACAAAATTATATAGCTACATATATGTATATACAGGAAGGAGTCAGAAAATTAACTTGGGAGGGAAGAAGAGGAGGAAGAAGAGGAGGTGAAGAGTTGGATTTATCCCCTTTGGAATTCTTTACAGGCAGAAATAAAAAGAAGAAAAGAAAAGAAAAAGGCAGCAACTTTAACAGGACGAAATTATTTCTTTGGCGAGAACCTAAATATTCCTACAGTTTGGAATGTAAAAAGAAAAAAAAGTGGTTAAAGTGAGATGGTGAAAATCTCTGTTGAGAATGACTTCCTTTGAGTTTTGATTGAACAAGTCCAGCATCTTGAACACAAGAAAGACGCTGGAATTAAAAAAAACAAAAAAAACACTTGTTTTAGTAAAATTTGGTATATTTTCCTCCCGACAATGTCAGTCAATAAAAATCTTTGTGACAAAACAAAGTCACCACCTCTGAGAACGCTTAAAGGAGTAGTCTGACATTTAAGGAAATACACAGCTAATGTTACCAAGAGTAAACATGAATCAGAAGATTGATTGTGATGCTTCTTTGAGCAGCCGGTTAGCTCAGCTTAGCCTAAAGAGTGGAAACGGGCAGAAAGCAGCTTCCCCGGCTCGGTCAAAATCTGCCTATCAGCACCTCTAAAGCTCACCAATTAACATGTTTTTTATTTTTTGATCACGGCCAAGAAAGAATGTGACAAATAACCTCCTGCAATTGGCTAACTGCCATTTCTACGCCACAAAACACACACGTTTGTTTGATGTAAACAATCGAGATACAGTACACAAGTCGAGCTATAGTTGAGTGAGAGAGAGTAAAGTGGATTTTGTTACATTCGGACAGGAAACAAAGCGGTTTCCCTCCATTTCCTTCCCAACACTTCTGATAAAGCATAAATCTCACGTGATAAAGCAAACCTCATTGTGTCCAACATGGGTTCAATAGTTGTTGTTATTTTTGCCCAAAACAGCCACAAGGGGGCAACAACCAGTTCATTCCACAATTGGAAAACAAACTTTGAAAAGCAACCATCCCTATAAAAAAAAAATAAAAAAAATATATATATGAATTGAGCTTCCAGATTTTGAAAGTTACTGCCTGCAGGGGGCGACTCCTCTGTTTCCAAAGGAGTCTGATTTTCATGTAAGCTTATGGGAAAGAGACCCGACTTCTCACTTGATTTACTACCTAAATAAAATGTTTTCTAATGAGTTTTTAGACTCAATCACTTGTTTCAAGTCTACGTCTACATTCCTCAGCTACACCCTCTTTCCCAAATATGGTCCCCCCCCCCCCAAGATGGCGACTACTGTAATGCCAAATTGGAAGGTGACATCACTGTCGGTCAACACAATGGTGAGATTTATGGTTCATCAGAAGTGTTTTCAAAGTTAGTGAGTGAGTATATTTCTCAAAATGTCAAACTACGGCCTCAGTCAAGAGTTAAGCTGTTTCTATGTCGTTACAGGACATACTAATCAAAGACTGCAAACAAACTACCGTTCTTTTCTCCACAATATTCACTAATATAATAACTGGAGTAAAGATTTTAATCTCAAACATATATAGATATAAAAAAAAAATCTCCCTGTGATCAGAAAAAGAGGGGGGAGAGAGGAAAATATTGTTTTAGTTTTCATTTTCCTAAAGTCTGAAGGAAGACACATGAATGATGAAATGCAGCAATAATGTAACAACCAGTTTTTCCACTACAGCCTCGCAGCTCCACAAACTGTATGTACATAACTACACGATGATAAGAGACCAGGGGTCCTCGTCCCTCAAAAAAAAAAGAAAAAAAAAAAGAGCCCACTGCCAGAAAACGCCTTGAAAAACAGGCCTCGTCAAAAGATCAGCAATGAGGTATTCACCAACTTTTTGTTTACAAACTCCCGACACGACACGACGAGGAGACTTAACCCCAACAACAGCCTTGAAGCGTCTACTTGGCAGCTGTAGAAGAGAAAAAAAAAAAAATCTTTGAAATCAATACAACCCACCAACGTATTCATCAGTTATACGTTCACAGATGGGATCAAGTGAGTATATAAAAAGGGGAAGAAGAGATCTTGCATCTTTTTCTCATACATATATTTAGAAATCGCACGTCTGCTCTACAAGTACCATCTGATTAGAAAGCTGTCATGACGCAGACATCCATGTCTCTCTAGAAAGGCAAATGTGAAGTCTCTCTGTGACTAAAAGGCAAGCACGTCATTAATATGCCATTCATGTGCATATAACAACAAATAACGAAGAAGAAACGGCGCAAGTGGAAGAAAATCCTTCAGAACTGATGTCAAGAACTAACTGTGAAACAGCATGTGGACAGTTTGTCTTGAGTTTTAACATTTCATTTAACAGTTATTCTACAAAAGGTAATGAGCCCTCTGTTATAAAAGAATGGACAGCGAGCAAGAAAGACGGCACACACGACGACCCTGTTGGCCAGCAGGAGGGCGATACATCACAGCCTCAGGCAATATTTGAAGGAATTGTTCTACATTTTTGGAAAATGAGCTAGTTCACATTCTTGCAGGGTCTTAGATGAGAAGTTTGGAAACACTCTCATGTCTGTATGGTGATGATGAAGCTACAGCTAGCAGCTATTCAACCAATTTAACAACCAGCTTTGCTCTGCTTGGATCTTTACCCCGTGTTTTTTCATTTCATTAATTTTTTTTGTACAAAATAAACAAGACAGAATGACAATTCGTATGCAAGCCCTTAACTGTCACGGGTCGAACATATTACTTCCTCCCTAGGACTTCTGTGAAGTTTGTGAACTTTGGAGTTTTGCGTATTGGCCGATTATGTTAAATTGGGACTAGCAACAAAATAGTTTCCACCTGCATTCATACAAAGCTAAGCTAACCAGCTAGCTTCACAGCCAGCGAGAGAACACGAGATGCATCAATCCTCTCATCTAATGCAAGAAAGGGAGGTAGCCATTTCTCAAAACGTCAAACTATTCCTATCAGAGAGCAACCTGCTCTCAAATAACATCGAAGTCCTAGCGTTAACACGTTTCCTACCTTGTTTGTAGCAGCCATACGAAAAGCTCTGGATTACAGTTTGATATGTCCTTTTTTTTTTTTTTTTTTAATTTTTTTTTTTTTAAACCTTGCAAAGATTAACGATAGTCTGTAGTGTTGATTGCATGTTTTCTCTCCTGATGACAAAATTCCCTGTTAACACTAGAACTACTTCCTTTCCACGGTGAAGGCATTGAAATGGTTTGGGGAGACAAGGAAAAGAAAAAAAAAAAAAAGAGAAAGATCTGAGGTGCAAATCAGAGAGCTGACATAAGCCACAGCAAGAATAGAAATAGTACTAAGAATCTAACTTCAATAATGCGCAAATTGTTGCAGGTAATCCTGTCAGTCTCTGGCATTAAAAACAGAGACTGACAATAGCATAGCAATGAGATCTCTCAAAGGGGCCTAAAGATAAGAGCTGTTACTGCAACCAGGATGAGAGAAATGAGAAAAGGAAGAGCGATTACAGACGAGTGAGAGCTTTTCAAGTTCGAGGGATGAATGGATAGATGTAGAGAGGTGGCAATACAGCTCAACTGACGGAAATATGTAAACTGGTATTCTATTCTTCATTGAGAGGAGTTAGTAGGAGGGAGAGTGTGGAAGGTATGGGAGGGGAGTGCAAGGGTTAGTGGGTGGGGTTGATTTGAGTGCAGGGTTTCCAATGTCAAGGGCAGTGCGTCCGCGGCTGCCTTTGGGGCAGCCCGTTATGAGAGGGTCGTTCTTGGTTGTAGGAGGACGTGGAGGAACGCGAGGGACCTCTTGAGTTGTTAGAGTGATGTGAAGTAGGGCCAGAGGAGCCGCCGTCGCTCTGGTAGCGGTGGTTACCACGAGTGGCGTTCCTGTCATGGTAGGAACCGCCGTTATACCGCTGACCACCCGAGTGATACCCTTGTCCCTGGAAAGTACGCCTGTTACCTTGGAAAATCTGAGAGTAGAAATCAAAAGTCAGTAAGCGACTAAAAATGATTACACTGCTCAGGTAAGTTTTGAGGTCTGAATGATTTCCTGCTGACCTGTTTGGTGGGTGGAGGGCGGTTTTCAATGGGTGGGCTTTGGGTCTGGGTGGGAGGAGGAGGAGTTTCCAGGAGGCCTGGGCTGGCGACAGAAGAGGACGTGGAGCTGCAACGGGACCTGTTTGAGTAGCCTGTACGCGGGTGGTACACTGTGGAAGAAAAACAACAAGGTCAGTCACTAACAGTACAACCTGGAACCTTACTCATGAAGCAGGAGTTCTAAATAAGCTCAAAAACCCAGAAAGGTTTTTTTTTTTTTTTACCCTGGTCTATATTTAGGATGAGAAGGGGTTCCAAGTCTGTTTGCCTCAAAATTCAGAATTTCTGATGTTGCTACCTTCACAGCACACATATCATCCTCTGACATCAGGCTTTTGTCTTCAGTGCACAGGCAGCCAGACGTCTCACTCTCTAGCCACTTCCGTTATCATCGCCGGAAAAAGTTAATGCATCTAATTCAGAACCGCATGAAGTAAATGATCTGCTGCCTTCTACCGCTCCCTGCAACGATCCGCAAACTCATCTGATGGTAATGGGAAATACATCAATTACTAATTATCTACTCAAGTTAAGAAAAAACCCTGCATTTACACACTAATGTTGGTGTTAAAATGATAAGACTAACCATGAGAGTACAGCATAAAATGATGCAGAATTAAGTGGCGAGTTAGTGAAATGCTAGTGGCTAAAAACACATTTGCCTCAAACTCACTTTGAAGGGCAACATGAATGCAACTCACACTCCCATTCCTCTTCCTCGATACAGAGAAGTGTCAGCCATATGACCAAAGCGCATTTATTGTATTTTAATTCTTTTTTTTTTAAACTTCACAAGGTGTTCTTCACACCATCTGAAATGTCTAAAAATGGATTATATACCCTGAGACCGAATGTGTGAGGTGTATCTAATAAATGCTTGATGACAGTTTGAGTTACAGGGTTTTAAAGAGGACACTTCTCAGATTGAGGTAAGCAAACTTCTAAATTCTGTGTGCACCTTTAAAGGCACCCTTCATAACTTCAGTTAAGTATATGAAGTCTGTGTTTGTGTCTTCCTTCTCAGCAGCACTGATTACATGACTTTCTCTGGAACCACATAATAGAAACGTGTTACTTTAAGACTCATTTCTGTTTATAAATGTACAACCTGAGAACCTGAACACTGCTGAGAAGAGATGATTCTGTGAACAATATTTAAAGCTGTGCACATGTTTAAACTTGTTGTTAATGATTTTGTCAAATGCCAAATATGAAAACTGGATGTCTGCACAGTTGTGCATTTTGATGTATTAATAGCTTAATTTCCTCTTTTACGCTACACAGAAATTAACATAATGAAGTTATATTTAGCTTGATTTACACACCCTTCAAAATAGTTCAAAGTTTTGCTTCTTCTGCACTTCTGTTTTGGTGGCATCTGGGCCTCTTGGAGTCTTTTTGTATTTTTAGTTTTGTCCATTTCCTCTCCAAGTCGTGAGATGCTTGTTGATGAGGGTTCTCAGTAATCCACATCATGGCAATTCTAAGTATCGTAGGTTAGTGGATTTTCTTGTTTCTATCAAGTTCTGACATGTTTTTGTTTGTTTTTGCTTTCAAAACGGCTGAGGATTCACAGTTTCATTCGGGATCATCAAGATAGCCACAGGGAGAAATATTCACTTGAACTCAAATAAAAAAAGAGATAAAACCAGATGAACAGGATGCTGTACCTGATCCAAACCCTGTGATGCTCGTCTTCAGCGGTTCAAGATCAAATGTAAATCTTACAGCTTTCCCAAGATCCTCGTCGTATTTACGTTCACTAACAAAGTGCTGTGGAAAAGCAAAGAGACAACCAATCAATTATTATTATTATTGTTATTATTAACCACCAGCATGCCCAAAAATACAACAGGATAATATATTTTAATTTGTGATTTTCTTCCATATAGTCACCCTACTCATGATTCACCTTGGAAAAGACAACCACTAACTACAAATGAGCTTTTCATTTAACTTTCAGTTGTAGCACAATGATCAACACCCACCTCTCATTTGGCCAGCTGTGAATTTGTTCACATTTTGAAACAAAGAGACAGAACAAACCAAACTGAAGCAGCAGTTTTGTTAAAGTACCTTGATGTCTGCACGCAGTTCGGTCAACTGCTCTTCAGACATGGATGCTGACTGGTCGGTCAGCCGTCTGAGCTCCTCTGCTCTTTTCTGCCGGGCATCCAAAATCAACACTGAAACACAAATAATGTGATGATTAACAGACAACCAACAAGGGAACCTCCAATGTTTTTGTGCATGGTGTCGCTGATTCACAGCGTACTACAAATGCTGACCGATTATGTCCACTGCAGGCACAACTCGGTGTGGGATGCAACTAATCGACTAAATGTTTGATTGTTAAAATGTCCAAAAACTAAATATTTTCAGTTTACTATCACAGAAGAAAATCAGCAGATTCTCTTGACTGACATGCTGTAACTAGACAAAATTCAGTAGTATGTTTGTGACTTAAATTATCAATCAATTAACAAAATAGTGCCAATCATAATTTTATAGTTACTCTGCATGTTTCTCTCAACTACTTAATTCCATCTACATATTCCCTGCAGTCGCAGTAAGTTTCGTTTTCTTGTGAGAACTCAGCTGTGTACTTTAAAATGACACATACAAAGTTCAGCTGACTCAGCATCTAAAGATAAACAAGGGTTAAAGATCAAATAGTGATTCTGAGTATGTGCCAGTGTGAAGGCATGTGAGTCACTGACATTAGCATCATTACACACTTGACATACTTCTTTAGCCTTTACTCTACACACAGCATCTATTCAGGTAAGTCAAGAAAGGCGTAACACGTTTACTGAAAACACTTATTTGAACCTCTCATTTACCTCTGCTCACTATCCTGCCATCACAGTTTGCATTTGGCGTGTAACTAATAATGGATGTGTGCAATTTGTATGAACCTGACAATGTAGTAGACTGTAATTACAGACATTACAGAAAAAACAAAACCTAATTTCAAAATTACATATTAGTTTATTATTAGTTTAATATTTCATCCCTTTTATTTGGGGGTCTTGGTAGAATAGGTTTAAATACATTAATAAAAACAAAAAAAACAACAAACATTATTTTTCTTATATGCTGCATGCAGCCCTTTTCACACTGTGACTTGAATGCATTTTAGATACAGAGTGAGACATCGTGCCTCAGTCATGTTCAGTCTTTGTTGAGAGTTGCACATACACAAACCAACGGTTTCATTTCAGGCAGTGCAGGAGCAATGTTTTCTGCGGTGTGGACTTTTTTTTACTTGGCAGACTTTTTACATGCACAAAAAAAAAAAAAAATCAAAAATATTTCTTCGATTCCTCTGTTTACAGCTAGAGGGAGCTCCATAGTTTGAGGATAGTGCTGAATTATTTGCTGGCTAGCCAATTAGTTGATCAACAGAAAGTCAATCATTTAGTAGATTATTATTAGTTGTTGCAGTCGTTCCGGTAAAATGACCAAACATCTTTCTTTTCTGTTATATTGGATAGTAAAATGAATTTTGGGGGTTTTGGACTGTTGCTCAGACAATACAACACAATTGTAGACATAACTGAGCTTTTTAATATATTCCACAGACCGAACTATTAAGATGTACAGCTTTTCCGGAACAAGTAAGCTTTTTGGTCAAACAAGGGAAATGCTCATATTGTCTTATACTGTCCTATTGTTGGAGTGATATGTATGGGGGGAAAACCATGTTAGCTTTACAGACCTGTGTGTCTAAGTGAGCATCATGTGTTGCTGCTGCAACTTCCAGTTCTACTCAATCTGTTTTTACTTACAATCCCCTACCATAAAGGCCCTGAATATGGCTGCAATTATTATCTAGTCAAACTGTTTCTAAGATTACAAAGCAATTAATCTGGGAGGCATATAAATCAACTAATTGTTTCAGCACTGGTGTACTGTACTGAAACCAATAAATTTTTTTATTAGATTAAGACTAAACCTAAAGTAGCTGCCAAAATAAACACTGGTTGCACCCCTTAAATATGAGTACTAGCTACAGTACTGGTACCTTCAGCACCACAGATAGCAGCAAACTGTGCTAAACAATACCAACAACATCCTCTTTTCCCATTTGTACACCTACGGTCAGAGTGGTTTTTCAGTTATAGCTTTTGCAGCAGGAGAGAAAAAGCTTATGAGAGAAACAATAAGTTAACATAAGTACAGGAAGCAGATTAGTAGAAGGTAAGTTCTGAGGAAACCTGGCTTTTGTAATGTTGAAGAAATCCTAGAGTTTCTTTGCTTTCCTCTCAATTCCCCACACACTGCGCACAAAAACAGCATTGAGTCTCCCTTGACACCTGACACTATTCACTTTTTCCAGGCCTGGAACACACAACACTGAGAGGACAGAGAAAGAGAGAATGGCCTACTTGTACAAATATGCAGTCTTGCTCTGTCATGTTACATACACACAGTGGTTGGTATGCTCCAGGTATATCAGGACCCCGAGGGCATCGCTGCAGTTTTGAAGAAACTGGGACTTGCTGTTCTACAACAAATTCTTTTTACTTCCTCTCGGAACTTCTGAGAATCTGACCTAGAACACTTCCTGAGTCAGGTGACCACATTATGAGAAAAATACCAACAACAGCTCAGATGGCATGTGACCCGCAGGTCATGGTTCAGACGACGTAGTTTCAAATACTTACTGGATTCCGCTTTCACTTTGTCCATCTCCCCCAGTAGAGTCACTTCTCTGTCCATTAAACTAAAAAACACAGAGAGAGAGAGAGAGACAGGGAGGAGGTCATTTTTCTCCACTCACTTCAAGATAAGAGGGCATATTGTGAACGCTGACTTTGCACTGGGATTACGAAAGCTATTCCAATAAAAAACAGCTGCACACTCGGAGACGGGAGCATTTGTGAATAACAATGCTAAACAGCAAGTGCAACACATTTAGGTCAACATTTAAACACTAACACATGGAAGAAAGTTCAATGCTGTGTGATATCAGCAGCAGTAACATACTGCAGTTCTCCGTTCTCATGCCATATATCAACATGTCTGCCGTTATGACATCATAAACCACAACCTTGAGTGTAATATTGTTTTACCACAGTTTGACTTCCCAGCACCTACTTAGATTGAAAAAACTGAATAACCACAAATCATCATTCAAAGAAAAATGGTTCCATTTATGAGTAACTATATTTTCCTATGGCAAGTGATGGGTAAAAGATTTTCTTAAAACCCTGTGCGCACTCCTTATTGGCAAAATTACTAAAATGCATTTCCCGTGTTAACCTGCCACCCTTCATCATCTGCCTTGGGACCACTTATGAACAGTCAAGGTTGATGCAGTGTTTCCTGGGTGTCGACCTTTTAATACGAAGATGCCGACCACTTTATCATCACCATCTTATTGCTGCAGTTAACATACACGACAGCGATGATGCAGATTCAGAAGATGCACTACATGCTGATGCATATTTGTGCATTAATAACTGAATATGTTCTGTACTTTGTGTCGTTTGTCGCTGTACCCATGTTGTATAATGACGTAAATACCTTGTATTTTGGCATCTTTATGACACTTCATATATTTGAGTCATTTTCTCACGTTGCTGATAAGCCGGTTCACCAAATATCTTTTGCCAACTAATTCAATATTGTGCTCAAATGTGGTGCTACAAAGTAACAATGACGTATGACTACAGTGGAATCATGTCACGCACTGAACCTCCAAGCTGAAAGCTGCTGGTAAGTGATATATTTTCATCATAAAGTGTATTTGTTAGTGTTTTGTAACCCATGGCTCTCCACCCCCTGCAGTAAAAGAGAAAATCCACTTTCTAGCATCCCTGCCCAATTTATCCAATTAGAAGAGACCTCTATAATGAGGCTGTCCTGTCTGTTTGTGAACACACAGAAAGCAGGGTTGTCCCAGTTTGCTTGCTTCCATTTCTTCTGATAAATGCCCCAAAAGTCTACACACAAAAGCTTTGAGACCTGAAGTGCCAGGTGGATTGTCTGCCTAGACTGCTAGCAGGTGTAATAGAATGCAAGCTCCTGCCTCAGGCTCTCTCTAGACAACTACTTCTGCCCTTTCTTGTGCATTCAAACGAGGTCAGCACCATGAATGTCTTCGTGAAGTGGATGTGCACTTGATTGTGCACTATTCCAAGCCAGTTGAGAGCTGGCGCATCACAGACTTACTCTTGAAAGGCCAACTGCCTACACACGACTGGCAAGAAATCATTTACTGATACAGCTTTACTGATACAGATTTTTGAGATTTTAATTTTAACCAATGGATAAAATTCTGAAAACAAAAAAAACCCATTTTTTTTTAAGGTATTAGACTCAGAAAAAAAGAACAACAACTGCTCCGTTTTGTATTGATTGTGTACGGGAAAGTCTGTAACAGGATTCTACTACAAGAACTCAAAAATTACCTCACAGCCTACAGTGTTGTTCTTGGAGGCTTTGAAACACTTCTGCCTTTAGATGGTTGGATGACACATTACTCAACCTAGTTGAAGTGTGCAGAGCTCTTTACAGTCACGATCTCTCTCTGCCTCCAGTGCAGCATTAAAAAGCCCTTGAATAGAAATATATATATGTATATGTATATGCAAGTTCTGTGGATAACTGTACTTTATGTTTGACATCTGGCTGACTGCTTCTAGCATAAATAAGGCTACACCCATGATGAATATCAAGGTTTTTATGTAAACTGGTACAGTGTCTTGTAATATGGTGAATGGTGATGCTGCTCTATGATCCTTCCCCCTCAGTGAAGTAACAAAGTGCTTAATGCTTTACAGCACCATCAGTGATGTTGTTGAAACTGGATCATATTTTGTGGAGAAAATATTTTTGTGTTTCCCCTCTAATGTCCTCCAGCTGCTCTGCCTCAACACTGTGATTTACTGCTTTTTCTGAACCTGTAACTGCTGCATACCGTAACTAGGAAAGTTAGCTCTGCTAGCTGGAATCGTACTCATCATGACAGAGATGAAGTGACTGAAGAGAACTTTGACGGAGAGAATCTAGAAGAGAGAAGGAGACAGTGACGGCGCAAGACACAAGAGTCCCGTTCCGACTGGCTCCCATTTAAAAAAGGACCAGAGGTTCAACATATGTTACAGGTCAGTTTCCTATTATGCAAAGCCTCTGTGCCGGTGTCATCACATAGAGCAAAGATAAGAAAAATGCCCTTTGACTCACTGATGGTAAAGCAAAACCTATAAAAATAACACACATACACACACACACACACACACACTGCTTCAGTAAACATGCACCATGTACTAAAGAATATTAAGGAACACAAATAGTCCTCTTTGACCAAATAGTTCCAAGAACTTTGGACCTGGAGGAACAAACTCAGGTACTGAAAGTTCATTTTGTAGTTTTCTGTTTCCACTGTATCTGATGTTTGAGTTGAATGTAATGAATGACTGAAATGTCCGTCCCTCATCCCAATATTGGTACTAGTTAAAGCGTCTGCGATACCTGACAAAACATTGATTGTCAGCCCTGCAAACAAAGTAACAACCCTGGAGCTATCATACAGGAACTAAATTTAGTCCGAGTTCCTCAAGAGGATCTTCATCCCCAGGGAAAAGTGCTGCAGTGGAAACGCCCGTGCAGGCTGTTTTGTTATACCCTCACTTTCCAAACAACTCAAAGCACCTTGAGCTTCAACTCTAGCCACTGTGACCACACTTGAAAATAATTTTACACACCAGCTCTGGAGCTCAGCAAACGTCTGCTTCATCCTCTTGATTGAAGAGTCCATCTCCTCCTTGACCACCATCCTGTAGCGAGTCAGTGAGGCTGTGCATCTCTGTAGGTCCTTCACGGATCGGTCAATGTTGGAAGCTGAGGACATTACACATGAATAAGGCTCAAGTGGTTTAACAGATTTTGTTCCAGATTGGCCTTTTTCTGTCCCAACTCTTAGTGCTTTATTAACCAATGCATAAACTACATGCAGGACAAGATCATTCGGAGGGTACGGTGACTAACCTATCTTCTTGACTCCTGATGATCCTTGCTCATCCATTGTGGGTGCAAATGAGAAAGTGGGTGGATGTGAATTTGAGCCTGGCCTGGGTCGGTTCTTGTTGCCTCTGGGACCTTGCTGATTTCTACCTCCTTGCTGTAAGGCGGGACTTGGAGCGCTACCTTGACTTTCTGCTTCTGCACCTGTGAGAAAAGAGATTTCTTTACAGCAAGTAAAGTAAGTGGTTTCCCAACTGACTTTTCCCAAACAGCAGAGTATTTCTGTAGTTTCTGTTTTTCTTTGGGTGAAAAAAAAAAAAAGAGAAAAACGTAATCAAAAACCTTAAACAAAGATGATACTGGGATGTGATATGATACCTTGTTAAATCTGATAATTTGATCCAAGTCTCAGGAAAGTTCCATGTCATTTATTTCTTGGGCAAGTCAAGTCCTTAGTTAAGGCAAGTCACGTCCAAAGTCATGTCACTTCCCCTGCAGTCATAAATGCACTATCCGATCTTTATAAAGAGAATACACAAGGTATTAGTACCTGTCCAATAATATCACTGGCCATCTAACCTGATCAAAAAGTATGACAACGCACTCAACTTGTATTATAATTATTGATTTTCATTAAAATATATGTAATCAAAAAATATATTTTTAAAAACCTTATAACAGCTGATTTTTTTTTCAACATTTCTCAATTAAAAAAAAAATCCCTCCTAATAACCGTAAAACTGTGAAATAGTGACAGACAATAAAAACTAATCAACAAACAAACAAATAATGAATAGAGACAAGTCATTCAAGTCATCTTCTCATTCACATCTCTGCCTTAAGCAGACTTGTTCCTTTTAATAATACAAACTACTGCTATTTAAGGTTTTCTTTGTGGGCAAGATTCCTTCACAGAAAAGTTTGTATAGAATACAAGCAAGAATGTCATGCTGTCTGACATCAGTTGGTACAAACTCAACACATGTAGAAGGGGAAAGTGGTCATATAAACAGACCCATAACAACTAGAAAATCGGACGGAAGGAGAAGTTTGACATGTACTTAAAATGGTCCATGGCTTCGATGGGGAGCCGTCAAGGGGATGTGAAAGTTACTGGGATTGACAAGGAAGTATTAAACAATAGGTGATGTAGGTAACAGTCACACCACAAAGTGACATTCTCTCATTCAAAAGTGAACTTGTGAAAAGTGTCTTAAATAGGCGGAGCCACAAACTTTGCAACAATGAAAAATCTCAAGGCTGCAAGTGGAAGCCCTAACCTTTACTTCCATTTCCAGTGCTTCCCTCTACTTTCACTTTATTTTTTGGTTCACTCTTCCCTGCCTATCTAAGCTTCCAAACCATTTTGTCTAATAAAACGATACTTCAAAAAGGGAAAATTAAGCTTTCCCAGGTAACCAGAAGAGAGTTTTGAGAGAGGATTTAAACCACTCTTCATAAAAAAAGGTCCATTATGTCAGAGATGGCTGTTGTATGTCACATATCCCGCCCCTTTCTCCCAAAAGCCAAATGTCTGCTTTTTCACAGCCAAACCAGAAAAAGTATCAGGCAGTCGTGTTGTTGCACTGATGCCAGCAAACAGTTGAGATTAACAAAAGCTTCAACAGATTAGGTGCGGGTGCAGACAGACTTTGAATAAGCATGGACTTGGAGGATATCAGGTTCAAAGATTAGACATTAAAAAGTAATTGATTCAAGAGCTCTGATGTGATGAGCTGACGGCATCACGTCACTCTGTACTGAGCTGCAAAATAACTTGGTGCTGTGAAACCATGGACATAACTAATAAAAGTATCAAATGAGGGGAAAGGGATTTGTTTCATGGTGCAAAGTCAACTTACTTTTTAAGCATTTTTAAAAATGTCTTTAAATCAAGTTTAACCGCTTATTCTATTCATGCAGTTTATGTCCCAGTGACCACTGAATGTGAAGTTTCTGTCTTTCCATTCATTCAGATTCAAGCCTGGTCTTGTTAAAATCACTGCCCAGGGGCGTTGCCAAAATAGCTGTGAAGTGTGGAAAGGACTTTGAAACAACTTTGCTGATGGTCAGCTAGCAAACTTCATACCTTTTTAGTTAATGGGACAATAACTTAACATTTAATTCCAAACTTACATCATTTACATTGACTCTTTTCTCATAATTGTCTGCAATCCATTTGTGAAATGTTTTTTTGTCTAACCCTAACAAGAAAAAAAACCCTTCCTCTGTTCTGGACTCTCCAGCTCCATTTCCCCTCAAAGCGTAGCAGTCAGGAACAACTCACCAGCAAAAATTCACCAAAGTTGAACTTCTCTTGGCAGAACCGTTGCATGTATTAATCTTGCATCTCTAAATGGATTGTCTGATTATGCTTATATAATTAGCATAAAAATAGATTTTGCTGCAAATTTTATCACCACTTTCAATCCTGCTGTGTGTCTAGGCCTTTAAACTGCTGGGTATGACAAAGGTAATCCCTAGGACACCAAGAAAATTCCAATTTTAATCTAATACAACAAAGCACAGCCCAATATTCAAACACCCTGGAGTGGGTAGCTTCTCTTTAAACGGTGTTCAGAGCAGATGTTTACATATAAAATTAAAATCTATGTTGGTTGAAGCAGGTTACGGCATGATAACTTCATAAAAACAGCTTATTTTCCTTCATAATTATCAAAGCTGTGATTACCAGTGGTTTCGGATGTAGCAGGTTCAGAGTCCAGCTCGGCTGCATCCAGGGAGGCAGAGTCTAACTGTTCACTCAGGGAATCCAGTGACTCTCCATCCATTACTGATCCGTTGGCATGAAAGCCGTTCATCTCATCCTTGCCCTCCTCAGGGGATGTGGCCTCAGGTGGAGCAGGCTCTGCTGAAGCCTCAGGCTGAGGCTTGGGCTTCTTTTTCTTCTTGGGCTAGACATGGAGGAACAGAATAGAGAGAATGTTCATCAGTCTGACATTGTTATCTATATTCAATCAGTGGACTGACATGGATTAATTCATCATGCCTCTTCCACAACTAAATGAATGACATGTACATCTTTCAACATTCATAGTTTGCGATTAACAAAAGCACTTTGAACTTGTTCTTTTATGAAGTACAGAAACAAGTTTGAAGTATCTCAAAAGTATGGCTGACATAATTATGCTTACTCAACAGAGACAAATCAATTGATGTAGGCTTTCTGGCTCTCACCTTCTTTTTGCCGGTGACATTCCACTCCTTCAGGATCTCAATTGCGCTACCTGATGTTCAACACAAACGATGATGACAAAGGTATAAAGTGAGGCATGACAGGCATGAACCTTGTAATACCCATCCAAACACATGAATGCCCTGAGGTGCCGTTTGCTAAATGAGGAACAAAGCAGTGTGACGTCCGAGTACAACCTTTTTGTTCTATTTTTAAACTTGTAAAACTATAGGAATGCAAATAATGCTCAGAGTTATGAAAGCATGGCGTGCATGCATGAAGAAAAAAGTTGTTGTCAAGGTCACGTTTAAACACAAACAGTGGGCAGCATGCCAAGATAACAGTTCCGACTAAACATCACATAAAGTATTGGTGAAACTACGCAGATAAGGACGTCACAATATACCAGCATACATTATACAGGTTATCTTAAGTCTTCTCCTCATGTGGTGAAATTACCATTGTCATTAATACATAATTGTGCTAAAATATGCAATACTTCAAGTTTTATAGTGTTATGTTACTACAGTAACTTTATGTTTATGTGTTTGAGTGCAAAGAATTTCCTGTTCTTGAGGTCAACGCTGACGTCTTCATACCTTCTAAGAAAGCTTGAACAGCCTTGTCCACGCAGTTCTCAAAATGCTGCAACACCAGCACAATCTCATTGTTACTTTTGTTGGGGACGACTGCCCTGACAGCGCTGATCTGTAAAATAAGAGGACATAGTATGAGAGGAACCACTTTTAAAATCATCTCAAGTTGACAAAATAAATGTACAATGAAGGTGTTTTCACATGTGTATAACACTTACCCTAAGGACAGGAATTTATGGCAGTTTGTATGATAAGTTCAAATGTGTAACAGCAAATATATCTTTTGTTTTTCTTAATAATGCAAAAACAAAACATACTGGCTCCATATGGGCTCCAAAATAAACCAACATTCACAAAAATGAGGTCTAGGACCATGTGTGTTTTGGGGCGAGTAGCAAGCTAATAATGGAAGTTTATCAGTAAATATGATGGCGTTCATTTTCAGAGTTAGTCAAGAGGTAGGATTAGGCATCTCATCAGCACTGATTTGTAGAAAAACCCAAGAAAAACAGTGTACCATGACACTTGTCTATCAAAAACATTTAAATACATCAGCAGCAGACACACTGGCAGTCATCATAGAGCATTGTATGAAGTTCCACAAAGAGCAGTGTGAAAAACAAAAAAACAGTTCCAACATATAACCTATTACTCTCATTATTTAATCAGCCTCAAACGACACTTGACATTCACACAGTTTCTCAGTCAACTGAGTCTGACTTTGAACGTACATCCTGCTTTTACGTTGGTGGCCCTTGCTGTGAAAGCAGTTTGAAATAAAGTTGTGGTGAAGTGACAGAGACCCTTTTAATGCCAACAGGTCGGACAGGGAGGTAAGAGTTGATCCAACTCCCTTTGCTGGTTACACAAAACCTCAAAGTCAGAATTTTACGGTCACTGAATTTGGTGGCAATCGCTCAACCCCCAATTCCAGTAAAGGCACTTGAATTTGAATGTCTGAAATTACATACATTTTAGAATTTCTTGTGTAAAACTTAGCCATTAGCTACAATTGTGCCAGTCATGTGCAGTGTGTATATATGTCTTACCTTCTCTTTCATCCGTTCAGCTGTTCCTCCTTGGGACATGACCATTTTTGAGCGAGTGTCAAACACCACCCCAGACGTATCTGAAAAAATATAACAAACACCAAACTCCTTTGTTTGTTCTGGCCTTGAATCATATTTGCAAACCTCTGTAGAACATCATTTGCAAAACAAATCAGCCATCAGACATCTTCACAGAGATTTCCTGGAAAGAGTACTCGGCTGTGTTTATGAATCCCAATCACATTACGAGGCATACATTTTCATCTCCAGTAAAAAAGCTGACACTTTTATAATGTTTATCTGTGTGCTGAGACATTTTTCAATGTATCAAATAGTTTTAAGACAGATTTGATTACTGTAAGCATTGTGTGTATTCAAAACTGCATAGTGAGGAAAAAGTCAATGCCAACATCACTGCACATTGTGCTGTGGAGCTGGAAGGACATGTTATTTGGGCATTTCAGCACAGCCACTTCAGCTTCTATCACAAAGCAGCAGGCACTTGTGCAAAAAGAAAGGGACAAAACCTCATCACATCTGTCTCGACAGTCTGGAATCTGCATCTGATTTAGAGGGCCAAAAGCAAACGAAAGCCACTGAAAAGACGTTCTTGAGCGCACAATTCCAAATTCGTGAAAACACCTTCGGGGTTTCTATTATCGGACACACAATAAAACCGGTCCATGAAAGGAAGAAGTGGCTGTGTAAGAATCATAAACAATTTTCAACAAAAGGTCTAAAGACATTTCTTTTCAAGACTGAACAACAAAAGCTGAGTATGAATAGTCAGGTGAAGTCCAAAGTTCATCTACGGTCATTTAAAGACAAGACAAAAAGACGGGGGCCTTGTAAGAGTTGTTGTTCTTGTGGACAAAAGTAGGTTAATGCCACTGTAAAGGTCCACAGCGTCTCTTTATAACTATCCAAATTCTCTGTTAAAGTATTACCATCTGTTACACTGCACTCGCAGATTTAGGATGTGCAAAGGCATGTGAATACAATCATGAACACATTTTATATTTACGCCTCTGATCTAACCCAAACTTTCTTCAAATGCTGAGTCATAAAAACACAAATGACGAATTGTGTCTGCCTGTGTGTTTGTACACGAAATATATGCAATGACATGTAGAGTTCAATTTTGCTAATTCTATTAAAGAGTTAAAATAGCAAATACCTACCCTTATTGCTGTTTTTCTTTGCCATGTTGTCACACAGACGTTTCCGAGAAACACTTGGTCGTATTCCTCCCCAAGACTGTGATAACCCTTTAAATATGCTTTAACTGGTGATTAGACGAGGAGCCCAAGTGTGGGGACTTTTACTTGGGTTTTTCTAGAGTTTTTCTATCGAGCTCTCTCTTTTTAGAGAGATTCCAGTGAGGCTCACAACTGGCAGAAGTGTTGGAAGGTTCGGATCAGGCCTAAACCATTTAGGCAGAGATTCAGGTTTTCTTCCCGTTTCTCTCCACCAAGTTGATCCAAAACTGTGGGAGGAAAGGGGAGGGAAAGAAATACAGATGTTGATTGGAAATAGTTTTGCACCGTGAAATGAGAGTTCCCCAAATAAGTATATTGTAGATAACTGTTAACCATACTGTATGAAGCAAAAATGCACAGATACTAAATCTCAACTTCTGTAAGATCTGAAAATACGAATACAAATCAAATGACATCCATTTCCTCTGGCTATAAAATATGAATAAAAAACAGATTTCAATAAGTTTCAGTCCGTCTGGCAGAGCATTCTCAAGAAATCTGCAGTTAATATTGTCTTTGGCAGCAACACAGCATTTAGTTTGGAGGGGGGGAAAAAATCGGCAGGGCTGTCGAGAAGTGCATCTCTGAAGGGTATTTCATTTTTCGCTGCACTCTGCAGGAGCATCGAGTGATAACGTTATGAAGGTTACACAAATTATTCAGCATGCCTTCGCAGTCTGGGCAATGAACGGGCTGATGATGACTATAAATTCCAGAATTTGACATACTAACAGATGTTTTTCATAGGCATGACTGAGAACTATCTCAAATATTTTGAATTTTCCCTGCAGCCAAACTTTTAAGTGGCGGCACAAATGGGTGATGTCATCACTGTCATGGAAATTAAGATTTTTGACTCTGTGCCTCGGAACAAGAGTCCAACTGACACTGGATATTGGGAGTTAGTGCCACTATAAAAAGGGAGATGTGGGCCAACATACAGATATAAAAATTTTGGATATGGATAGGGGTGGGAGAAATAATCGATTCTTAGATGCATCGTGATGCGGATGTGGATGATTCTGAATCGATTCACAAAAGTCAAAAATCTATTTTCTGAATGTTAATTAACAACGTAATGTTGACGGAACGCAAGAGGTGGAACTCGTAATTGTGGAAGTGCAGCACCGGGACAGTCGATGGTGCGCACATAACAGAAAAACATGAGATGGCTGAACACAATGTACACATGTATTCAGTTATGATACATATCATATATTTTGCCCATTGCTAGCTTAAAAATGAACTTCATTTTCCAAAATAACATCAGTGAACTGAAAGAGTAAACTTCATTGGGAATTCAATAACTCAGCAGCACCAAGATTGAAAAGTGGACGAAGTTATGTCAACTGCTGCTCAGCGCTATATACACCGATCCCTGGACTGGTATACCAAAATAATAAAGAAAAAGATGAATCAATCAAATAGATGCATACCCAAAGCCGCTAGGATACCCAAAGGCTTATACCACTGTATCAGTTGATATATTGATGCCCAAAAGCTAATACTATGGATCAACAGGTTCTTATCACAATAAGCCTGAAGTAAAAAAGCAAACCGTAAAACTACCCAGTGTCAGAAATTATCCTAATGTCTATGCCAGTCATGTTTTTCTTTTCTTCTCAACATATGTGCCGATACTCTGTGACAGGCCAATCCCATCCGATAATGTAATAATAACTTGATTAATTGTGCCGCCCTACCTTGCAATATGCTTTTAATTTTTCTCGTCTCTTTTATTACTGGAAATGAAACTGCAACAAGAAGCTGACTCAGAAAAGGCACGGCAAATAGTTCAGGCCTAATTATGTTACCAAAATAGGCGCATCATTCGAGGTGTTTCTTATTCATTCACTGTTCTCAAATTAACCCTGCCATCAATTGGTCTACATGCAGAGAAACACGTTTAGAAAAACACCAGATAAATGAATTTAAAAAGAAACGACAGGAATTTGCGGAGTCTCAGAATGATCTTGGTTCATCCGGAAAGGATTCAATTACACTGCTGCACAATCAATCAATGAGACTGATACCTCAATCTCTTTAAAAGGCTACAGCCAAATCTGAGCTATTTTAATGACGTCCCATCCAGTCCCAAGAATGTTTCAACCGGATCTTCAGCAATCTGGACACAAATAAAAGGGCCGGCTGTCCTCCCTTCCTTTTAGGTTTCTCTTTCTGACCCGGTTCACCAGAAAGGGAAACTTAAAAAGTGTACAAACACACACCCTCCTGATTAGGACATGGCATGCCACAGTCCAGGCTCTTCCACACCTTTACAGACGTCAGACTGGCATATGCACAAACAACAAGTGACACTGCAGAAGCCACATAGGCAAGCGGCACTAGGATGCATTATGTTTATCAAGAGGGATGGTGCTTGAAACCTCAAGAGAGCTGGACCAGGTGCACTTGAGTGATGCAATACATAGTGAAATGCAAACTCAGCACTCAAATGGGAGTCGGTGACTGAGAAGTGA
The DNA here is from genome assembly GCF_904848185.1 of Acanthopagrus latus. Lineage (NCBI taxonomy): Eukaryota > Metazoa > Chordata > Actinopteri > Spariformes > Sparidae > Acanthopagrus > Acanthopagrus latus. The sequence continues at coordinate 6,036,580 of NC_051045.1, forward strand.
GCTTGAATTGAAGAAGTTGAGAAATGTAAATAAGGCGGGACGTGTGTGACATTATTAAAACGGAAGCACGGAGGGGCTTCTTCTGTCACAGTCACAACCCGCATACAGTTAGCCACAAACAAGCCAACTGTTCTCATGGGTCCTAACGTAGTTACACTTAAGAGACACCTCTCGTCACCACCGCCAATTCATTTCGTCTCCTGACACAGAAACAGTGACAAAGCAGTTATGTCAGTGATCAAAGTCTTCACAGTTGAACGAAGCACTTCTCAATCCAGGCCAGACGACTAAATATCAATAAACTGAAGCTATCTTATAAAACAGAGACCCTTGTTGCCTCTTGCCGCATCTTATCTGGCATCTTAGATGGCTTATTTACAGGTGAAATGTGCAAGTCTTTAGAAGTATTTCGCTGCAATATAGCTGTAAAAACACATCCAACACATCGACGGGTTACCTACATTCTCAGGATGACATGAAGCTTCAGCGAGCTTCACGACAAACTGGCCATTAAATAGCCAACTTCGTGTTAATGTTAGCTAACTACCCCCCTGTCTGTCTGTCGAGCGGTATGAATTCAGTTTTATGAAACACGACTGAAAAAAAATGTTAGCGTTTCCACTCTTTGCATTTTCTGCTGACTTCAAGATGGATTTTTTTAATATATATACACTTCAACTTACTTGCACAATAGGGTCTCTACCGTTCAGTCTTTCATTTCACATATTTGGCCGAAATCCGGCGGTTATGTTAACGTTAGCTTGCTAACATTGCCTTACGTTACGTGGTTAGCTTGGCACGGCTCTGCGATGCTGACCTCAATCATTTGCCTTTAACGCTGAATTCGCTGAACAACGCTGGAAATGACTTAATGCAACTCCGGGTATCAACGCCTTCCTTTAAGGATGGACCTTTGAATGCAGCCCTAGCTAGCGCGCAGCTAGCGGACTGCCTGGCTTTTATTATTCAATGCTCCGTTGTAAAGCTAGCCATCACTTAGCATCTCAACTAACGTTTAAACCGCCGCGCTGCTATAGAAGCATCAGTTGCATTAGCTCACTCTGTTAGCATAAACACAAAATCAGATACGTACCTGATGTTGGCAAGAAGACTGAAGAGTAGATTCTGGAAACGGTTTACCGCAGCTCCTACCACCAGCCGTCTTTAATGCCAAGTAGTCTGCTGTGGGCAATATTTTCCTAGACCAGACTCCTTCGGGGTTGCCAGGTTGGAGTCGAAGAACGCCCCTTTTAACACGTTTCAAGCGAGACTCTCCAGCCTGCCTGATCAATAAAAAGCCTACACCTCACATTGGATATTCTTATTAATATTATCGTTTATATTATTATCAGCAGCAGCATTGATTATACATTCACATTATATATTTAGTTAAATATACATGTATTATTAATACACACGGTTCAATATTTATTACCTCTTACACTTTAAATGTTTACCTACTTAACCTACATACATCCACATATTTCCTTTATCATATCCTCAGACATGCTCCTGGACCCACACGCTTCACATATATTTCATATACTTTACTTGTGTCAGACCTGTACTGGGACATCTATTGCATGTCTGCCCATCATGTGAGAGGGATCATTTCTCTGTGGCTCATCATAGGATTTCTACCTTTAAGGGTGCAACGGGTGAGAATTTTTGGTTAAAAACAGTATGTAACAGAGTTATCTACTGGAGCTAGCACGCTAACTGGCTAGTACAGGCCCATTCTTTCTCATAATAACACTTAGTACCCAAAGAGGCAACAGCCCAGCAACTCACCTGAGCACACCATGTTTTTGCTGAATCCAGAATCCAGGATGCTGCAGACTTCTAGCTGCATGGCTAACTGAGCTAATTAGGTAATTACATTTACAATTAATGTTTGCTCTGGTTCATATAACATTCCACCTTTAATCCAACCAGTTCACTTTGTCAGGGTATTCAAATCACAGCTGCTACCTGCATTCATCAGTGACAGTAGAGGAGCAAGAGGAACTCTCACAATGCATGATTTTGTTTTATAAAGAGGCTCCATGTAAAGGGACACTTTAGATCAAATAGTGGCTTGTGTCATTAGAGAACAACATGGCTGAATAGAGTAGGATTCATATACATGTAGTTCATGAGCATGTCAGAAATAGAGGTGCATAACTTAAATAAGATGTTGAAAAATACCCTGAAATAACATATGATCACTGAAGAGTCCAGTCACCACATGTCTTAGTTTTGGAAATGTGATTGTCCTTTTCAGTGTAGTCCATATATGTATTTATGTAAGCTTATTTTTTAAAGGGTTATTCCAATACATTGCACTTCCATAAGGTTTGGGGGCAATAAGAGTAGCAGTAAGACTCATTTTGGATCCTCCCATGAATCATAAATATACTTTGACGTGTAAAATCAGTGTAACGATACATATTTACAAAATGTGTTTATAATTACTGTGATGTCATGGTTACAGTCTGTCACTTTGACAGCAAATGTGGATTTAATAGCTGCTTCGTATTTTATCAATATTCATCTTAAACGCAGACTATTGAAAAAAACGAAAATATGTTGGAAATGTTAATTATGTTTGTTTCTTAAATTCATTACATCAACAGTTGTTCATAAAGACTAAATGGACAAGCTGACATGATATATTCCTCAAGCCAGGGCGAAGTGTTAAACACAGCTTGACTGCACAAACCTGGCAACCCAAGATCCACGTCGTCATTTCCGAAGTTCAGGAACCGGGTGCGCACGGTTTGCTGCCTTGTACCGCCCGGCTACACACACAGCTCCCCGGTCGGTGTTAAGCTTTAGCTGTCCCGCGCGGCAGTGTTCAGTGTGTTAGCCGTCTGCAGATGCTGCCATGACAGCTCTCACCTCGAGTGAAGCACAAGTTGAAAAAGTTGTAGTTTGCTGCTGTGTGGGATCGAAGTGAACATCGGGACGTTTGGGGACACCGTTACCGACCAACTGAGGGGAGTGGAGCTGCACGTTACACCAAAATGGCAACCCCCTATGTGACAGATGAATCTGGTAAGGCTAATGCATGTGCCAGACCTTTGTCTAACAGAAACACAGTCCTGTCAGTAAACACAGCAACCACGATCAACACGATGCTTTCTTTTCTAATCTGCCGTCTTCACTGACAACAATAACATGTTATAGGACGTTGTTGACTCGGATGTTTTGTTTTGCAGCTAGTGCTAATCTTAGCTGAAGATGCTAACGCTCCACTCTCCACTGGTGCTAGTTAGCTTGTAGCTATCGTCCCTTTTAACACAACTTAACGATGTGAAAATAGTGTGTGATATATACTGCTGTCAGGAGACATTTCCTCCGTTACTTGTGTAACTTCTCACAGTTTTGATTAACACAAATGTCCTTTTATTGTGTGTAACGACCTGACAGTTGCCACATTAGCTTGCTAACGTTACTTAGCTTGTATTGCTTTAAAGGGGCATTGTGCAGTTTTGGGAAGAAATTTCAATCAGGGTCTTTTTTTTATGCCTGCTTAAACAAATTGTCTTACAGAAGGAACTGAATAAACAAACTGACCTTAAAGGTCAACACAATTTCATGCTTGTGTACTTTGTTTATATTTGGCGGACCCTGCCACCTTTCTAGCTTGAGATAGTGTTCCTGAGACGTTATTTTACTCTATTTATTAGTTATGGACCAAAACATATTTCTCAGTTTGTATTATTACAACATTGATACTGAAAATACAAAAATTCTGAGTTTGAATGTTATTCTCCAGAACTACATTGTGCCCCTTTAATTGAGAATGTTGTGTTGACAGTTGCTCTTGTATCACAGAGCTGCTCACAACATTTTGGTCACAACCATTGTGTGTGAAAATTAGTGTTTTTCACCAAACTTGTCTGATTATTTGGTGGCTGAGAGAAGATCCAGTAAGCTTGATAAGCACTGCGAGTTATAATGACAGTCATGCAGGTATGAGTGCATTAGTTCACGAGCTACAACAGTAAGATGAGATCAGAACATGTTATCATCCAGATGTGACCGATGGAACTTAACTCCTGTATCCAAGTATATATGATTTAATATTATAGTATTGATATAAATCATGCTGTGCGATAGTTTAATAATTGAGAAACCTTGTGTGGATTTAATAACCAGACATGAATAAATGTTATCTCACTAATCCTTCAAATTGAATGATCTGTTGAATTGATTCATTTGAAAATGCACCACTGACTCATTCCTCTGTCTGTAGTGTCCCTCAATATTCCACCCACAACACTCTGATTGGTTTTAAGTCACAAGCAAACTCTTATCAAAACTGAATGATCTGAGTCTACAAAGTAACCAGCAATTACAAACACCACATGTAGTGGAGTGGGAGTATAAAGTAGCTGAAAATGGTAAAACTCAAGTGAATTACCTTCAAAATGATACTTTAGTATCAGTTAAGTAAACTGTAATTTTGAAACCATTTTTATGTTTTTACTGCAAATGTACATCGGATCCAAATATCAGTTATCAGTCTCATTGATCACTAATATTCAGGCCCACACAAAATCAGATCAGTCAGTCCTTAGTACTTTCTCTGCTTTAGAGAGCTGAAGAGGTAAAACAATCGAGGATGTCACCAGAAAATAACATCTGAAAAATCTGAAAAACGTTATATGATTTAAAATAATGATAAAGTATCAGTATATTACCCAGCTCTAACCCATAACGGTTTGTTTTGTGCCTGAATGTGTTCTGGGCTTCTTTAGGCTTTCAATAACTGTAATGAGTCAGAGTGTGAGACTGTGTGTCTTAACAAGTGGGTGGAAATTACCACACACACACACACACACACGTACACACACAATTGGTGAACAGCTTGTCAAACCAGTGATGGATGGATGAAGCCCCGTGAAGCTTTGTGGATTTTCTTTTATTCATGATGAAAAAAAAAGAAGTTGTGCAGCTTTGTTGCTTTACACTCAACATGCACAGTGACATCTGGTGGTATGAAAAACTTCTAGCAGCCGGTCACGACTTCGGCCAAAGACCAACAACACTTTGCTGATTATGTAGTTTCAGTCTCATGTGTGCAGTAGAAGTCAGAGAAGCCTGTATTTATTAAATCTATAATAGTCTTTGTTCAGGAGTGCTCCAATAAATGTGCATACAAATATATTTGCTGCAGTGAAACTATTTTAAAACAACATGAATTATTAATGTAAAGCGTCCACTGTAACGATTTTGTCAATATTTATGTGACTTTTCATTAAGTTGCAATGTTTGTGATTGCAGAAATCCTACTTTTATTACTTAATTGCTCGACCAGAAATTCCCCTTCTTGCTCACATAAATGAAATGAAATAAACTTCTCCTCTTTCTGAACACAGTAACATGTCGGCTGTTTGGTGCAATTTCAGCCAGTGTTTAGAATTAAAATGTTTCTAACTTTCAGCAGGGCAGTGACACTGCACAGCTTCTATTTTTGCCCTCTGATTTATTTATTGTATTATTTCACAGGGATGCACATCAATAAACAATGTAAATGGAAAAGTCAAAAGGCTTGTAGCTCTGGGACAGCTGTTACACTGTCGTCCTCAAAAAGAATATTAAATTGAACATTAAAACGTTATTAATTTATAAGCATGCGCAGCAACGATGAAAAGAGAAAAGATTGTTCATATAATAGAAAATATCAGACTAGAGTCACATGGGCCTCATTTTGACAAACCTCCAGAGGACTCGAGTGAGCGCTGAGCTATTTTCTTTGTCATGATAACAGTCAAAGCAGTTGACAGAATGAATTGAAGGTTCAGCTAGTTTTAAGATTTTCTGGCTCGTTCAGACAAAAACGTCAGTATTCTCTAAAATTGTCTGCATTTTGCTCCTCAGGGAAATACATTGCTGCCACTCAGCGACCTGATGGAACATGGCGGAAGCCGAGGCGGGTGAAGGACGGTTATGTCCCTCAGGAAGAAGTACCAGTGTAAGTGGAAGTCATCTTTCCCACAGCTTTATAAAGAACATATAAAGTAAGATTGTGTTGTGAAAGTAATGGTAGCTTGCAACAAGTAGGGATGCTCTGATTTATATGATTAGGCCTGATATTCATTAGAAATGTGTCTCTGTTTCTTGCCGTTTTAGCTACGAAAACAAATATGTCAAGTTTTTCAAGAGCAAACCGGACCTGCCACCCGGTATGAGCCAGCCTGAGGAAGCTCCGCTGAAGCAGCAGCAGAAGATCCCCGGTTGCGGAGACAGCGAGACGGCCGGTCTCTCAAAGTCTGCCAAACGCAACATGAAACGCAAAGAGAAGCGAAAACAGCAGCAGCACCCGGGCCAGGATGGGGATGCAGATGTGGACTCTGTGAGCGATGCCGTCGAGCACGTGTCCCTTTCAGAGGGCGGTGAGTCTTCAAACAAGACGGCGGCGGCGGCGGTTTCTGTCTCATCCCCCGATGATTCGTCGGCAGCGGCTGAAAAGTCCAAGAAAATCAAAAACCTGAAAAAGAAACTGCGACAAGTTGAGGAGCTGCAGCAGAAAGTGGACTCAGGGGAAATACAGGAGCCGACAAAGGATCAATTGGAAAAGTTGGCTCGGGCCCACGCTATACAGGTCGAGTTAGAGCAGCTCGAGAGAGATTCTTGAAGCAATAAAGAAAAGCAGAAGAAGTAGACGGACTAAACGTACAAACTACATCCTGAACGACGGGGGAGGGACCTTTGAAGCTTTGTGGTCATAGCTATCATCAAACATATTGTACCTATTTGATATTCATCATGAACTTTGAAAGTGAACACAGTCACGGCGCCTTTCATGCAGCGAATGACGGGACGTTTACACAGCAGGCGTCACATCTTCAGACCCGACGAACCTGTTTTTAGATTTAGATCTCTATATAATGTTAAGACTCCTGCTCATAGACATGTATCGGCCAGGCCACTCATTTATAAATATCTTTAAAAGACAACATTGTGAGTTGTTTTGAACGTGTCTGTCGTTCCATTTTGTACCGTTCATGCCATCAGGTATTACTCACACATTAAATGAAAGAACACTTTTCTGTTAACTCTTACATACTGTTCATATTCTGTACTTTCACAGTAGTAGGATTCCAGCATAACAAGTGTCATAGTGTACATATGACATGCAATTTTGAACAACAGATGTATGTCTAAATGGCCTGTCTGACATGAATAAATAGATGATTAATTCTTAATCTTTCAGAGAGCAGGGAGAGTTTATTTTTTTAGGTTTGTGTACAGAGAAAAGATGTCCTGTTTTTACCTAAGACATAAAAAACATACATTTAAATGCAGTTTATTGTATAACATTTACAACCATCAAACACAACTATATATAATTGAAAACTCATTTTTACTACTATCAAATTGACAATTAACTATTAATCCAGTATTAAATCAACCAACAGATGAAACAAAAAATGCTAACGGTAACTTAGTCTGAAGGATGATGTCCTAGAAATGATTAGGCGATTGTCATTTTAAAGGTGCAACATTCAAAAATCAACTCAAATTATTAACAGAATGGGGAGAAAATAACAGATTTGACATTATTGCAGCTGTGCATTGTGTTGCAGAGATATCTACTGAAGTTAGCATGCTAACCAGCTAGCCTCAACCTGTACCAGTCCAAGTTTCTTTTTTCTAGTGGTATAAACACAAACACTTCCTCTGTGCATTAAGCTCCCAGTCCAGACCGCTAGCTGCATGGCTAACTGAGCTAACTAGTGGTTACTGTGGTGATAACTCTGTATTTTGTTATGAGTATGAAGGAGACGGGTGGCCAATTCTGAAATGCTGCACCTCTCAAACCATCATGAAACTGATAAAATTCTTACATAATCGCATGATAAAGAGAGTTCACCCTTTCAAAGAAGAATTTAGTTTTCATTCCTAAGAATATCCTGACATTGAGAAATATCCCAATTAAAGGAAACTATTTATAATAATTAACAAAAACAACAACAAACATACAGTATGTATAACACGATATGAGATAAATCACAGCGTTGTTGCGTGACCGGCCGAATTGCAGGTGTTGTGCTCGCAGGTGCAGCTCACCTGACAGTTTCAGGGCAGCTGGTGACCTCTGCTCCTTACATGCACCTTATGTGACCGTTTCCTTCTGCTGTTTCACAGCTTTATTGTTTCAAGATTTCCCTCGTGGCACCTCACAGACCGGCAGGGACTCGTGAGAGTGTCGAGGTTCCCGTTGAGCTTGAAAAATGTCACTGCTTCAACATTCACCTTTTCCTTGATTTGAATCACACTGTTTGATCTTAAAATGTATTTCTTTAAACCCAAACAGCTCCAATATACACAGATTCGTAGCACCTTTCCAAAAAATCTGACATTAAAATGTCTTTAACTAAACAGTATGTAAGGGTTATAGAGAGTAGAGTGTGTCGACCTGTCTGCTTTAAGAATGAACGCATTTGTCGATGACTGGATGGTTTCTTTAAGTCACACGTCTGTTGATTAAAAAACGCGTGATGCGTAAAATGTTTTTCTCATTTTGCTTTTTAGAAGTAGAGCGAACGATGACTCTGAGTAACCGACATAACTGGGGATTTATTATGTGAAGGCAGGATATGTTTGGTGTCATTGGATATTTTGGTATATTATATTATATTGATGTATTATTTTTGTAATTGTCAACAAATCCCATGAACCAGCGAACAGTTTGTCCCATCAGCAGGTTTATCTGCGTAGCTAAAACCTGATCCATCGTGTTCCTCTGTGCCATAGAACTCTACTGTCGTCCAAAAGCTGTTAAAAAAAACCACATTAATGAGCCTCACAGTCGCACTGGATGACACGTTCCTTTGTTATGATGAACATGGACACTGTGGTTACTTTAAGTTGATCCCACATGTGCCCTTCCGCTGCTGTAAATACTCACTACAGAATTAAATGTGTATGAATCCGCATCTGAAAACTGTCCTCTAACTCCTGCTTGAGTGACGTTTGCTAAAAAGCTACAGTGTCCAGCTGTTTTAGGGATTTACAGAGCCTTTCTTAAGAATGAAACTAAACGTTTATGACCTGTTGATAAAAGATTTATGTTTCAGTCGGATCAGAAATACAAAATATACAGAGTAAGCCAGATTTATCTGTGAGATTCTGGAATAAACGGCATTTCTTGTTGACTGCTACCCCAAATCCTATTTTGGCTCATCCAGATCCATTTTAGGACAAAAAACCCCCCAAAACTAAACCATCTCCAAACCACATTTGTAGGCAGTATGACCTTTGCAAAACTCACATAACAACAAAGTTAAATCTTGAGTCACAGTCTGTGAACAATTACGAATTAAACTGTTTACTATGCGACTTGACAGTGTGATTGTTCGGAACGGAAGATGATGGATCTCCAATTTTCTCACGCTTCCGTGTCGGAATGCTGCGTTACCAGCACACTTAGTTACTGACGCAGCAACTTACGCAAATGTGTTCGATGACGTCTGGATGCAAAAAGACTGCCAGTCTGTCCTAAAGATCTGATTTGAGAAACAAATCAGACATTCCCATCGGTCCAAACAAGGCTTTAGTCTTGTAATTTGATAAAGTGGTTGGGACTTGTAAACGAGAGAGTTAAATAACAATAAAAATGGTTTTATTTGAAGCTGCAGATCTCATGATTCTGATTTTTAGTTCCTTGTGGGGGCGAAGCTCCAGAAATACTTCTCTAATGACATCATCCGGGTTTTTTTCTTTTCAGACTTTGGAAAGAGCAGCAGCAGAGGTTCTCCAGAGGTTTTTAGAAATGTAGTTTGTGATGAGCACAGTGGACTTTTGTTCCCCTTAAAGCTGGAACGTGGAACCTTTACATGCAAATGAAAATCTCTTGGATTCAAGCCATTGGTAAATGAGTTCACACATTGCTGGTTAAGCAGATTCCGCCCAGATTAATCTCTCTTTGCTTGGCAGCGGAGCAGAGCAGAGCTCTCAGGAGGCGTGGAGACACTGACTCACCTGTGGCTGCATGTTCAGCAAAGTTTCAAAACTGAAGAGTGGAGTTGCTACAGCTGCCACAAGGGGGAGACAAAAGCTCCGCACTACAGCTTTAAACTCAAGTCTCATGTCCTGATTACTTTTCATTCTACATACTATCGCTGTGCAGTGTGATGATTAAAGTATGCAGTTTTTTGCATTTGATGAACAAGATATCAATAAATTATTTGCCACATTTACTGTTTTTATGTTTAGCAAGGCACTGAACACTATGTACACTGTCTGATATCATTAACACAGTTATACTGTCACAAATAAAAGATTTTTTTTTTTATTTCTTAAAAATTTGTCTAGTTTTGTCTCAATTTGAATTTACATCCAAACAAACTTATGTTTCTTTGTGTACGTGTCAACAGCACGTTAAATAAGTCAAGTCTATTTTAGCACCAATATTTTTTTTTTTAATTTTTGCTTTATTTAAAGGCAACACTTATAATAACCATCATTAGATAAATGGTAAATATTTAGTGAATGAACTACTAAACTATGTAATTTCTATTTATTCAGCTGTAAAGGTTCAAGGTTTATAAAGACGACTTTGTTGACTGCCTAAATAATGTTAGATGGATGAACTTCACAGTATTTATTAACCATTTACAAAGTTTTCTAAACATCAACTGCAGCTTCACAGCAAACATTTACTTGATAAATGGTCTATAGATCATGTCATTGTGTTAAAGTGTTACCATGTTGGTTAACAGCTTCAGGTTTTGTTCTACTCGAGCAATCAATCCATCACAATCAGCTATCAAGTTGCAGTTGGCAAAAGGAGGGAGGATTTTTTTATGCTACGCCTGAGAGGCAGAACTCGGGGCAGGAATTCCCATTTTTAGTTTCCAGGTGAAAGATGTCCACTGCTGATCAGAGACTGTCTGGTGCCATTACAGCTGAACCTGTGGTTAAATGTATTAACTCCGGTTGTTTAAGACATGTATGAGCCGAGTCTGTTTCCCATCTGCCCGCTCATTCCTTTACGAGCTTTATTCCACAGCATTGCAGCAGAAAAGGAGGCGTTCTCTGTCTCTATTCAGGGGACGATTTGCAGCACTGGTTACATGGGGGCGTCATTGTTTTTTGCCTGAATGAGCTCCTACATTGTGAACAGTATAATTAGCTGTTGTCTCGTGGAGGAAGTGTGGTTAGTTGTTTTCTTCGTGGGGCTGTAAGTCTGAAGTGAAGGAATGTTGGGATTAATGTGGAATATTGTTCCACATGCTGCATATAAATCATGAATGAGCAACACCAGCTGTGTGTCTGGCACATCTGTCATACCTTAATTGACCTCGTCTGGAAAAGTCTTCAGTGTACCCGGCTTAATTAAATATGAAGAGAGTAGGCTTCTTCTCACCACAGTGACATAAGTTATTAAAGCCAGCACCTTTATTAGGTGGTGGGCAGAAGATTCCCAGGGTCAGTTTTGATTTAACAGAATTAATAATGGATTTATTTGCTTCCTTTGACGTAAACAACGTTACTCGGAAGTTATTCTTGAACGCTAGAAGACAAACTGTTGTGAATGATGGTGTAAGAAGGCGTGATCGTGCTGTTGGTGTCTGAAACATGTTTTGTCTTTTGTCATCCACAAAGGTTTATTATGTGGCTTTGAGGCAGTTCCTGAACAGACACTCGGTGGTATAAAAACTGAACCTCCAAACAAAAGGAGAGGGAACCAACGAGGACCAGAGCTCAGAGGATGGATGTAGATGGAGGAGCATAGAGAGAGATCCAGAGCTTGATTATCGGTTGCAAAAGGTCAACTTGCTGTGTCGGATCCAGTTGGGAACATTTATAATTTCCAGAAAGATGGAAAACAGCCCAATCAGAAAAATGGAGCGCAGGCTGGAGTTACTGATGCTTCTTGTTTTTCTGACAACAGCTTCAACTGTCGCCCAGAGCAGCGAGGAATTTACAGAGGCTGTGGTAAGAAAACACAGAACTGTGGGGATGCCGAGAAGTTAATCCTGCGGAACTGCAAAACTAAAAAACTTGAATACAGACGTGTTTGTTGGAAGCAGAAACTTAAACAATATCCATAATTTTGAGTCTTGTTGGAGCTTTTCACAGTTTAAAGCTGCCAAACACTGATTGTGATGGAATATTAGAATCGAATTAAGTAGTTGTGGTGTGTTGAATGTCAGATGCAAAATCGAAATGAGCCTGCAGGTAATAATTTTAATTTATGAAAGAGAACAAAACTCTCAGTATGATTTTTGGTAGAAAACAAAACAATTAGGGTTGTACAAACAGTTTCGTCTTGGAAAACAAATTCAAGGACGGTGCTGAGGCTTTGGTTTCTTGAGAAGTGACTTTATAAATTAAGCTTTTACAAAACAAAACACACAAACAGTTCCTAAAATAAGATGCATCTCTGTGGATTTAACTACCCAACATTATACAGCATTACAACAAGCTCCATCTCAGCCAATAACAACATTTAAATACTCATTAATAATGACCAGAGTCCCTTTGAATAATGAATACTTTTACTTTTACTTTTATCCTGTAAATGCATTTTTTGTTGATAAGACTAAATATTAATGTGCTTTTACTCTTCGGTAGTCTCCAGGAAGCCAAAGATCCCACATTTTTAGAAAGACGTTATTTACACTGTTGACCTGCAGTTGAATTTGTTCAGCCTCTTCAGATCTTCAGATGCAGTGACACAACTTTGTCTTGCTGTGAAGCTCCAGAAATGCTTTGTGGACTACAAAACTTCACTCTACTCTTAATTATTGAATTTTGGGTGAACTTCTCCTTTAAGTAAATGACAGTATACTTCTTCTTCTTCCACCACTATTAATATGAGTGCTGTTTCTTCAGGCGTATTTAAGGCAGTATGGCTACCTCCACATCCCACTGGACAGTAAAGTCCAAAACCATAAACCAGAGGAGATAGCTGAAGGCCTCAGGTGAGCAGATTTCTCTCATTTTAGCAAATCAAAAGTTAGCTGAACATGTTTCTCTCTGTTTTTACCTTGACCCAAAGTGTGTGTGTTGTTTGAAAAAAGTCATAACATGTTGTGTTCTGTTTGGATGTCAGAATTTTTCAGAAAGCAACAAACCTGCAGGTATCAGGAAAACTAGATTCAGCCACTCTGGCGATGATGAACAGACCTCGCTGTGGCGTCGAAGACCCTTTTAATGACAAATCCCTCAAATACCGAGTCATGGGTGGGTGACTTCATTCCTATGATATATTCTGATAGTCACGTCAGTATCGTTATACATCATTTTTTAAAAGTCACTTAAATGTTTCTTAATTTAACAGGTTACTGGCGCAAGAAGATGCTGACCTACCGCATCTATAACTACACCCCTGACTTGGGTCTGGGAAAGACCCGATCCGCCATTCAGAGTGCGTTTAAGTACTGGAGCGACGTGTCACCTCTGAGGTTCACGGAGCTTCAGCAAGGCAGAGCCGACATCAAGATCTCCTTCCACAGAAAAGACAGGACGTGTCCAGTGCCGTTTGATGGGCGAGGTGGGAACAGCAACAACATAAAAAAGATTTAGATATTTAAAAATGTGTCTTTCCTGGATGATTTTTGATGAAAGCTGCAATTCAGTCACTAGAATAAATGTTGGCAAATGTTTCTGCAAATCATGGATATGTTACAGCTTTATATTTCAGTTATCTTGCAACAGGTTGTGACATTGTGCTCATGTTCTGGTTAGGTTTAGGCTCAAAACCACCTGGTGAGGGTTAGGAAACAATCATGTTTTGGTTTAGAAAACCGGTTTTGGTCGCCACAAACACATCTGCTGATGTGCCGCATTCTTGTTAAAAGTGTAAATATTTGTTGCCACAAACTCGTGAAAAAACCACAAACAGGAAAATGTGCTGAGGTCTTCTTAAAAATATCCAGTGGTGTTATGCAAACAAATGTTGAAATCTTCTGGTTCTGGTTTTATCTTTAGGTCATGTTTTAGCCCACGCTGATGCTCCTGAGTCAGGCATTGTGCACTTCGACATGGATGAAAAGTGGACAGAAGGGCAATCCTCCGGCTCCAACCTGAGGATTGTCGCGGCCCATGAGATCGGCCATGCACTTGGCCTTGGCCACTCACAGTACTACAGTGCGCTGATGGGGCCTGTGTACAACGGATACCGCTCTGACTTCAAGCTGCATGCAGATGACATACGAGGGATCCAGGCTTTATACGGTAATGTCAGATCGGGGAGTCAAGATGTGTGATGTTTAAGTATTACACTCAAATACTACTCTTATGGGAGACTTTCACTTTCACCAAAGTGATATTTTCACAGAATATCTTTACTTTTACTGGAGTACTTTTACTATTTACAATTCTTGGGATACATGAGTTTTGGAAGGATTGTCAGTTCAAACGTTTGGGAATTTCGGCTGAATGTGAAGTTTTGTGCCTTTTCAGGAAAGCCAGCGACTCCTCCATCCAGAAACCCAGGGCCGTTAATACCAGGAGGGGCTGTCCCAGATCCTTGTGAGGCCACTCTGGATGCAGTGATGTTGGGTAAAGACACTCTGATGCTGTCACTCAATTAAAAAAATGATAAAAGATGTATCTCCATACAGCCATGTTTCCCCCCCCCCTGCATTGTGTCTCTACAGGTCCTTTGCGTAAGACGTATGTGTTCAGCGGTCAGTATGTGTGGACGGTGTCCAGTAATGGCTACAACACACCCGTCCTGATCTCAGTACTGTGGAGGGAGCTGCCAGGGAGCCTCAGTGCAGCTGTTCACTCTCAGCGGACTGGAAAGTCCTATTTTCTGAAAGGTGAATTCATTTCATAGTTGTGAAATTCTCACGAGGATATGATGTACAGTGCTGGCGGGGATTTAACATTTTATCTTTCTTTATATTTTCGATTCACAGACGACAAAGTATGGAGGTACACCAGCTTCAAACTTGACCACGGCTTCCCCAGGCGCCTGAACAACATCCCTGCTAACATTGATTCAGCCTTGTACTTCAGCAAGAACAAAAAGCTTATCTTTTTCAAAGTGAGCACAAGATATCAAATCTGTTTGGACATGTTTGTTCAATATCTTTTTCATTTTCCAGTAAATAATCGGCTCTTTGTTTTAGGGCTCTGGATACTGGCAGTGGGATGAGATTGGCCCGACAGACTTCAGTTCGTATCCCAAACCGACTGAAAAACTCATCGAGGGGTTACCCAGTGGTACTGACGCAGCGCTGACATGGACAAACGGTCATATGTACTTCTTTAAAGGCGCTCAGTACTGGCGTGTAAACCAGCAGCACCAAGCAGTGGAGAAGGCCTATCCTCTGAGCACGGCCCAACACTGGATGCACTGTGACGACTGAGCCAGCAGAGGCCACCAGGGACTCAACACAAACCCGATCCTGCAGCGAATCAGTACAGCACCAGTGAGAGATGCTTATTTATTTGGATCCAAACTAAAGAATCATGTACAAATCTCATATGTGAGTTATGAAGCAGTATTATTTTGTGGAATCAGCTGAATAAATATTTGCATGATGTGACAATTATTACTTAAAAAGTAGCTTTTAACACACGAGCGCTGTGATAAGACAAACATTGTGGTGTGTGATTCTGTAAGATCGGATGTTGTTATTCACGTCACAACCTCATGAACTGTATTCCGACAACAGGGTTTTTTGTTTTTCTCTGCAGACTTTCTGACTCTCAAAAGAAAGTATTCACACCGTTGCTTTTCCTTCTGTGACATGTCAAAATGTAGTCCTTAAAAACAGCCTGTTTTACACCTGTGATGTGCTTTCACTCTCCTTCTGTGAAATTAGTCCTCCTCTCCTGTTCAGACTGTGCTTGATTGCCTCATTCCTCTGTTGGTTTTGTTGAACCTGCTCGAACAATCCCATCTTTTCATTATTACTGGAATGTATTCTTGAAGGGTTTTGCAGCTGTCGGGTCTTAAGGGTGCAGTATATAAGAACTGGCAGTGTATCACCATAGTTAGCGCTCACGGCTGCTAATTGTAGCAGTTGTCATTAGCTAGTTAGCTCAGTTAGCTGTGCAGCTAACGCTCCAGACTGGGAGCTCAGAATGATATTGTGACTGGACAGGCCAGGGCTAGCTGGTTAGCATGCTAACTTTAGTAGATATCGCTAACATACTACATAATCTTTGACATAATGTCATTTTCTGTTAATGTAAATTCTTGAATGTTTTACATGAATATCTTTACATATTGTACCCTTGAATGAAAACATTTTGACGTGGGATTTGTTAATAAAAACATGTTTATTCAATGATCGCGGGTCTTCTGACACAAGCTGTCGTCTCTGCCAGCCTGTTTTTTTACTTGATAAGTCTTCTTTTATTTTCTTTGTCTGCATGTGTTGTTTTAGACTCACTTATCTATTATGGATAATAGGTAACTGGCATATATTGCTATATATTGCTGGAATATGTATTGGTGAATGCGTACTGTACTATTTTGTACATATTTATTATACATTATTATGTAGAGATAATGTATTTTTTTTTCTTATTTTAAAGGTTCACAAAGATGAACATTTGGCTAACTCTGGCTAATTTACAGTTACTTTCAAATCATCAAATCAAATAAATCAATCAATAAATGAGTAGCCAACACAGACCATTTTGACTTTTGTCCAACTTAAACAGCAGGATGAGGCATTTGGTCTTGTGAGGATGTTTTTATCTTATTGTGAATTAAAGATGAGATGTTGAATTCAATAACAATAAAACTCCATGAATTAGTTTGTTGTTGGTTTGTAATGACCAGCAGCTTGATTGCTCATGGATTATGTCAGACAAGCAGGATGGAGACATTTTATTTTTTTCTTTCATTTGTTGTTTTCACATTTTAAAACCAGTCCCCATCTACTTCAGTTCTTTTAAGAGAACGCTGCAACACTGTTTTGCGGTGAAGCTCCAGAAATGTTTTGTAGACCACGAAACGTTCCCATCATCATGACGGTGAGCAGATAATGACTGAATTGAATTTATTTGGGGTGAACTCATCATTTAAAACACTTTCACTATAAGACAACACTCAAAAAAAAAACAAAAAAAACACTATCAATATGTTACACCTGTTTAATCAGTGGTTTATTGTTCCATTGTCCAACATTTCCCATTCTTCTGCTGTATATCCATAATCTAATTGCACATGTTGGTATGAATTCATTGTTTTTAACTGCTATGATTGAACCTCAAGAGAATTACAACCCAAACTGATCTATACACATTGTTCACAGGATCTGGAGAATAAATGTCGAGTGAAACAAAACAGCTCTGATGAAGAACAAAGTGCCTGTGAGATAAACTCTTCCAAGGACGTGATGATCGTCAGTCTGATGACTGTGTACGTTGAGTTATTCTGTGCTGTCGTCTTTCAGAGAATGATCTCCAAGCATTTCAAATCACACTGTGCGCATGCTGATGATTATCTGACGCAGTCGAAGTCAAAGCGGTTTCACGCCGGCATTTGAGACGGTTGAGTTGTTTCCGTGGAAGAAATACATTTCAAAGGACTGCTTAATTATCAGTATAGCAGATACTGGACGCCGTGTGTTCCTTTAAACTGTAAAGACAGGGGAGGCAGCAGTCAGAGGCACCATGGAGCCCGTCTCAAAGTCAAAGTCAATTAGAGTGTGTGTGTTGGTGCTGACGCTGCTGGTGGACGAGCCTGTCTCCATCTGGCGCTCCTTAAGGCTCTGGAGATAACTCTGAGAGGCAAAACAGGAGGAGGACACATCGTTATTATTGTTACGGTCACTGACTGTCAACCTGAAAAATCATATACATCATATGCAAGCAGAGGAAATTGAACATTACAGGGTTACTCAGCCAAATTGACATAGTACAGTGTGTTTACAGGTCTCGGGGAGTACTACTGCATATCTACAGAGGTTTCTCCAGGAATGTCACTCAGTGGCTACGGTGCATTGTGGGTAATGTAGGCATCAGCACTACTTGAGTAAAAATAAAGATATCATGAAAGTCACCCATACAAATAGTAGCTGATTAAACATTTTAAGTGTCTAATATTAAATATACTTAAAAGGTAAAAGTAAATTATACTTATATTTACATGTATGTATATACTGTACACTGTGGGTTGACTGATTATCTGATTGAATATCAGATCAGAATTTTTTTAAATGAATAAATCAATCACAATTTATGCTGTTTTGGCTCTGATGCATCATGTAATCTGCCAAGTAACTAGTAACTGATGTTATCAAATTAATTGTAGAGGAGCAAAAGTCCAATATTTGCCCCTAAAATGTACCAGACTGGAAGTATAAAGAAGCAGGAAATGGAAATCCTCAAATGCCTGAAAATTGTACGTAGTTCAGTACTTGAGTAAATCTACTTGCATACACTTCATCACAGCCTGTAACACTGTTGAACTCAAGACAATTTAAATACATATAATCAAACAGAGATATCTGCTCAAACTGTGGTTCCTACATTACCCACAATGCAACTTAGCCACTGTGTGACATCACTGGAGATAATTTATCAGACTACATGCAGCTTCCTCTGGAGCCACAAAAGTGTTAATGCCACTTTGTTCACCTATGCTGTGAAGCTCCTAGAAACGTGCAAACAGACTTGAATGTGTCGAACTCTCACACTGGATTAGAAGCAAATTATAATCTCAGGTACTGACCGGTGCCAGGACGTCCCCAGTGTAGCGTTTCAGTGGCGGAGGCCTGCGTCGACGGTGTGACTGAGGTCTTCTCCTCGGCTCTCTGTATTTGTGCTTCTTGCCGTGTTTCTTATGTTTTTTGTGCGCTGCTGGGAAGCCACGAGGCGAGAAAAAAAAATACAGGAAATAATGAGTATATACCATCATAGACGGAGGTTTTGAGCTCAGGGGGGGCGTATTTAACATGAGCACAGACTGAGTTTGAATGCATCAGTAGACTAAATTAAAAATGTACCTTCTGTGTGTGAGAATCCTCTGGCAGTAAACCTCCACTGCACCAGCACACCTATCAGGCTCATAACGGGCCATATCCCAGTGATCGCCCAGTTAAACCAGCAGAGTGGACGTGGGGCAACTTGACAAAGCATGTCATACACCTGATCTGGCAGCATAAACGTCCCCAGCAGGTAATCCACACAGAGCATCACAGTGGTCGCTCCGAACACAGATGTGTAGATGATGGTGAACAGTTTCTGCCACTGAAGTGTGAACACAGCAGAGACGATGCTGGCAGCCATGACGGCGCTGAGAGGCACCCACACTGGTGTAAGGCTGTGGAACTGTCCAATAACCACCAGGATGGCGAGGCAGAGCAAGATCCCCAGCTGGAGGCCGCTCAGGAGGAGTCCCAGAGTGGACACCAGCATGGTCATCAGCCCGCAGAGCACCCCGACGCCCAGGCCGATCCCTGCCTTTGTCTCCATCCCCAGCTCGGTGTCCAACCTGGGCTCCTTGTGGTACACCAGGAGGACGGCGGCTGAGCTGAACATGAAGCCAGAGAAGAACATGACCATCTTGAAGCAGCGGTATCCTGGAAAGTGGAACAAAAACGTACTTAGGCAAGACGGTTGTTTGGGGTCTTGAAATAAAGCAAAATTTGTGGAGTGCAGAACAATTAAAATC
This sequence comes from Acanthopagrus latus, assembly GCF_904848185.1. NCBI lineage: Eukaryota > Metazoa > Chordata > Actinopteri > Spariformes > Sparidae > Acanthopagrus > Acanthopagrus latus. Next base: position 6,056,165 of record NC_051045.1, read on the forward strand.
ATCATGTTGTCTTGTATGAATGTCAGTCAGACTCTTCATCATCTGTATTTATAGTGAAACAGCATATTAAATTCATAAAATCATGTTTTCAAAAGGTTATTCTTTCTCTTGATAATTAAAGAAACAGTTTCCTCATCAATTGTACATTTTTTATACTGCTATTGAGGGAAGAAAACATGCAGAAGCCCATTTTATAAGTAGAATTATTACTGTTTTATGCTATTATCTGATTATGACAGTTTACATTGTAAAATAATCAGTGATTCAGAGATTAACATGACGGCTTTATGATGTGAGATTTTGCGGCCCAGTTTTTTAACTTCTGCCAGTTGTAATTCTGTAAAAATTGAGCCAAGCAATCATCATTAATAAACATTGAATGTATTGATAATTAAACTTTGGTTGATAATTGTTTCATTTGACAAACAGGGTTTATTTACCTTTACTTTATTAGCCATTTATTATGTCAAGCTGCAAGTAATGTTAATAATACTTTGGACAAGACTAATGAATAGGTAATAAAGCATTTCATTGGTTTTTAACAATTAAATACTTAATTTAACAAAAAAATTACCATTTTCATGATGGTCTTTATGTGTTTCTCCAAAAAACTGTAATCATATTCTGATAAGAAGACAAATGAAAAGAAGAACAACCTGTTTCAAGTTGACTTGCTTGTATCATACAGTTGATTCAGAACGTCCTACATGAGAAACAGCTGAACACAGCAGGACTTTTACTGGTTTCACTGGACTTGAATCTTTCACAGAGCTGCCAGGAGGAGCCTGCAGAAGCTGATGGGTCACAAAATTCTGCACTATTGAATTTGTTCCACTTTTCCAGTCCAGCTCCAGCATCTGTCATTCAAATTCTTTCTGTGAAACATCAGCTCAGAACTCTCTCCTCATCTGTCCGGTCATGATGGAAAATTACACAGAAGAACACGACTCTGTCTGCGACCCTGAAACCTCCGTTTCTCTTCCACTGATTAATAATTTACATTCATAAAATTCCATGCAGGCGATGGTAATGCTTACACTGTGTGAGAGTTGCTGGGAGAAAAGACTTTGGCAGTGTGTGTGTTTACATAAAATCACGTTTTTAGGTCCATAGGACACGTTTCCCACAATCCCACGCACAGTTTGTGTTTGTTGGATTTGTGTCCAAATATTTTCCCAGTGAAAACAGAGACAGGCAGAAAATGTTGAGCTCTTTTTGGGGGTAAATCTTCCTCAACACTCTGCAGCTCTAAGATCTCACTTGAACTTCTGTCCTTGACACAACTGAGGCGTCAGACAGTGCAACAGGTGGCACTTCATTAATGCTGCCTGTGTCAAATTCAGACGCAGGACTTCCCATCTGCCCTCCCACAGCTTTGAGCTCATCCACGCTAAACCCCTGGCAGCATCTAGACACCTGCCTCTGTGGGTTTAAGCTGTCAGGTGAGCTAATTAAACATTTACAGTGTGAGAACACAGACTGACATCTTTGCGTCTACATTTTGTGTACATTCACAGTTAACATCAGTTCTGGAGTCAGTCAGTCAGTCATACGTACCGAAAAAGCTGTAGATGAGGCCGAATAAGAAGCACGCTGAGCAGACAATCGTTGGGATGAGTTCATACTTGATATTAATCTCGAACGTGCACATGTCCACCTCAGCTAAGCCAACTCCTGTCTCCTCAGTTACATAGAGTGAGGTAACTGCCATCTTGGAGGATTATTACTTGTATTGTCCTGCAGCTGGTCTGGATGTGAGTCCGCTTCATTCATACAAGAAGGATGACCGCAGGGTGTTCCGTCCAGGCAAAGAGGAAGCTCCTGAGCGAAGAACTTGTGCTAAACCGTTTCCTGTTTTGCACCTGCGAAAAGAGGAGAGTGTTTTCAACGTTCATGGTAACATCTTTTCCTGGCTGCTACCCTGAGAGTTGTTAATAAATAAACCGTGGGAGGTAATCCTTCAACGGCACACTTTCTGTTCCATTTGAGATGTCGTTAAGCTGTCAGATGTTGTTATTATTTAAGTGGATACATGTGAGGATGTGGCCCTTTCCCTCTTTCTCATGTGCACATTTTCTATTCAGGAACCAGAGGAGGAAGCAGGGGATCCCCCTCTGAGTTAAACGTCGCCCCTGTCCTGGTTCTTTTGTTCAAGAGCAGGATGCAGATGAGGAAATGACCTGGTGGCTCAGTGCCATCGTCATAGAGGTTTATTGGTTCTCAGCATGTGTTTGGGTACTCTGTTTACTGGACGACAGAGCAAAAACAAACAGCTCAACATGAACACAAGATATTCTAGAGACAGTAAAGAGGTGGACGCAGATCTTTTGCACAAGTAAAGCATCACTACCACAGTGTAGAAATACTTTAAAGTCCTCCTTATAATTTTTTTTTATAAAAGTTTTTGCACAAAAATGTCGTTATAATACCAAAAATATAAGTACTCAAGTACTTCATACACTGCTCGGTAGCTTGTCTCAACTTATTTGAAGAAAAATAATAATAATAATGATAAATTATTTGTCAATATAATGTTGAATTATTGCTCTGAATCTGAAAAGTAACTCATAAGTAAAGTCCAAAGTAGAATATTTGCCTCTGAGTTGTTGTAGGTGAGAAGAACAATGTGGCATTAAAATGGAGGTTCCTCAGTAAAGTATTCATTTGTTCAGTACAAATACTCACTTAACGTTCTATGTTACATTCCACCACTGGCAAAAAGCTTCAAATCTCTTATAGAATGAAAAAAAAATCAATATAGATAGTTTATTCTTTAAACTCAAGGAGACTAAAAATCCACCTCAAACAACATGAGCCGTGTTTACACGCTCGTCGTATGTTGGCTCAGAGTACAGCTGTCTAACAACAGTGTGTATTACTGTGAGGACCTTATAAGCCGTTCAGGCCGATCCTGCCGTCAGCAAATGGAATTAGAGGAGCTTTGGCAGGTGAGTGATCCTTCTGTCTGCTCAAGTCCTCTCGTAACCGTGAGTGTAAAACACAGAGACACTTACACTTTCTAACAGGACCCTGGTAAAAATAAAGGTTAAAGCTCTGTAGATGATGAAAGGCTGCTGGAATAACTCACTTTTTATTAGTTTGATATGTTTATGTGAAATCCTCACTTCATGAAAAATGTCATTTCAGCCTCTGCAATAAGTGGCTCTATCGGCATCTACAAGATAGAAGACTTTCCTCACAAAATATCATCATAACACTGACACATCTCTGACAAATGAAAGCATGAAAGACAGGAATAAAGTTGCCGTGTCCTACCTGGAATTAGGCATGTTGTTTTTTTTTCCAAAAGTGAGCTTGAACAGCAAAACAAAAAAAAAGTATCTTCAGTTGGAGTTTGTCAACTTCCAGTAAGCAAGCTGTCAGGAGTTTGTCGGGACTCGGTGTGACTGTGCGGATCCCTCTGTGAGCTCCCGGTGAGGCTCCGAGTCTGACCTGTGCTCATGTGAACAGCTGACGCCTGACTGAGAGGGAGACCATCTGCTGCCAAGTCCAAGGCCGAGCCAGCTGAGCGCTCAGCTCTCACTGCCCGTGATCCTGCTGGAGCCTGGACGCTCTGCATCATCACTGCAGAGCCTTACGTCACTCAGTGTTGCTCAATTTGATGACAGCTTCTGTTGTGGACTCTCAACCCTTAAAACTTTATTGATTATTCTACGACTTTTATTCTTAAACTTTTTACACTGTGTACCACCCTATATAATATAAGTACCACTGTTATGACCGATGTAATAATACTGTAGCGCAGGCCTTCTCTCCTGAGCTGACTGTACTGTTGTGATGTGTTTTCTGGTAATTGTGTTATGGACACTTCAGCAGCCTCTGGCACTTGAATGTGATTCACTGTTGTCAACTCTAATTTCAACAAGGCTTCTCAAAATCTTCTCCTCCTGCTCTTCTGCACTTCTCTCCAGGACAGTATCTGTTTTTGAGCCATGTTTGTTGTGTTGTTGTTTTGAACATTTTATTTTACTCCTATCTTAACATCATAATTTGGACAGACAAAACTTATTTTAATTACATTTTAGTTTGAACTTTTGCAGTATGTTGACAATATTATACTGTATGTTTTTAATATCATTTTCAAAAAACATTCCCAGGATTCCTCTGCCGACCACTAGAGGGACCTTACCAGTGGAACAAACCACTACTACTTTCAGATTTGTATGTTCCGTAAGCTATATTGGCATTTCTACAATAAATGCACATTCACATTCACATTACATGTTTATGTCTTGACTTATATGTATGGAGGTGGAGGGAAAAGGTGGTGGATTTAAGTTAGCGAAATTAAAATTTGTGATTTTTTTTTTCCAGGTGACTAAAAACAGATATTTCTGACAAGTCTGCCATCATCACCAGACCAAAGCAGGTATTTTATGCCAAAACATGATGTTTTTCTAACCCTAACCCAGTGTTTTTTTCATACCTAAACCTAACCGGACTGTGAGCACAGCATTGTCAAAACATACAATAGAAAACTAGACCTAAAGAAAGCTGCAACATAAACAAATGTAAAAAATTGAACAAATCTGTGGTTTGCAAGACATTCTCAACATTTGTTCTGGTTGCAATATAATGTACAATACAAAACACAGTCTATAGATTCCAACATAAAGCCAACAGACTGAAAGAAAAAGGCACAATTACCAACGCTACTCTCGCACTGCCAAGAACATCATAGTTGGCTGCCAGGTTAACATGGCCGATCGCATCCTGCCACCAATCGCCTTCTTTGTTTCCCCGGTCTGGCTGGTCTCACATTGTTGCACCAGAGAGAGGCAAAAAACAGGTTTTTCCTATGAGTCACTCCCGTTTCATATGGCCAGGGAGTTAATTAATCACTTTCCTGCGGGAGAAGAATTAATCAAGCAGAGAGCCACATTTATTAAAACGCAGTCCCGATAATCACATGTGCCCGCAGTTGGATTAAGTCATAGTTGTGAGTTAACACTCAGCCAAAGACAGAGATGCTCTTATCTGTGGACGCCACACTGATATGAGACTGTAAAGCCCCTCGTCACCGTCTGGAGCACAGCTGAGTCATACAGTACATGTGTTTTCAGCAGAGCATGAAGCCTGAATTATGGCACAAACACAACAGCAAATGTCAGGGGGGAGCGAAAGAGCAGATTAATAATGACAGCAGCAGAGATTGTCATAACTGCAGGGACACCGAGCTGCAATAGCGTCAACGCAGGCAGTGAGACGGAGCTGTCAGGCTGAGTTAAGCTCCTCCTGTGAGAAGTGTAATAAAGACAGCAGCTCGTAGGCCTTTCATCAGTCAAACTTCTCTTTCTCCTGTGTCTGCTTCAGTGGAGAGAAAGAGAGCAAGTTTTTTTTTCATAAAAGTTGTGAGATCTGGTATGAAAAAAAAAAAACTGACAAAATAACTTTCTGTGAAAAAAAGATGGAGTGATTATTTTTAGCCACGCTGGCAGCTCCAGGGACGCCAATAATGTTCTGTCTGACGGTCGGACAGCCACTTTCGTCCGGGATTTCAACAAATATTTTATTTGCTGCCGTGACATCTTGTTCAGACGTTCCTGGTCTGCAGACAATAAAACCGTCTGACCTCGGTGCACCTCTTGACTTTTTCTCTGGCACCATCATGAGGACGACATTGGTGATGTTGAGTTGAATGTCTCAACAACAACTGGATGTACTGACTTTAAATTTAGTGCAGATGTTACTTCAGCCACAGGATGAATTGTTATAACTTCTGTTGCCTATTAACTTTTTATCTCGCACAATCATCTGGTGTAATAACAAATTATCCAAAACATATGATACATGTGTTACTGATAGAGACTTAATAATTAACAATCTTTCTTTTGATTTGTTAAGCTTTCAATAATTACACTGGTTTGTCGCAGTAAAATGATTCTTATGCGCTTGGACTGTTTCTCTATCAACCTGATTTTAGTTTCAAAGAAAGCAATATGTCACTATTCTAATAAGAAATAGAGATCAATCCCAAAAAATTGTTCCTCTGTTGTGGCTTAGGCCTCTTCTCTGTGTGTATCATACATATATAATATATAAAATAATAAACATTTAAATTATGAGTGTAGTGGAGAAAAATCCCGCCCTCCTGAGAAACATCAAATCTGAATTTACAACACACTTACGACGGCCCTGAAATATGACAACATGTAGTTAATCGATTCACCAGGACTCTCTGTGTGCACTTTTTTATGACATTTTTGATTGCAAAGCAGGAAGTATTGATCACGACCCACCATTTCAGTTCTGTGAATGTAAAGAGTTTCACCTGAGTGATTTAAAAAGCCATAGAAGAAAGGTTATATTAACATTATTGAATCATTCTTTAAATGCAGGGAGAAACTTGAAGTTAAATTCCAAACAGCCGATTAAATACTGTTTCATATTCATCAGGCAACAACAACAACAGCAGCACAGTAACACTGCAGGGTTCGTTTGAATCCATTTGTGAGAAATTAGTCATTCCGTTTATGAAGTTAGGGTTGCTATGGAAATAAGTTATGATTCATCAGTGTTTCCTCACATATGCCATCTAACTTTATCTCATATGAATCATTTAAATATGATTATTGATTCTACGTCGAAGTCGTAGGCAGCTGAATTTGTTTCAGATTCTTGAAGACATTTCACCTCCTCAGTTCTCCGAGTTCCCTCCCATACAGCTTAACAAACCGTTCACACCCGGGCTCGTGTAGCTTTTGCAACCAACACGAAGGTCGGTTGGGTTAACGATGCACAAGTGGCCCTTACGACTCTGTAAGGACACTCCCACACAGGGCTTAAAAAAACCTCTGAGAGCTGAAGAAGCCTCTTAGATGACTGTGAACCTTCATCAATATGATTATTGAGGTTCACACTTTTAACACAAAATAAGATACATACATTCTGTTATGTATATTTGCAAGAATTACAACCCATGATTCACTGAACATCTTAAATAAAACTAAAAAGTTGATAGATATAGTCAATAACAGAGCTTGAGATCAGTCAGATATTTGGACAGTCAGGCTGCTACTTAACAGGTCGTAAGGACGCATGCATGTTGACTCTGTAACAAGATTAACAATCTGTTAGACACCGAAGTTATTATTCAGTGAGTGCACCAGTATTTCTCTGCTTCACATCATGCAGTGGTCACCTATGTTCACATATATGTTCTTGCAAGCAGTTAAGACAGAACGAGAGAAAACATTTTCAAAACACATTATCTTTTCACCCCTGCATGTTTAAACAACACATTTCTTACAGAGGCTTATTGACACCTCACAGTTTGTTTTATCCAAGGGGAGCTTTTTTTAATGCAACATCTCAGACAATAATATTGACCGAAAAACCAAACATGCAGTGAAGCCTCGGAGAGGTTCAAAGTGCACTGATAACCACTGATCAATATCAAAATGTTTGCCGTGGCAAGACGGATGATGATGAAAGCTTTGCACATCAACTGAAGCAAACGCTCCCATGTGTGCTCATCACAAGGCAAGGTTTCATACTTCACCCTCATTTATACATTTATACGTATCCTTTGACTGTTTAAAAACATCACGTGTAACAGTCAGCTCAAGTTTTATACTTACACAACAATAATTGTGCAAAGTGTCACTGTTTCTTTTTTATAAATCAGGTAAATGAGGAAATTTGGTTTTGGCTGCTGTGGAAGCCGAGCTGACCTTAAGAAACAAAAAGTAATCTCTGGGCAGAATCTGGTGTGACTCTGGGTGTTTATTCCTCCAGACGGTCTGGCTCTCTCTGACTCTCCTCACAAAACTGACAGATCAGAAAAGTGGTGGACGAAGTGATCTGAAGCTTTCCTTCAAGGGGAGTGATTTTACGTAAAAGCTTCCGGCTGCAGAGAAAGCTGCACAAGGTCTGATGTACGGCGTCAACACTTCATGTAAAGATCTTAAATGCAACAGATTTAAGAAATTAAATGTTGAGCTACTGTGTTAAAGACAGCAGTTGAATAAACTGATTTAATTTCCGTCACTGGTTTGAAATATTCTTCAAAGTACATCAAAATATCCATATAAGAGTACAGACAGCATCAGTTTTGATGTTCAAGTTTAAACAGCATTATTAAATCGTGCACATGTTGGTTATCCTGAAGAGCAGAGAAGGTTTTTACACAAACAACCACAAACAAAGAACAATTCATCCGCTGTACCACAGCAGCTGCAGACGCGTCTCCACCGTCACTTTAATCTACAGCACAGGATAAAAGCTCCGGCCGTCTCATAGCAACGTCCCCTTAACCTCCACATTGAAGGAGGTCTCTGATGGTAATAACCCCCCGATTCTAAATGACGGCGTGAGAGGTATAGGAGAAGGCAGGAAAAATCAATAAAAGTCAAGAAATACAAATGTTGTCTCAGTGCATATTTTCATCCAAATTTTCAGCTGTTATGTGGCAACGAGACGAGGAGAGTCCCTCTAGGATTTGAGCCTGGATGTTTGATGAAGAGCATCAGCCCATAAGTCATATTTACAGCACGCTGAGGCTTTTTATGATGCGTGCCATCGATAAGTTCAGGGTGATAAATGGAGGATTTGCTATTCGAACGCTCACATGGTAGAAGGCAGTGTGTTTATACTGACAAATGAAGCATTCTTAACACCAGAATTGTGACTGATATAACTTTCGCTGGGCTGAAACAGTGGAGCTATCGATGGCTGGTATGAAGTAAGAAAACAATCAAAATGACAGAGGCTGCATCCAGTGGCGGTCCCTCGTCATTTTGCGTCATCGCTCTCAGGTGTAGAGTCATGCAACAGTAGTTTTTGCATCTATATAATGGAGGAGTTTATTTTCTACAATGATCTGATGTTGAGGGAACCAGCACGATGCTCACTGCTGGGAAAGCCTTTCAAAAATATATGGTGATTATATATGTTCTTTCCTGCAAAAACCATGCCTGACGCACAATGGAGATTTTTTTTTCGATGGATGCCTCGATAAGTGCTGTCGAGGGTGTCTTTATCTTTGTGTTAGAGAGTACTGGAGTTAAAGCATCAGATGGACTAAAAAAAATGCACCTCCTGCCTGCTGCTTTGTGTTTTAACAAAGTCTGCTCTCTTGCATTGTCTAGTTTCAGGGAAGGAGCCTTCAGAACAGAAAAATTAATTCAAGCACGGGAGGATTAATGCATGGGAAATAATAAACAAGCTCTCCAGGTCGGGGTAATGAGCCACACTCTGCTTGACAAGAGTTCACAACAGATACAGAAGATTAATTTATTCACACCGAGGAGCGGCGCTTTGTGTTCGCTTTCATGAAAATGGACTGAAACATGTTATTCAAGCTGCTGCGTATCGCGTAGCTGTTACTCACTTTATGATTTATTCATGATCTTTTAGTTAAGGTCACAGTTGTGCAGCAGCTCTTTTTGAGGTTCATCTTTGAAACACATCCAGAAGTATTTATCGAACGCTGATATCTTGATGATCAGATTGTGCTACATTTAGCGAGAACATTGTGTTTGAAGAAATGTATTTAACATAAATATCCAAAAATAAAACACTTTGATAAGGACCGATAAGAATCTAGCTATCATAACCTTGATTTAAAGCTCAGCTGTTCAAAGAGACACGATACTGATCTATTACTCAGTGGTGTTTTTAGAGCAGAGATTTCTTGCTTTGAGGACAGGATGGCTAATTTGGAGATTTGTGTTTCAAGTGCTGGAGACTAATTTTTTCTGTGACATTTACCAAAAAAAAAGTTTGATCGGGATTCATCCTACCCCTAAATTAACAGTGTGATTCTTGCTTTGGGTGTGAAAGTTTCCCAGGTTCAGATGCAGGACGAGCCCCCGTTTGTGAAAAGTTGGACTCTGTCATGTAGCAAAAGTTATTTTGGATAAACTGTCAGAAAATCTGTAACAGCAGGAGTGTCAGAAGTGTGTAAAAGTAAGAATGACTAAATCTTGCACATGAGCAGAGCTGCTCGGTGTGTTCATGGTGGAGGAGAAAGAACCAGAGCGTGATCTGCACCCACCTTAAGTACAAGTGAGCCAGGTGCTACAGGTGCAACACATCTCCTGTGATGAGCCGAGATCACACCCGGCCTCCAGGAACCCTGCAACACAACCTGACATGAGCAGAAAGGAACAAAACCAGAGGACAAACCTGGTCCATCACACTGTCACAACATTTTATTTTTAAGGTTGATCAAATGTTTTGTAGTTAAACTCTGTTTGTTCAAAAAAAGAACTTTACCAATCAAAGATAGTAGGCAGGAAATGGAAATATACAAAGTAAAGTACAAGAATTTTAGGTTTATACTTTACAATATCGTGCACAAAAAGAATGACTAATGATTCAGTAATTAGTAACTACACAGCCGTCAGTCGTTTATGCCACTCGGTAGCTCATGAAGAATGTGCTCATATGTGAATTGAGATATTCATGAACTAAACATTACCTAATGATTAATTAATATATTATCTCCCAGTCGGTTTTCAAGTCATCATTATCTTGTATTCAGTCCTCAGATCACTAATTAATTATTAAGTCGGTCCTCATTCTTTCCTCAATCGCTCCCCAGTTACTACTCAGATTCATGTGTGTCTTATGGTGAAGTGTTACCAAATCTTAAATTTGTAACCCACTATTTATATTATTTACCTCTTACCCGCCTTCATTTGATCCATGTAGTCCACACATAGGACATTGTAGTTACATGGTTGACAGAGGCTTTGTGCCCAAAACAGAAGCTCTGTACGACCTCGCATGTTTGCCAATTTTCTGCCCATGGACCATAACAAACGCAAACAAAAGCTGTCAGCCTCGCGCCTACACATCAGCGCAGCGGTTACACTTGTTTGGTCGTTAAAGTGCTGAATTTGCCCTGCGGTTATGTCCCGGCTTCAAAGACACTGGGGGAAAATATGCTGAGGGACCACTGAGCACTTTAACAATCAGAACTCTAAAAGTAGTGAATATATAATCTCTGCTGCCAGGAGTCTCGATCAAAACGAATGGCATTTATTGAGTGTCGGGAGGACTCGACAGTGCAAGTGAAGTGTTGAACTCTTAAATGGAGGGGGAACATTCTCATTCAACACCTTGCTGGTTATTAAAGGTTAAATAAATCATTAATGTGACAAGTGACCTGTTTGGCCGTTCCATTACGGAGAGGAGCACGCTGTCAAACAAACTGACATAATGAGCCAACCTGCCACCGCTCGTCAAAGCTGTTGTTTTAAAAGAAGTAATATCTCAGAAGAAAGTGGCCTTCATTACTTTAAATCATGCCTTAAGTGTCTGTTTGGATATCTGAGTTCAGGTTGCTTCCATATTTGATTTACCAAGCAGAGAAAGGTTGTTAACCTTCCAGGAATTGAGGAATGCCAAGCCGAAGACGTTTGCTGCGTGTTTTGTGAGGAGACAGTCAGGCGTGTGGTGCATTCAAATGCTCCTCAGATCGTTCAGTTTCCACAGCTGGGAAGTTGCTAATCAGACTTAAGTGTGTTTATGTGCATCATGTTGGAATGTGGAAGATCCAGGGATGCAAAAAAAAGTAGTTGTTTTGTATCTAATCACTCAAAGTGCAAAGGAACTCGGTAAATTGTGTACCAACATTTTCTACGATTTATCGAGTTGCTGTCTGGACTTGAGGGCATTCACCTGAGTTAAAAAAAATACATAAATAATTCAAACATGAGTGCACAGAGCTGTGTATTCATGGGAAGAGAGCTCAGGTACAACGTTTTTAACTGGGATTAAAAGGTGGATTTATCTTCATCCCATTGTTGCCATTGCCGTTGTTGAGCGTTTACTGTAATGTTGACTGCCGACCGGAGCTGGAGAGGAAATGTACTTTCCGTCATGAATGTAACGTTAGAGTCTTTGGTGAGTGCTGAGTTCAGTGAGAATCAACCTGAATTCAAACACACAGACACACACACACCACACAGCTATCTCTCTAAGTTTCATCCACAGTACTTACAGTCTGATTCACAGACTTTCTTCCTTGACTCAGTGCCAGATCGTCAGCAGGCACAAACTGTGTTCTTCTAGATGACACTTAGGGACTAAACTCTCCCTCATGGATGGTGTGTTATTGATCCATGTTCTAAGAGCTGGAAAGCAGAAATATAAATGGCAGCTGCGGGTGCGACAGAGCCACCAGCTGCTGTTTGTCAGCTGTAGGTCTCTCTGTGTTTTGTTCCTCTATTGATTCCTCGCTGCAGACCCTCCTGACATCTCTTTCATTATAAAACCCCTTATGTGGAATTTTTCAGCGCTATACAGCCTGCACAATGTCCAGAGGGTCTTAATTGCTTTACATATTCTCGACGTGACGGAGAATGTGGCCACCTTATTAGAAAACACTGACAGGTTTGATTATCGGCAGACACCTCGCTCTTTATGTGCCGTGGCATGCTGGTGAGGCCGCGATTGGCGCCTACAGCCGCTTCATATCGTCTCAGCGGTGCATACGTTTAGCTGATTATTGTTATTCTGACTTTTATTTCTGTTAATTGCATGTTGGTGTCATCTTGCAGCAGAAAACTGTGAGAACAATGACACAAACATGACATAAACGTGGGGGGAAAGCTTCAAGTCAGCGGTTGAAAATCTACCTCCGTTTTCGAGAGGAAACACAACACACATAACTGTCAGAAGTAAAGAGAATGTATACATTTTTATTAGGGTTGTAAAAGGATCGGTTACTCTCACAGTCCACGAGAAACAACAAGCCTGTTTACAGAATATCTTAAATATACACGACTCAAACAGAATAGATAAATATATTGAACACAACGTCAAAGGGATTCATACATGAGCCGTCGAGAGCTGGATATGTCGAGTAGTGTGGCCGACGGGGACGAGACGTCAGCAATAAGAAGAGGCCAAAACTTGTTGGCAACAATTAACATCAGAATACTTTTCACATAATGCACGTCCCCACTGGCAACAACAACAACAAAAAAAGACAACTTCATCCTCCATTTCTCTGGCTAATGTTTTGAATTGAATCTGATTTGTTTGTTATCAGAGCTTCATCGGTTTCGACCTCCTGCCTCTCGGTTTAGCCGACTGGAATGCTAATGATACAAACCTCGCCCACGCGCAGAGTCAGGAGTCAGATATAATCTCGGCGGACGGGCAGCGAGATTGTTTTGTTGGTTTCTTTGGTGAGAAAATACAGTGACAGATTCAAAGAGCTAAAGCGGAGGTAGCTGGCTGTCTGAAGAAAACGCTTCAGAAACACCCACACAGGTGTTTTCAATAACTTCAGTGGCAAATTAGCTGCTCTGGTCAGGTTGAAATGGAGCTGTTCAAAGAATTACATTATGTCAGCCAAATCTAATCACAATAATCACGATGTAAATGGTCCAACAGATGTGACAAATCTAACAAAAGACTGAGAGAGCCGTCAGTCACACTCCGTTTGAACATGCTGCACAGGTCTGACAACATGACAGCGTCAGAGAAAACACCTGTGTAGGTGGACGTCGGCTGTGTGGAGACTTTAAACCCTTCGTAATAGCTTAAGTTATGAAAAACAACCCAATTTATTTGAACGATCTTTTGAATCTATGTCACACGTTTATTAGTTTTTGTAGCATCGCTGGCAAACAGTAACCTGGAGTATGTGTCATGATACTGGAGTATTTGAGTTGACGGAATGGATGTTATGTTGTTTAACTTTATATTTAGAAAGACACAAACAGACACTGATAGTAATACGATCCAGAAGCTTTTTTGTTTTGTTTTGTTTTGTTTTTTAAACCCTGTTTCCTAATATACCAGTGCGGACATGCGGCCCAGGCCTCGGACACAATGTGCCCTACATTTCTGGAAAAATGCTAAAGCTTAAGATGTATTTTGTTTATGAATTTGTGTACTTATTTATTTATTAACCTCCTATGTAGTTTTGGCAGTGAGCTTAGTTGACCTCAACCAAACGAGTTATCAGCTGGCTGGTTGGCTCTCCTGTCAACACAGGGCTTTGTAAATAAAACAAAGATTTTGCAACCATGGTAGCGATTCTGTGTAGCTGTGCTGTAAACCATCACGTCCCACGGCTGAAGCTCGACAGGTATAATGTTCATCGTGTTCGCCATCTTAGCTAACATTTGCTAGTTAGGACAAAGGTCAGAGTTAGGCAGGTATTTTGTCACAAACCACATGCATTCCTGTCAGCTGATGACGGCGGTAGATATATTAAGGGATCTTAAATTAATGTCCGGAACACATTGCATGGCTATCCAGCCAGTTGTTGAGGAGACATTTCACCCTGAAACCAGAAATCTAAACCTTGTGGTGGCGCCAGAGCGAAACGTACTAAAGTCATTACGATGTATCATGTGGGGACCATGAATGTGCTGCCAAAAAACCTCTACAGTGCCAAAAAAAACATCAACATTATTATTTACATTTTCAGTACTGATTTCTATTTTATAAAAGTTAGCTTAGTCAGAAGAATAAAAGTTATGTTTGGTTTGATTAAATACCCCGAAAATGTAAGTTGCAGGTGAACGCTGTGTTGCAATGACTGAACACAGTCAGGCTCAAACATCTGCAGAGTTAAAAGTGAGGGCTGCTTTTGTTGTCTGTAAGTAAGTGGTGGGGAAAATGCCAAAAAAAAAAAAGAAAAAAACTGGACTGTGTATTCATAAGTGCTGTTGAAGAGTGTTACATCTCTACAGAACACTCCAGCCTGAACACATGAAAAACACAAGTGCACTTGTCATCAAGACAAAAAAACATCGGTCTTTTGAATTCACTCATTCATACAGCAGCACTGAAACACGTCACGTTAAATGTCCGTCTTTCCCAGAAGTTCTTGCTTGGTTTTTTTAAAAAAAATTTTTATGTGCACTTAAATGGTGAGCACAATACTTATAAAAACATTTTGAAGAGCCACTCACATTATGATGCCATTAAAGCCCACTAAGCAGAGTGAAGTTCACTAAAGCCTGGTCTCACATCCTGTATTTACAACACATTTACAACACCGATGCTTAAGTATCACGACCACCACACGACAAAAAAACCCCAAAACAAACAAACAAAAAATGCAACCTGTCACCGCAGAAAACAAAACAAAACAAATTATACAGATATCAGCATGAGTAAATATGTTTTTTTAACAGGTGGATATAACTGATTTTCACAAATGATTTATCAAACACACACACAGTCTGTCCTAATGAACAAACTCATCAAAGCCTTTATTAAGAAATACTGAAAGTGCTCGCGTCGTCGTCGGTTTCGTTGAGCTTCTTGCTGGTCTTGGCGCTCACCTCCTCCTGCTCCGTGATCTGCTCGTTGCTCTCGTGGGACGAATCTTTGATCACGCTGTAATACATCGGCACGGCGTATTCGGCCGCCTTCTCCTTGTGTCGCCAGTTGCACTTGCAGAGCTTTTTGAACGCGACGCGAAACTTCTGAGACATGAGGTTGTAGATGATGGGGTTGATGGCACTGTTGGTGTAGATGCACATCCGGCAGAAGAGGAGGAACCAGGTGTTGTGGTACGGCGGGTCGATGAAGGAGTTGACCACCACCAGGGTTCGGTAAGGCATCCAGAGCAAGGCGAAGAGGACGACCACCACAGCTAGCATCTTTGTTATCTGTTGATTCAGAGACAGAGGAACAAAGAAACTAGGAAGAGTCTACAGCTACGCTAACGGTCCTGTAAAGCCTTACCATGCGAAAGCGATAGCGTAAGTATGCTAACATGCTCATAATGCAGCCTGTCCTCATGAGAAAAACAACACTGTTTGATTGTGCAAAGGATTGGAAGGATTTCTTGTTGTAATTTTCAGCCATAAATGTTTCACCAGAATAAAGAGTCTGATTGGATGATTTGTGCGTGCTCATCGTACATGACTCCAGCTAGCTAGCCTTAGCAAAGTTCACATCAGCGGGATTTAGGGATGTTAACGTTGGCTATCTTAGCTAGATAGTGATAGCGACATAAACGTTCACTAGTGTTAGAAATGTCTTCAGATATTTTTCCGATACCTGTTTCCTTGCAGAGACGGCGCCCTTGTTGGCCTTGTTGGTGCTGTTGGAGTGACCCTGGTGGACCGACCCTCCTCCCTCTCGGTCGCTCAGGTGCGAGGGCAGAGGGCTCATGAACAAGATCCTGGCGATGAGCCCGTACAGCACGGTGGCCACCGTGAGGGGGATCACATAGAACAAAGTAAAGTCAAGGAAGTAGATCGGCATGTAGAGGCTGCGGGAGACGCGGTAGCCACAAGTGACCACCACTCCGTTGGTGTAGACGGTTTCATCTGTGTCCACTAAGAAGAACCACATGATGCAGTAAAGTGAGGTAAAGATCCAGACACAAGCTATGATCCTCTTGGCCCGGGAAACGGTGCATATGAACTGAGCCTTTATGGAGTGACAGATAGCAATGTATCGTTCGATGGTGAAGGCCGTGATGGAGCAGGACGACACGTTGATGCCCAGGTACTGAAGGTAAGTTATACACAAGCATCCCGTGTATCCGTATATCCAGAAAGCCACGACATCGGAGATGTTGGGCAGCCCGGCAGCCAGGAGCACAATGAGGTCTGCGGCAGCCAGGCTGACCAGGTAACAGTTAGTCGGGGTCACCATGTGTTTAGTGCGCAGAACAACCAGCACCACCATGATATTCCCCGCGATCCCAACTACACAGATGAGCATTGTCAAAAATATTGTTATGACCTGCTCCTCAAGAGGGTTCAGAGGCATTTCTGTCAGATTTACAACCCGAGCAACATCCTGAAAGAGGGTTGTGTTGTTCTCCATTGTGTTCGAGTCCTGCGGCCACAATTCACTTGATCTCCAGGGGCGCGTATAAATCCTAAAGAGAGAAGCACAAACAAGCAACAGATTATATTTCTCTCTTTAAACATGCAAGACACTCCCGAGCATTAGTAATATTTCCTTTAGACTCTGTAGGCCACTATTGTCATTGTAAAATGACTATATTTTACCTGCTCAGCACCAAACAGCAGATACAATAGTGACTATTGCTGGTGAACATAGTGGAACATTTAGCAGCTTAAAAAGTCAGATAAACGTCTGTCAACAAAAACAAAGTTAAAGAACGGAGATTATTGGACTTAGATTCATAAGGTGTCCACTAACACATCTAAAAATTAATTAAAATGTTGCTTTTATTTTAACTTCTTGATGTTCACCATGTAAACTTTAAAGGACTTATGACAATGTTGTGTTCATAATTGGTGTCCGCTGCCCCCAAGTGGCCCAAAAATATAGTTATATTACAGGTCGGATATACTTGTTTGTGTTTGGAACAGGCTGATTTTTTTGGCCTCGGACAAATTTCTCGAGACTCACACGACCAAAACAACCTTTACTCTGCACTGGGCTCCAGCGACACATCCACCAGATGTAGCTACAGTCTGCAACATTAATATGCCTTTAATGTAAACACGTCATAGTGTAACATTAGGCTGCATCGCCACAACAGCAGCGGCGCTGGAAATTACTTTGAACACGGTGGTGATGGTGAAAAACAAAGAAATAACAGATTAATAAGTGGTAAGTGATGATTAATAACAGAAACATATTCTGATAATGATCCTTATGTTTGTAAGTAACCATTATGAATAAATGGTAAATTATTGTTTTAAAAAAAAATTAAATCTAAACGTATGATAAACATCAGTTACTTGCTAAATGGTTTATGAAGCATTGCATTGTTTGTTAACAGTGAAACCACCGTTAACTAAAGGTTAATTAACTCTAAATGTGCAATTTATTAATGATGGTCATTATTAAGAGTTACCAGCAGTTGTACTGTTGTGATGAGCTATTTCAAATCTGCAGATCTTAGATCCACCACATCGTTGGTTGTCTGTCTAAAACACCTCAGATGACCGTGGGCGGAGTGTTTTAGTCGCAGTTTATCCATTCTCTGACTGGGTGCAGCCATCTTTACTTTCGGAAAGGCACCAAATTGATTGGGTGAGCAGCATCACTTGAGATTTACAACGCGTGGAGGTGATTCATGAGTTTCATGTCGTGAAGGCTGGAAAAGCTGTGTGGGTTCAAACACAAACTATTT
Source organism: Acanthopagrus latus (assembly GCF_904848185.1). Lineage (NCBI taxonomy): Eukaryota > Metazoa > Chordata > Actinopteri > Spariformes > Sparidae > Acanthopagrus > Acanthopagrus latus. Next base: position 6,074,229 of record NC_051045.1, read on the forward strand.
TATTGTTTATTTGATAATCCTCAATCATTCATCAGTTAAAAGTCATCTGAACATAACTGAAAAATTCCGTTATCATGATATTGGTCTTTACACCCACATGTTTTGCAGTTATCCCTCAAATTATTAGTTATTAAACACTTCTGATCTGTAGCAGATGCAGGATATTTTACAGTCTAACAATTAACTTTATTGTCTACAATGACAGCAGCACACTGAAACAGTGAACTTCACCGGGACTGCATCACAATCAATCGGACAGTATATCTGCTGTGAGCTAATATCGGCCAGCTGATATATTGATCGGGCTCTGATACACACATACAGATTATTAGCTTTAAACTACTTAAATTAATGGGACAACAGTTTTCAACAAAAACAAAATACATGCGCATTAGAAGTGGAATCAGCAATATTCAACTTCATAATAATTCCAGCTATGCTCAATTTTGGAATACAGAGATACTTTAAAAAGGTTCATTAATACAAGCCAATGGAAGACTGAAATATACATTTAGTGTGAGTAAAAATTAAAACTCTCCCTACAGCAAACAGAAATGTGTAACCCTCCGCCTTCTTAAGTCGTGTTAACTAATTTCTACTAAAGGACATGAAGCAGAAATGCACTGTTAAATCACCCAGAGTTCATTGAGGCTAAACAAATAAAAGTCAGGGAGAGTTAGCAAATAAAGCATATTTTCTAACAGAAGAAAATGTGACTCTTACCATCATTTTCAGAAGGCAGCGCTCAGGTGCAAAACAGCCCAGAAACACACAGATGACGGCTGAGTTTTCCTCCCGAGCCGCTCCAGCCGTCCACATACGACTCCCTCTCTCCTCCTTTGCTCTGCCTCCCTGTTCTCTCCTGGTGCAACCCTCCCTCCCTCCCTCCCTCTCTCTCTTCCACATCACATATCATTATATCCACACGGCAACACACTGCCTAGTACAGCCACCAACTTAAAAAAAAAAAAAAAAAAAATCAATTCCACCTCCCACCTCCTCAGCTCGGAGTGTCAGGTCAACCACTGTGGCCGCGGCTCTATAGCCAAAAAGCCTGTAATTATTCAAAGAACAGAGGAGGTAGCCTGCAATTCAACACATTGACACAGCTGTGATTGGTCACTGAAATTAAATGGCACTAATTATTAAGCAGACCTTTTTTTGGCATCAGCTGATGATTTAATGAACTCTTCATCTTGTCTGAGAGGGCAAATTACAAGTTTGAATTCTCTGGTTTTGCACAAATTCGTGGCTCTCCTTTTTTATTTATTTATTTTTTTTATTTTGAAAACCTGAAAAAAACATTGTAATATTAAGATTCTCGATAGTCCTGTGACATCTGGGAAAAGCTGTCCAGGCTCCTGTCTCTCTCTCTGTGTGGTGGATGCTCATACCGTTCCAGCTCCCAATATCTGAAAACATTTAGCGACATTGAATTACATTTCTCAAAGCGTTGAAAGCGTATTCTAGAAGACAACCACTTAGCGCTTTGTAAAGCTCTTTCAAACCTCTATCTGTGGACAGGATTCTCTGTGTGAACGCTAATGCAAGACAGATGCTCGCATTTTCGCAGAAGAATAGTTTCAGTGGCAGAACGTTCTGTCCACCAGGCCTCCTCTAATGACCAGATAACAGCTTCACAGAGAGGAGAGAAATCCTGCAAAGCAGTTTTTTGTCCAGGTAATTACCTGACTGAACTGCTGCGAGCTAAGACGTCTGTGCTGTTCTGTGTTGGGGCAAATATCTTAATTAGTGTGTGCGTCCTTTCCTGCCGGTGGGCTGCTTGTGACAAACTCAAGCTGTTCATCCAATATTTGTATAAACACACAGACATTTATTTTTTAAAAAAAGAAGCTGGAAACCGCTGCAATTAATTATCCTTTTTATACTAAAGTAAATCACATTCTGTCAGAGCTGTGATGCTCAAAAACTCATGAAACTTTGCACACTCCTCACACGTGGGGAAAGTTTGACCTACATGTATAAACTGGTGCACATCTATGAAATAAAGTTGTCCGTGACCTAAACCCAACAGGAAGTCAGACTTTTTGAACGTGATGCTCTTTTTTTTAGAAGACGAAAAATACGTTACACTCCAATGAGTAGGTTTAAGACTGATTCCTTTTTTCTTTACACGTTGTTCGTCCCTTGACTTTGTTCGCAACGTAGTTGCAGTCTTATCAGTGACATTTGGTCGTTTGGTCACAATATTGTAAACCAATCATTAGGGGAATAAAATCAGGTTAAAATGTCTGGTTAACCTGTGTTTTAAAGTGTGTTCTTTTATTTTCTGGTGGCGTTTCCTCTTCATCAGAAGTCCTATTATGTAGATATGTTGTTTATTTCAACATCCATCTCCCGTAGACTTCTATACAGCTGACATTACAGACTGGCACCAAAGTGAGACTCTGATGACCCTTCCCTCTTTTTTCAGGTTTGTTGCCATGAAACAGGAAGTTGGTGTCTCCAATCTGCCCCAAACTTCACACATTTGTATGTGTGCAATATTCTGTCATCATCACAGCGCCATCTACTGGCCACAGGAAGTAAACCTTTGATCACAGTCATCACTTGATTAACATGAAATGTTGCACTTTAACCTAAAGTTTAATTACTGACTGCTCTCTGGAGCCACACTAATGAACACAATAAGTTACCACGGACTTCTTTACATCAGAAGTCAGAGCTGCGTCGTCAGTGACCTTTCCATGATGAACGTGTGAGGGCCCGTTCAACATCGCATGCAGGCTTAATTCTATTTGAGTTGCCGAATATTCAGCTCAACATTACATAACTTCAGAGTGGGAACAATCTGATACATGATAAATACAGTCAAGTGTAGAATGCGTGCTACTAAAAAAAGAGTTTAATTTACATTTTAACAATAATCATTCTTCCAGTTTCTTGCATTTCTAACAAGAACAAGCTCGGATAGAGCTGTCACACACACAGTGAGCAACACACTGATGTCAGAATTCATAGTAACAAACACTACATGAATAATTCATAATTTCTGGACCCTCGGCAGTGTATCATCTGTACACAAGCTGCTGCTGATTCTTGAGAGAAACACAGAGTGGACAAAGAGTCAGGATTAAAAATAGATAAAGAGGTATTCTATTATTATTCTGGGATGATGTCTTGAAATAAACTCCCAAAGCCTCACTGGAGTTTCAAGCAGGAAAGAGGAGAGGACTGATTAAAATAGGCTGGTGAATTAATAGATGTACACGTGAAAAAGTATTCATTTAATCTATTTAGGATATCTAGGTCAATGAAATATTCAATAATATCAAAATCCAATCTACTGCTGTTCATTTGCTGTCTAAGGGGCAATGTGGTAACTCTCTGTTCTCATCTGTCCAAAGCACCATAGTGGCATCTAGTGGGGCTGAGGGTAAAAAACAGAACAATAAATTATTCTGATCTGCGTGAGAGCGACATGCACACATAGTACAGAAACAGACGGCACGAGCCCTGTGACCTTTATGTGATAAAAAATACAAAAAAAAAACCTCAACCCAGTTCTGTTAAGCAAACAACTTGGATGCAAACAGAGCAGAAGTGTTGGTGCATCTTTAAAAACCACATCCTTAGAGACCCCTCGAGTGGTGGAACGCCTGCAGAGGAAAAAGGTTTTACAGTTACTCATACACAGGATGCTACCATCAGCTTGAATTTAGCAAAAAATGAAACTCAGTTTAAGTGTTAACAGTCACACTAGTCTGCTCAGGAGGGGTGCAGACAGGTGCAGGTCGTCTTCTGTGCGCTGTAGTCTGCCTGCAGGAGAGTGTGAGGTGAGGCATGTTCAGTTGGTTGAAATCTGCAGCTCTCATGCCTGTAAATTTCTACACGCTGTTATCAGATAAAGACATTTAGACCTGATGATGGCGCTAGACGAAAAGCTAAGATATCAACAAGGTTATTACAGTTCGTCCTGAGGGGAACATGAACGTTCGCTCCAAATTAAAGGAGGATTCATCAAGTGTTTGTTGATATGTTCCACTCAAAACCGCTGATGTCATTTTCGGTGCCGGAGGTAAAGCGAGGGGATCACAAGAGCCAGAAACTGCTTGTGCGCAAAGATGTTGAGATTTCACTTGACAAGTTATAACTTTGCCCTGCTGGTGGCGCTACATGGCAACTCAGGATATCGACATGAGGATTCATAACCTCGTCCCCTTAAAAATCTGCAAAATGAATATGCGCGGTCACAGTTCAGCCGTCGGTAACCTCGACTGAGATAATCTCCTTCTGCTCTTTTTCATTCATTTTCGCTTGTATTTTCCTCATCAGGTAGGCCGTCCTCCTCTTCTCCTGCGCTCTGAAAAAGGATGCAGAGATTCTCCTGCGCAGCCGTCTGGCGTAAACCTCCAGGAACACCAGAGAGTAGCTCATCAGCCAGAGGCATCCCAGCAGGAGTGTGACTCCCGGGTTCGGAGCTGAAGTTGTCGCATCACAGAGGGACGGCTCGGGGTTGAAGGTCCACTTGTAATCTCTGTGGAAGTTCATGAGCTCGTGTGTGACGCAGAAGCGTGGGATGATACAAGAAGCAGAGAGGAACCCCTGAACCTGCCAGGAGATTAACAAGACAGAGAAAAACACATCAGAACACTGCAGGAACACTAAAACCACTGCGCTGGTGAGCTGGCGCGCTGTTCTACCTTATAATTGATGCTTATGCTGGCAGATGTCGGTGGAAAATCCAGTAGCCAGGGTACAATCAGCTGAACTACATGATACACAACATGATCCAAAGCTACTATCAATGTGATGGCAATGAAATACAATGTCACCACAACGAGCGCGATGAAGCAGGAGGTACACTCGTCGCTTGTTATTCTGCAGCTTCTTTGATAACTTTTATTTTTAGCTGCACTTTTGTTGCCAGCTTGAGTCGCTTTCTGCTGGAGCTCTTTGGAGATGTAGCTGTTATCAAACTGAACTGATGTCAGAAAAGATTTCAAGTAGCGGGCGGACTCGAAGATCAGCAGAGCGACAAAAACGGCAGCAAGGATCCGGTTCGACAGCAGTTTGTAGTCCTTGAGCAGGTTCCTGGCGCGTGAGAAGTGGCCCTCTATCTGCCCAATCATCTTAGAGAACCTGCTTCTGACTTCTGACACATCAACATGTGTGAAATGACTTAAGTTCCTCAAGTTGTTGACAATGCTCAAGTCGTCCCTTTTCAGCTTCATGGCTTCCTCAAAAAGGTCTGTCTTGGCTTTATTCAAAGGTTCAGACGAGTTCAGCAGAGTCTTGGTGAAGCCCTCAGCGGTGCACTTCAGGATGCGTGCGACCGACTCGACGTTCACCGCGATATTCGGGACGACGTTCAGAAGCAAAATCATGACCGAGGTCGAGATGAGGAGCTTACGGCCCTGCTTGGTGCAGACGGTGGGAAGAATCATAGTCAGCACACAGCGCAGAGGGTGACACAGGAACGACACCAGAAACATGGCCACGCTGTAGATGCAGGCGGTCTGGACGGACGCCTCGTGGTTGTATTTCAGAGTCTTCGACAGCCAGTGATAAAGCAGGCCGCCTGTGATGATGGCGAGGGTGAAACAGAGAGACATCAGAGTCAGGATGTCTCTGCCAGCAGGTGTTGGTGCAGAGTAAACATCCCAGAGATGAAGCAGGACAGATTTAACAGCATGTCTGTAAGATCCTGTTCTGTTCCTGGGGAGAAACACACAACAGTTAGAGAGATTTGTCTATTTGTTTTCTTTTTCATTTATATAGTTTTGGGAAAAACATTTTAATCAGAAGAGAAAAGTCTTCATTGGCTGATCTTTTACACCACAACAAACTAAATACACAAACTTTCATACAGTTTTACTTTGTTTATATGTGGCGGACCCTGCCACCTTTCTATCTTCAAACAGTGTTCTGGACCTTATTTCTCTCTGAGAAAAGCTTTATTCACGAATGGGGAAAGTAAATATCTCTGAGTTTGTATTATTACCTCATTAATATTGTAAATATAGAAATGTGTTTGAAAGTTGAATTTCTCCTCCAAAACAGCATAATGCCCCTCCACATATGAAGCTGCATCAGTCAGCAGACAGTTGGCTTAGTTTAGCATGAAGGCTGGAAACATTATTATTATATATAATACAATATAATTGTATAACTGCAATCAACAACAATGTAAGACTAACACAGATTAAGAGTAAAATAAATGATTATGAATAATATAATGTTGAAAAATTAACCATATAGATAGATAGATAGATAGATTTAATTTGTCACAAATATAACATTTCTTACCTGAGAGGCGTAATAAGATTCTCTGATCTGAACTTCATTCTGCCCGTGAAAATATGAGCTTGAGCAGAAACAGGACTGGGAAGTGTTCTGGAGGACGGTGAGGATTAAAAGAGGAACTTCTCTGAACAGTCACTGTCATGTTGCGGTTCGCCAACCATAAGTTCCCACGAGGGAAATAAGAAACCGTAAACCATACATGACACAAAATCATATGGATGGCATGATGTAATGCGCACACACACACACACACAAACTCAGTGTGACTCTGGTCTGGTCATGAGCCTGAGTGCAGTTTTGAAAGTGGACATTATATTTGCTGCACTCAACCCACACACTGTGTTATGTTGACGCAAGTATGATCACACAGTTTATTTAAATCCTCACCCACTACAAGGATGTATTGCTCTTTTTTTTTTTTTTCACACATTCATCTGCTGGATGTTTGGCTGCACTCAGGCTCATGACTGAACGGTTTCCTGTTGTCTACACTCTCCTCCAGTTTTCACACCAATATAAAACTGTTGATCGATGCACATTTTCCACCCACAAAAAAAAGCAGTTATCGATTTCATTTAGTGATTTATTTAGTGCCGTAAAACCCGTTCAGAGTACTCGTTGCAAAAATGTTGATTCCTGGGTTTAAGGACTCATTACTACACCACTTTTTTTTAGCTACTGCTAAAGAAGCTACTGTCCAAGCTGTTGCTAATACAACATGATAAAGTAAGAGTTGAATTACTGTTATGATAGAAGAGTGTTACAGGAATGAGTCCTACAATCTAAGGAAGCTTAGTGGTGATGTTGAAGTCAGGCGTCTGTGTTTTAGTTTGTTTGGAGCTGAACATGAGCGTTTTATTTGGTGGTGTTCATCTGTGAAGTTTAGAATCTCTCAGGCTCACTGATGGAACCAGAACGATGGTAACTTTTGGATAAGACTACAAAAAAAAAGACGTCCATGCAGCGCTCCACTGCTTCCAGTAAAAATGTCAACACACACAAAGGTTTTGGAATGTGAAATAAATAGACAAATCCGTCACTTGAGAGAAATGGGATTTAATGTAAAAATACAGTTCCAGGTATGATCGATACAAAAATAGTAATCACATTTATTCTAAGTAACAACTGAATACTGTTTCTAATCTGTCTTTGGATCCAGAAAATAGCACAGATTTAAATCAGCCTCGATCGAGATGAAAGGTTTTTTTTTTTTGCAGGTATCTCGGTACATCCTGTCCTGGTCAGCGGATTTTGGTTGAGTATTTTATAGTTTTGCATTTAAACGCCACAGGACCTTTTGCAGTGACCCCGCTGACACTCAGTAACCACCGCAGCCTCGCACAAGTTAACCATTGTTGTCGGGCCTCTTGACTTCAGACAGTTTACTACGCCAAACAAACATTGTTAGGAATTTACAACTGTGTGCCTTCTCTCGCTCTGTTTCTGTGTGCAGAGGCCAATATGTGTTAAATATGTGTGAAACCTGCAGCAGCACAGAAACAACTTATCATAACCTGAGGATTGGATTTTTTTCATATATATATATTTTGATGCTGATTTCTTGAAATAAAACAGCTGAGCAGCAGCAAATATTCTTACAACAAGGTTCTTCTCTTAAAATGACACCTGCTGTGTGCAATCATGCACACAGCAGGAAATACAGAGATCACATGCAACCATATTACATGATACAACTTCAATTTATTTTGTAACAGCAGTTATGTGAACTTAAATCATTTTGTCACAAAATGTACACATTTATCAGAGAGGATTTATAATCTAATGTAGAAAAAGATTTAATATTTATTTATGTGCTACGGCCTCTAACCCTTCACCATTCTATACAAGTAACACGATCTCTTAGTGATTTTAAACAAAAATATATATTTTAAATGAATTATTCACAGAGGTCCTGCTCGTTCTTCCAGCAGAGGTCAGACTAGTAGCATTAGTACAAACAGAACTCTTCAGAAGTTTATTATTATTAAAAAAAAAACATTAAAAAAAAACATTGAGGTTAAATGTCTCTCCTGTCCAATCAGTTTCAAGAAGGCAGAGTTTGTTTGTTTTTTTGTTTTTTTTTTTTCCTTAAAAGTATAACTCCACCACTTCTCCATATCAAACTGTGTCTAAAGGACTTTGGGAGTCACGTACAACTGCGTATGTGAAAAAAGTAGTATAAAGTCTTTTGTGGCTCCAGAGGAAACTGCATGTAATCTAAGTCTAACACAAGTTGCATTGTGGGTAACGTAGGCACCAAAAGTTGAAAAGGAAGAAGAATGTGCAGAATAAAGAAGGCGATATCTCTGGTTCTGATGTATCGATTTGTCTAAACTATGACAAAAAATGTTAATTACCTTAATTTTCATGATCAAGATGAGAAATAACAAGCTGAAAACAGATCTTTGTAACATAAACTAAGACGAAAAGTATGTTTTGTTTTTGTCAGTGAGGCCGTTGGAGGTGGACTGTGGACAATTAAAAATGTATGAGTTATTGTGCATCTAGTCTGTCTGTCAAAATATAAACAAATACATCCCTGTTCTAAAAACTAGACTAAAACTATGAAGGATAAAACTCACTCAAATGTGACTGAAACTATTAAGCATTTTCATCTGATGACTAAGAATGAATCTGAAATAGTTGGCCAAAATTAACAGTCATAGTCAAAGGCGATGCCTTTTATTAGATTAAATGCAGCTTCCTCTTGAGCCACAAAAGGCTTTATACTACTTTTTTTACAATGCGGTGGTACTCTCCAAGACCTGTGAACACACTTTAATGTGGAAAATTGGTGGGGTTACCCTTTAAAACTTTGAGTGAACACTTCACAGCACGACATCTTGACTCTTTAGAGCCTATGAAGACACCCGAGTATAATTAAATTCATCATAATAGGTAACAGATGAAGCTCCCAGAGCGTCCCGACATTGTAGTGACACAGATGTCTGAAGACAGACTCTTGTCCCTGTTTAGTGTTGAATCTATTTACAATCTTCTGATCTCTCCTCCGTGCTCATGCTGAGATTGAGTGATCAGAGCGTAGCATTCACTGACTGGACGGATGAGAAGTGCACACCAGTGAGGAGCGCAGTCTTGTTGATGGGTCGAGCCCATTCTGGATACGAGTGCAAGTCAAACATTGCAACGCCCCACGTGTTCATGGCCAGAGTGACCGAGAGGACGCCCAGGATGTTCATGACAAAGCCGGTTTTCACCTGAGAAAACAAGGCAGAAGACGTGAGGAGAGGCGATGAAAGGGTTTGAGACGTGTTTTGGTGTGAGTGCTGATGTTCCTGCGTCCTACCATGTCTTTGACCATGAGATGTCCCGACGCAAAGGCGATTGAGTTTGGTGGAGTGGAAACTGGCAGCATGAAGGCGTATGAACATCCTACTGTTGCAGGAATCATGAAGTACAGAGGGTTTATTGACACGCGAATAGCCTGCAGAGACAAAGACAAAACAAAGAGCAGCACGCTTTCAGGGTGGAAAGTAAATAGCTTCCCTGTGCTGGACAGCTGTATGCCACAGTTTTCCACCACTGGTGCCAACATATTTCACAGGAATACACATGTAAACCCACTAAACATATTATTTAACTAAAATATCAAACATGTTGTGTTATAATCTTCAGTTCAAACTGTATTTTGTTGCCAGCCATGTTACTTATTAACATCAAATATGCTGCATAAGCTAAGACACTACAGTCATGCTAACGGGTCTGTGTTTCCTCAGCCAAAACAGTCCGTTGAGCCAACGTGTTCACAGTGACAGTGCTAAAATTTTGACGTTAAGCGGGTGTAATCTTTAACTTCCTAGTAAGTGTGTTGTTAAGTATAGCTGAGGCGGATGTGGCTGTCAGGGTTTTGCAGATGTTTCGTCACAATTTAGCTAATTCAGATAAATTCAGGTTTTTACCTGGTGGTCAAAGTTACAAGGTACAACAATTCGTCCTGATGCGTGAAACATGAACGTCTGCACAAATTGTCTTGGGAATCCATCAAGTAGTTCCAGCAGCATGTTGAAATGGTCAGAATGACAAATCTTGGCATTAAGCCGGTGTAATATTTAACATTGTAGATTAGTGTGTTAGGATACTAAAACTATAGCTGAGGCTGATGGGTCATTAGTTTTGAGGAAATTTGAGCAATTTCCCATCTAATACTGTGCAATATTCTTCTGTTCTAGTTCTTGCGTTTATTTATTCTGTTAAGGAAAGTCAGTTATTATACATTGTGTTGTAACTCATTTAATATCTGTGCTGTAGCTAGTGTATTACAAGGCACATACCTTTAAAAATGAGCATACTTTAAGTCTTCAGATTTCATCCTCTGGGGACCATGAATGTCTGTACAACATTTAATGGCAATTCATTCAGTAGCGGTTGAGATATTTCAGCCTGAGCTGCATCATCAGCTTTAATTGACATTGTTCATAGAGACTGTGGTCCGACTGGTCCTATCAAGAACAACCACAGGTGGCCGTGGTTCAGTGAGTTTTTAATAAATATGAGAAGACAAGACACTGAACCACATATACATCCTGGAAACTATTCTCCTCCTCTTCTTGCAGTATAGGCACCATTGCAAAGTACAACAGACCCTGATAATGATTTCTGACAACAGCAGTTAATGTCCAACAGGCTACAGACATTAAGGCATCTATTGCAAGAGTTTAACAAGCCTCCTAATCCTTTGAGAACGGAACAGAGAGGACGAGGTCAGCAGCAAAACCTGGTACCTGTCCAGTTAATGAGTGGAAGTGAGTCTCCCAGTATGTCGACCTGGCTATCATGACTGAATCAAACCTTAAGTGCAACGTAAGGAATATCTTATTTCATACCACACGTATGCAGATGACACACAACTCTACATTACACTGTCACCACATGACTACAATCTCTTGAATCTGCTGAATAAGTGGATCAAACACATCATTGAGTGGAAATGCCAGAATTATCTAAAACGCAACGCTGAAAAAATGAAATAATTGTTTTTGCACCCAAACAAGAAAGATACAACAACAACCCATAAATCTTGGCGTAGTTGTAGACTTGGACATGGATTTGTGACCTTACAGCCACATAATTGTCCTTATGTGACCCTACAGCCACGTAAGGCCAATTGCAAAATCAGCCTGCAAACAACCTTGAGTACACAGCAAGAATAAATGATTTATGCCCAAACAAGATACAGAAAAACGTGTTCATGATTTTGTTTTCAGCAGGCAAGACGATTGTAATGGTGTCATCACAGGTCTTGGCAAATAATCAATCAGACAGCTGCAGCTTGTCCAGACTGCTGCTGCCAGAGTCTAATGTTTTCTTAATGTCTTGGTTTGAAACTGGCAATGGACAAGTTGTCTCCTTCCACGGATCATTATGAAGAGAAATGAGAAATGAAACCATCAGCGCTTACATTGGTTTCCTATAAACCTCACTATCACTGTACAATTTCGTCTGCTACCAGAGACGCAGTCACCCGAGAAAAGGAAGGTTAACTGTTGTTATTTGTGACTGTGAGGAAAGCAGAAAGATCCAATTTTACAACAACAGTATACAGTAACTAACAAGCACAAGTTCTTTGACAGGTGCAGAGAATGTCACCAGACTCCCTTAAAAATGGCTCAATTTTGTGAGTTGTTGCAGAAGGAGCAACTGTATAAACTTGGTAAAATAATGTCAACAGCAAAATCTTAACTATTTGGGCCTTCTAGTGAATTCAGCATATGTTCTACATGAAGATATGACTTTCTTTGTGTTAAAAATGTGGTATTGTTCTGTTCCACTGATGTTTGTTTAATAAATGTGCACAGCCTCTGAATCTTTAAAACAGATCACCACTCTTACCAGTTCAGCAATGACGGGTAAAAAGATGATAATTGTGGCGGTGTTGCTGGCGAACTCAGTGAAACCAGCCAGGAAAGCAGTGATCAGCATCACAGCTGCAGCAGGAGGGACCTCGGCCAAAGGCTGGAGGTGGCCTCCGATCCAGGAGGCGAGCCCAGACTCCTGCCAAATGCCACAAGATCGGGGTCAAGGGGTCAGAGATCAAATTACAACATAATAAAGCAAAGTAAAGAAAGAGGACCAAATGGAGCAGAGCAGCTCAGAGCCAACAGGAGAGAGGAGATACGCATTTACGACACAGTAAACAATTTACGACACGTTAACTTTTACAGTGTAAAGTCACGAGTCTCACGTTCAGCTGGAAGGAAACTTGAGCAAACAAACAAAATCTTAAAGGAATATTTCGACTGTTTGTGATGCTTTCTCACCTTCTTGCCCAACGTGAAGTGTGAAGATTAATAAAACACAGTATAGTGATGTAGTTTTAAAACTACTTTAATCATAATGCTACAGCCAGCAGCTCATTAGCTAAGCAAGGGGAAACAATTAGCCTCGCTTTGCCTACCTCTGTAATGAAAAATGAACAGAATACATCTGTTTTTTGTTTTGTTTTGTTTTTTTTACCTAAACAAAAACCAAAACATAAACAACAAGTTGTAATATTTACAGGTTATAGAGGTTATTATTGTTTGCTGTCGGGTCACCAGGAAACCAGTGGACGCTTCATGAAGTCACTGCACCTCGCCAAGAATTAGTCCGTCACGTAACTCTTCATACAACCGCAACATTTTGTTGTTATTTCTGTTTTTGTACGGTATAAACAAATAAAATGTAACACGGTAATAGATACATCTGGAAAGAGCCAGGCTAGCTGTTTCCACTATTTAGGCTAAGCTAAGCTAACCATCTGCTGACTGTAGCTTCATATTCATCATACAAACACGAGAGAGGTACTGATCTTCTCATCTGACCTTCAACAAGGAAGTAAATATGCGTATATCCCACTAATGCTTAAAAAGGCATAAGAGAACATAAGAAGGTGCGATTATGTAAGTTTGACTGCGATTACGCTGCACGGTATGTACCAACGTGTTTACCTCACAAGCTTTAGCCATAGCAAAGCCGCCTCCGAGCAGCAGGATGATATTCCAGGGAACAGATTCCTGAGCTTTCTTCCATGATAGGAGAGGAACATAAGGGGTGTTCGAAGCTGAGGAAACACATGGAGAAAAACACTCAATAAAGACCTTCTATTTAATATTGTCATATTAAATGTGATAGAATTTGATTTAATATGAACCTGTGAAATGTTATTTTCCTTTCCTCCCTACAACACAAATATATGCACTTTCTACTGCTTACATTTCTCAGATTACTCTAGTTTTAATGCAGTTGATGACAATTATCGATTATTCTTATTTTGTATCTTTGCGCACCACTTTCTCAACATCACAAGACAGATTTCAACCTGCGACTGCAGATCATCGCACGGCAGACAGATCGAGACGAAACTACATGAAAGACGGAAACAGATGGAGAGGAAAACTCAAACAGGGAGGAAAAGTCTGTCAGTGTCTCGTATCTGTAAAGAAGAGAGTTAAGAAGATGTGTAGTTTTCTACCTCTGGTTTAAACATTAATGATTTTGTCTTTCCGTATTTGTACTTCCTCTGGTGCTGATTTTAATGTTTTAGGATAAAGTGTTGTTGTATTTTCTTCTCTTCTAAAAATGTGACCTACAATGAGAGGGACGGATGAACCCCACGAATTCTTTTGGCTTGCGTGCCGTGGTTTATTTGACCAGCTGAACATAATATACACAATCACACATACGCACGTGTCTCCAAAACACACACAAAACACGTGCGTACAGCTTGTGCGCATGCTCACACGTTCACGCACACACACACACAATACAAAAAGTCCAAAGTGTGACAACATAGTCTTGGGAGATTATTCTAATCACAGAAACAGAGAAACTGTAGTTTCAGCTCTAGACAGGAAATTTTCTCAGACTTTCTAATCTACATTATTAACATTCCTCATCATATTTGCAGCTTTCTGCAATAGCTGTGTGAAAGAGACGGACTGAATGTCTTTGAGTGTTTCACTGACTACTGACTTCTGTCCTGATTGACCCGCACAAGCTACTAACGTCCACTTTATCGCTCTCTGATAGATGATACTCTCACTCGGCTCTTTGTTACAGGGCTTTGTTTTACAAATATCTAATCAAAAAACTTGTTTATTCAGTCCCTGAGTTAAATAATATTATAACCGCCATTCAAATAATAGATTAGATTAGAAACTAATCTGAGTCTTATCACTTGTAGATTAAGTCGTAGTGTTAGCTCACTGACCTTTAGGGTCAAACCACCAGCTCAGAGAAGGTTTCTGTGAGGGGAAGAAGAACAATATCGACACAATGATCACACCAGTGACAGCGTCTGAGACGTACCTGCAGAACGACAGGAGGAGGGAAAATGATTAACAGAGATAGGTAATAGGACAGGCGTCTCAATATTTGGAATCTTTGACAGGAAGCGGTGTTCTAACTACGTCAAGTTTTCACCCAGTGTGCCCTTTCTTACCCTTTTTTAAAAAACACAGACCAGCCAGAGAAAAATTTGGGATCGCGTGTGAACAGGAGAATGGCAAAGAGCGCAAAAAAGAAAGAGATCGCCCCCTCTGCAAAACTGAAATCGAGCATGGAAAGTAGAAGTCAGTAAGTTCTGTGATTAAAATGCACTCATTCACCCTGCATGGCATGAGATTTGCGGAGTCCTCACTTTAAGGGGCCTAGTTTTCTGTAATCGTCCTCTATCAGAGCCCTCGCTCTGGCTTCTGCCTCAGCTCTGTGGTCGCTTTTCTTGAAGCACAATCTGCATGAAAAAAAGATATATTTTTAGGGGAGGAAATGGGAGAAGAATATTACTCCATATTTACAGAGAGAAATGACAATAGTAATTCTAATTGAACAGTTGGCAGCGTTGCCCCCATTCAAAATCTTAATCTGTCACTATATTACCTTGTATTCAATCCCCCATACAGATACGAGATCCAAATCCATCCAAAGAACAGGAAGATAAGCATGAGCGGGAAAGCGAACGCAAACCAAGACCCAAAATTGATGAGGTCACAGTCTGGAAAGTGGCTGTGAAGCAAAGACATCGTTATCTAATTGATTGTTTTCGTAAAGAGAAGTTTTCTCTGCACAAATGAAAAAGTTACCTCTTCAGCTGTCCAATCAGGATGAGGTTGGGCGCGGTGCCTGTCAGCGTGGCGGTGCCTCCGATACTGGCTGCATACGGGATACAGATCAAGAATCCTTTCCACACCTTCAGCTGATACTGGGACTCCAACTGGATCTCCTCAGATGTCATCATGTCACTTTGATCCATCAAATCCATCCTGTTGAGGTTTTAAGAGACATGATTACTTCAAATGAACAGCAGATAGATGAACTTGTCCTGGTCTCATCAGAGTGATGACTCTCACCGATTCTACTCGCTCAGTGCAGATTAAAGCGAACTAGTGCCAATGCTGCAGGACACAGCAAGAAAACCAGTGACAGGGCCCTTAACCAACTCCCTGATTCCTACCAGCTTCAGTGCAAAGCTTACTGAACCTCACGTCATATTAATATTATCAAAATCAAAGACTATTAATGTTAAAGGTGGGAAATTATAGGTAGGATTTTTTATCCAAGCTGTTTGTAAACGCACCACAATGATGTCTGTGAGGCGTTCAAATGCATTAAAACTAAAGTAACAAGCCTGTTTTTGAAAATGTGAAGAGTAGAAAGTACAGATGTCTTTAAATGTCAAGAGTAAAAATAAACAGTTGTAAAAAAAAAAAATCAGTAGTCTATAAAGTACAGATACATGGAAGCTACAATGTACAGTAAAAAAATATTTATACTTTCCTCTGTAGAATAGATACAAAACTCATGGCAGGCAGTTGAAATCTGCCCACCAGCAAAGGTCACATGTTTCTGTATATCTCATCAGTAAAATCTAAATATAAGTTGAATAATTAGAAGTTTTAGTTCAGCAGGAGGTTCTCTGCTGTCACTTCCTAGATTGTGTTACCTTCAGACAGAGCCAAGCTGCTCTCAGCTGCTTCCAGCCTTCAGGCTGAGCTAACGGCCTCCTGGCTTTAGCTGTATTTATTGTACAAACATGAGACTGGTGTTGATCTTCTCGTCACACTGAGTGAACAATCAGAAGCTGAACATCCTTTAAACCTCATCACACAATCACTTGTGAAGAGTGGTGAAGGATGTAAAAGATTGTGATCTCAGCGTTTTTCTTACCCGTCCATCGCCAGCATCCGTTTCTCCGAGGGCACCGAGGGCAGTGAATGCAGCTTTACAGACTGACCTGAAAGAAAGTGAGTTAAAGAGTTTGTGTCACGTTTACATGTAACCACGGTGTGCAAACAAGTCTGATCAGCACGCCTGTGTTGCTCTGGACAGGACTTTATGTCCGCCGCATGCAGTCCGACATTAATCACTGACTAATTGAATATTGACTAACTTTGTATTGGAGGAAAAATTGGGCAAAGTTCACGACTTAGGTTAGAAATTACAAGCACTTGAAGAACAGATTAAATCAATATAGAATGTGACATTACGGTGAGAAACCAAACTAAACAATAGACCCATCGTTCCCCCGTGTCAGTGTCACGATTGCCCTGCAGAGAACATGTTCTCATTCCATGGTTCATTTAGAAAAAATAAAGTGCAGCTAGAAAAATAAAACACAACATGTGTAGAAACATTTCAGGCGACTGTCGCAGGTTGATGTTTTCAGAAAAAAATATCTAATTAGGTAAACGCATCAGAACGACTTGGTCAGGTTTAGGTAACGATCAGAGTTCATTAATTTGGAAGTCTAATATGGATTCTTGTTCTTTCTCAGCTGAATGCTCCACTATATTCACCGGCAAGTCGCTAACTCTGTCCGTCTGTGTGGTGCTGGACAGGTGCTGCCCACAGTTTAAAAAAAATGTTGAAAAGCAAAAATAAATTAGCTGGAATTAGCTGGAACAGGATAGTGTAGATTGGTGATAATTTCATCTGGTGTTGGAATAAACATAAAAACGACAGCTGCTTTAAGTAGTTACACTGTAAATACACACGATCTACCATTTATTATATCACCCTCAGGATCGTCCGGGGACTTGCACTTCTGTTTCAGGGTCTCCAGGTCTCCGAAGAGACTCTCCAGGATGGCGTTAGCAATAGGCAGCATCATGGCTGTCGTGGCCGTGTTGCTGAGCCACATGGACAGGAAGGACGAGGTCAACATCATTCCCAGTATGAGCCTAGGAAAATAATTAAATCCATTCATTAACTCTCTGTTACTTAATTAGTAACATCAACCATAAACATGGCCGCTGACTTTGCAGATGTTCTTGGAGTATGGAGCACTCTCACTGTTTCTCACTGTTTCTCTCATGGTCAATGAAGTGAGTAGAGATTTCTGAGTTTATGAGGGGCACCTGAATGCACCATGACGTCAAAGCGGAGTAGATTTCAAAGTTTTTGAGGCACACCTGAATGCAATGTTAAAACAGGGGCAACATTTGTCTGTAAAGTTGTCTCACCATGCAGGTTTTACTCCGACAATGGTGAGGACCTTCAGGGCAATTCTGCGATGCAGGCCCCACTCCTCGATGGACGAGGCCATCAAAAGACCGCTGAGGAAGAGAAAATTGGTTTCGAGGAAGTACTGAGGGCATAGTTTCTTGGATGGGAGAATTCCAAGTGTTGGGAAGAGGCAGACCGGAAGCATCGCAGTGACGGCCAGAGGAAGGGCCTCTGTGCACCAAAACATAGCCATCAGCAACACCACATAAAGACATTTTCCCTCCTAAAAGATAAGCAACATGAGGTTATTAAAAGTCAGCCAACTTGGAAAACAAGTAAAAAGATGTGACAAGAAAAAAAAAGGGAGCAAATTAAAGGATAAATTCAACCTAGAATAAGTTATTATCTGGTCATGCTGATGGAAAGTCAGGGTGAAGTTTTGTACTTCACAAAGCAATTTTATATTCTATATTACACAACTAATCTTTAGATTTAAACTGTTTACACTGACGATTAATCTGCAAACAGTGTTGTAAAAAGTACCCAACAGTCATACGGTAAGTAAAGATATTATATTAAAATATCACAAGTCGCTCATACTGACTGCAATTGAGTCTCAGCAACTGAATCATAATAAAGGGTGTCGCTGTATTGTTAGAATGAAATACTGATTGTGTTACTAATAGACATATAGTAATATCATGTAAGTTAAATAGTTACTGTTTATTTCTGTTCTTACTCTGTGGTAATGCACCTCACACTAACATCGGCTGCTAACTACAATACATCATAAAAGAAGAACAAGCTGCAGTAACAGTTCACTGTTAGCTAGATCGTGTGTAGCTGCTAATCACTGATTTACTACCGCTGTGCAAATTCATGTCCACACGACAGATTTATGATTACATTGACTCTCTCTCCACCTCCCTACACTCCTAAAACAATGTTATTCATCCGACAAAAAAAAGACAAAACACACAACAAACAACAACAAACAAGTTTGCAAAAATCACGATAATATCGTTATCATGAATTGTTTTGGAAACGATTATCTGGTGAAATATATATATATATACATATACACATATATATTTGGCTCTGATACAGAATGTAATCTGCAAAGTAACTAGTAAACTCAAGAGTTAAAAATATATGTGAAGTAGTGAAGTAATAAAGTATGGATTGACCTCCTAGATGCAGTGGAGTGGAAACATAAGGTAGAAGAAAATGGAAATACGTTAAAAGTTAAAACAAAGTTTAGCTTGTGAAATATACCCATCAAAGATCATTAGATCCCAAACTGACTTCTTAAAGTTATTTCTTTTTTGCCCAACCAAAGTCCAAAACTCGAAAGCATTGAGATTACATTGATACATGAAGACAGAAAGCAAATTCAGTGCTCATTTTCTCTCCATTTGTACATGAATGGTGACTATATTTTCTCATTACTTTTTCAATCGTATTTGTTTAGTCACTCTTGTAAACTCAGCCGTTCTGAGATTATAAAATAATGCTGGTTAAAATGAGTTAAAACTATTTCTTCCATTATTAAATATAAGAGAGAATTGTCAGATTTTACACTCTTGCCTGTGCTCTTTTCACAGATATTCATAGAAAAGGCTGTCCACAGAGCCGTGTGATCAATCAGGGTTGATGACTCATTGAATTCATTATTCATGGCAAAAAGCACACGTGAAGTCACACAGGGCGAATCACTCACCTTCTCCGGAAGAGTAAACAGCAAAGGTAGGAGCAGCAGAGGGACGAGCAGGAGGACCAGCTGTTTGTAGACGGACAACAGCTTCTTGGACACGACAGATATTTTCATCTTCCAGACTCGAGGTTTTGCTCCGTTTAGAGAGAAAGGGGCTCCAGACTGGCTGAGAGGAACTGGTCAGTATGCACTTTGAAGCCTCTGGCCTCTCAGGGAGAAGATTAACTACAGCTTCTGACACAGTTTAACTCCTCGCAGGGTGATGAGGGCTCGCGTCCGTCTCTCAGGTTCCCCAACAGCTGACCTCTCACCAGAGACAAGACGGCTGAAGCATCTTAAAATCTCCAAGGTTTTCTTTTTCTTTACTTTTCTTTTCTTTTCTTTTTTTTTTGGCACCTTTTATTTCTACGGTAGCCCTGAGAAGTCAAAACTGAAAGTGAAGAAAAACACATGCAAGTAGGCAAAACACAAGAAAATCACTACAAATCACTCAAGTAAGCTAATGATTGTAAAGAGCTTATAAAACAGGGTGTGGTGAGACACACCTGAGGGAGCAGCTGCTTGATTTGATAGGCCGCATGTTTTATATGAAATGTGATTGAACTGAGGTAGACTGAGGGGTGATGTTTGTTTCTGACATGGTTTAAGTCACCTGAGGTTGCTGTGCAGAGGTCATTTTAGTGTAAAACAGTTTTAAATTGGTTTTGCCCGTAAATTAGCGACATATTTTGTGACGATCCCTTCATGATGCGTGACTTTACACCTTCCCCTCTGGTAGCGCAGGTTACCCCAACTTATTTTATTTGTCTTCTCTTATTAGTTGATTTATGAAGTAGCATTCTCATTTCATCCCTCCTTTATGTCCTGTGTTTATCAGATTCTCTAGCTTTCTGACTGAAAGCCAATTCTGATATATATGTCATAAGCCAATATCAGCCAACCAATACATCGGTCGGGCTCTAATCAGAACCAGCACCAAGTACTCTGATTGGCCAGTATGTTTGGGGTCGGGCCTGTCAGAGATTTAAACTCAGCGGACACATTAAAATCAATGGATATATGCAGATATTCTATTCTAAATAATGTGTGTTGAAGAATATCAAATTAAAATCTGATTAAAGTCCATTCATCAATCATTTTAGTTCAGTTGTTAACATATATTCTATGTACATCTACGTTCAATTCATTCAAAAATATCTGTCAAAGCTTGTAATTATTCCACTCCATGGTCAATCACATTTAAAGGTCAAATCCCACACATTTTAATTCTTTAAACCCTGTTTCGAAACATTTCCATTTGACAGAATAAATCTTGGCGAGTGGATTTGGACTTTCTGTCCGTGGTGTGGTCTCAGGACGTACCAGCAGGTGGTGATCTGTGCACATTGTTCTCCACAGGGCACCTGCTGAGCTGCTCCCAGCCAGACTCCTGTCTGATCTCAAATTAATTATTTTCCAAAACAAAGGCAATGATCCATTTATTACATTTCCTGCATTACTCTTTTTTTTTTAAGAGACCTCAGTGGTGGATGTTCACTCCTCTCTGATAACTGGCTGGTGTTGCTTCAGCCGTCTGCAAAATTAAAGTGGCTTGATATCTTTGCTTCCCCCAACAGAAGAAGTCAGTACAAACCACCACACTCACCTCAGACCAAACAAAAGGTCTGAAATTCATGATGGCCCTTTATAAATGAAAGACAACAGAGCCACAATATATATCAGATAAAGGTTAGTTGAAACAAGGTTTATGCTGCCTGTGGTGTCAACAGGAAGGTTTCATTTTCATTAAACACTTACTTACCATGACACACACAACAAGTGTGTCAATGAATGAAAACCACAAGCAGAGCTGCCGAGTTTTGTCATGTTAATATATCATTTTCGCATTTATCAACAGCACAAACAGCAAAATCATTTCAAATTGTTGATTTTTGCAGGGTTTTTTTTTTATTTTAAACTTTGTTGGTAAATGTCTGTACATCAGAAGTTAAAACAGTACAAATCACAAATCAGCTATTACAAACAATAGTGATACACACTACGGTGGTTTTCCTTCCTTTTAGAACAGCTTCCTCTTGTGTTTGTTCCTGTTCTCTGGCTGTGTCGACCTCTTTAATGCTCAGAAAACAACCAACAAACTGTTTGGTTCAGCGCAGTGACAGATTTTTAAAAAACAGAGGAAATGATACAGAAATATTAATGAAAAAGTCCCTTAAATATAATAAAAAAGCAAATGTGAGAGTAATTGTGTTTGCAAATTTAGAGGATTTGTCTGTGTGGAACACGATCTGCTGCACAGTCACCTTCCCCACCGCTGCTGCCGCCGTCTTTCAGACCTGATATGAACGGCTCGAATAACCTGAATGGGCACAGAAACGGACAAAACGCCAGAGAACAAATACAGTCAGTGAATTATTCAGTTGCAGAAGAAGCCCACCTGCTGTGTCTGTAAAAGGGAAACACACAAAAAAATGAGGCTGAGATGTGCTGTGAGAGGAAATGAGGACTCAGAGTAGGAGATGCTCGCCTACAGTCTGTCTACATGTACAAACACCACCAAGTGTTAGATTCCCACACTGAGACGAACAGCAGCTCTCATCTACAGAATGAAACGTTTTCACACTTCAGACGCATCATGACATCACTGACGGGAGGTTCAATCCCTGGCTACTTAATTATGCACATAAAAATTAATGAAATCAACTATAAAGATAATGATGTTTTGTTGACACTGTCAGGTATGGATTGTCCTTTATTATCACCATTTAGTGGCGAAATTCATCAGACATCAGAAACACCTGAATATTTTTTTAATAGATGAATTAAAGGGATAATATGTAACATTTCTGCATTAAGATATCTGAAAACAACCAGACGTTTCTTGTATATCTTGATGCATTGTGTACTTACACTATCCCAAAGAAATCTCAGAAGTTTACTTGAGGTTACGGTAGATTTCATTTGTTGCTTGTTACTCCCTCTATGGAAAAGGGAAGCCAGCAAACAAGACTAAACTTAACGTGAATCAAACTTTAAAACATTGTTGTCTGCAAACATTTGAGTCTGTGTCACCTCAGATAGATTCTTATCAGCAATGTTCGTCGTTTGATGGTGTTCGATGAAGTAATTCAGTTATTGACCTCTGTTTTTTTTTGTGTGTGTAGTTTTTAATGTTTCAAACATATGTCAAACATTTTAGAATCTGAACATTTGAAATGAAAAATAAATTAGATTTTGTTCAGTTTTTGTAGGTTTATTTTTAACATGATGGTGATCAAGGCGACGACTTTACATCTGTGGCCTTTAAGAGCATCACCTGAACATAAGGTAAGGAGTTCAGGAGGATAAATTGTTACTCTTTTCTGTAACTATAAAAATGACAACAGGACTGTAGGAGCATAAAACCAATCTGAGACATTTTCCATATTTTTCATTGCCCTCCTCTGATTTGCACCCAGGTTCACAATTCTCCTTAATTTCTCCGTATTTATGACATTTTTACCGATTTTTTCCCCTCTTTCGATATAAATGTTACTGGCACTGTACGGCAGGTAGTCTGCTGTGTTGCAGTGCTGCTTCGTCAGCAGCGTGAGAAAGTCAAACAAACAGTTTCTCATGGAAAATTTTATCAGAAAGAGGCGTACGTTTAGTCAAATATGCAGTGCTGATTTTCCGTTAATCACATGGGTCACACTGACGCGATTCATCGTGGAAAGGCAGTTAAACATACGGCAGTGATGTGCACAGACTCGCGAAGGGGGGGACAATTAATGAATGAGACACAACTAATGGTGCGCTCATTATTTTGCTAATGTCATTCTTAATAAGTCATCAAATTGTAGGAAATAAACAGTATCTGAAACTCAAATCTCTGATAGTTTAAGCAGGAATTCATAGACCCACACTTTGGTTTCAAATCCTCCTCTGTGTTTTTGAGGTGTCAAGGTTGTCTGTAAGTCGAGGTGGTGCAGGCACAGGCTCATTTTCTCCGTTTCTTTAGACTTGTTTTGAGTATTTGAGATTGCAAGAGGGCACTTGTCAGCTATTTTTGACAAGAAATCTCAGGGCCAACTCAAGCAATAAGCGAACTGAGTGGGCACCTGCAGGGGGCCCCAAGAGTCAGGCATGACAGGCGGATAAATATACAATTTGTGTGTGTGATATGTTATATAAGTGGCAATCTTATGAAAGAAAAAACAACATGTTTTGTTATTATTTGATGTCCATACTACTGGTGTAATCAGTTCACCCTGTTCATTTCAGGTAATTAAGTTTCTATTTGATTTAAATGCATCATTTTTATGTAAGAAACAATTTATTTGTAGTTGTACGTTCTGCACTTCTGCACATTTCATATTAAAATAGTTCATAATAACTTGTTTACAGTAAATGCATTGTCTGCTAGTGTTTGATTTGTTACTTTCCAGCTCACCAGTAAGCCGTGATAAAGGTCGCGTTAGAAGTACAACGGACAGACGATGGAGCTTTGACAATATATAGGTAATGTTGGCGGTGCTGAGGTGGGTGGTGCATTTAACAGGGTAACTCTGTAACTCATTCTTAATCAATTTGATTCTGAAAATCACTGTGTCATGATGGTTTCCAACATGTGTATTGTAATAATAGTATTCTATCAACATATTTTGATTTGAAAATTGCACTAAATATTACACTAAAGGGCCTCTGACATAATGGCACTTCAGTTTCAGGTGAAATCTGTTTGAATTTACCGGAAACCTGCTCTGTTTGAGATTGTGGTCAAGGTATCCACTTCTAAAAGTGAGCAGACATGGTTTCCTCTTGCAGATGAAAAAAAAAAAAAAGGAAAAAAAAATCCTCAGTTGTTAGGACTGAAAAGTGTTTGTGGTGTCTAACATTCCAACAGAGGTATGTTTTCTATATAATTTTATAGAAATAACCTGTGCACCTGTACTTCCCCTTCAAACCAGGGAAAGTCCAAAGTTTTCAGTGTCAAATTAACACGCTGGCTCTGATGGTCAAAACACAACAATGTTTCCCAAAAAATGACATTCCTGCTGCTGCTTCTACCCCGGGGCCGATTTTTAACTCAAGTCAAATTTTGACTTAACATTAAGATTAATTAATATATATTTAAGTTTTTAAGCCAGTTTTCATAGTCCACAAAACATTTCTTGAGCGTCACAGCAAAACAGCTTTGCAGAATTCTCCTGACCAAATAAAGCAGATCTGGACAACAAGTTAAACCCCGAGATACAAAACTTGTCTGAACACAGTTGCTGTCTTTTTCAGTTGTTGAGGAGAAGAGAAGACAATGACTGAATTTTTTCTTATCTTTTTTGTGTGCTCACATTTTATGTTCTGCCTCCTTGTTTTAACTCACCTTTAACTAGACTTACTTGAGTTTGGCTTGACTGCTGACTATAATTATTGTTTTTGTGAGTTTCCTGCCTTTTGCAGGACTTTGTACACACTTTTTTTAAAGGTGTTACATAAATAAATTATTATTACTATTAATATATTTAATTTCCATTCAATTATCCATCTATAAACCACCCTCATCATGTCCTTAATAAATGAACTGACTTAACGTTGTGTCTGTGTCGTAACCTTTGACATATTCATACAACGTTTGCAGATAAATGGAGTTTATTTACCCAAATGCTGATCAGAGATAAAATGATTTTGGTGATGCCCACTGCTACATAGCCTCCGACACTCCACATGACTGGCAGGTCCTGGGCTTGTTTGTTACAGAGTGAGTTGGATGGAGTTGTGACTTTAGTCACTGTCGTCGGTTCAGCCATCGTCACGCATTCTGTATGTAAGACAAAAATTGACGAGATTAGTGTCAGAGACTGCGAGAAACTTTTCACAGCATGGTTTCACTTATGATTCTAGGGGGACTCCGATACTTTTAAACCTGGGCCCTGTATTGACATGCTTTGGTGTAAAATGATTCATTCTTACCAAACATTTGGATTAGATCACCTCAACAGGTAGCTGTAACTCGGCTGCTATATACTTGTTTAGGGCAGCTGTGTCGGTCAAAGTCGTGGCTGCTAAAAGTGTTTGTTTTCACCACTGACAGGCTGCGGTTGTTGTTCTTAATGTCTGACACTATTACAGAGTTATTCTCGACAGAGATGGACCTTTGTGTTGAAAAATAAGATTGTTATTCTCCCTCTGAAAGGTCCAGAATAATGCTGTTTATCTTTGTGTAACAATTATGACAGCTGGTTCCAGCTTGTTCCAAGGTTTGTCAGCCAGTATTGCCATCGGTATCATCTGGTATCTGTGCTTTATCAACATCAAGAGGCTTTTAGGTTGCCAGTTTAGCTAGCCTTAGCATTGTTAGTGTTAGTGTCCTGTGTTAGCCATGTTAGCTGGTGCACAAACTGTCAGGCGATTGAGGGGACAGATTGTTTGTGAACTGGGGCAATTTGATGGAAATGCTTACTAACATGATGTTGTCAGACACTTACAGTAACAGTCTGTCATTGGCAAAAACAAGAACATTTAGAGAACGTAACTTTTACAGTTAGCTTTAAAAAAATACCGTAATTCCCCTCCATGAAGCTAAAACTAAGAAAAAAAACATGTCTTTACCTAAAATAAAATCAATTTTATCATATACAGTTAGCAATTGTCAGTTGGTAGTCATTTGAATATGGTACAATATGTATATTATGTGTGCAAAATTCAGTGGAATGGAAAATACTGTTTGTATTGGAGGGGAAAGATTTAAGTATGTTTCCTGCTCTTTTATGTGGAGGTGAACGCTCTGTGACGATGAGAGAAAAGTAGGTTAAAGCAGATATATTCAGTTGAACTCCTTTTTTTTTTTTGTTTACACAAATCTAAAACATTCATGTAGCGCCTGTCAAACTATTGGATAAATACTGTTTATAGGGAAACTGTGGTCTTTAAAGAAGCACAGTGTAGTTATTTGTATGCCTAAAGAAAGTCAATAAATAACAAAGTCTTTGTTTTCATGACTGAATTAACTGAAGAAACGAACTGACCTTAAGGGACAACAACATTTCATACTGTTTTAGTTTGTTTACATATGGCGGACCCTGCCATCTCTCTAGCCGCAAACCTTCTTTTCCTCGGAAAACAGCTTGTTCCGTCAGTT
Organism: Acanthopagrus latus; assembly: GCF_904848185.1. Lineage (NCBI taxonomy): Eukaryota > Metazoa > Chordata > Actinopteri > Spariformes > Sparidae > Acanthopagrus > Acanthopagrus latus. The sequence continues at coordinate 6,100,769 of NC_051045.1, forward strand.
ATGGAAGAAATAACTGTTTCTGAGTTTCTATTATCACCTTGTAAATATTGAAATTCTGAGTCTGAATTTCTTCTCCAGGACTACACAGTGCCCCTTTAAGACTATGAGATTTGATGACATACTAACAATAATTTACTTTATAGACCTGCATGCACCTAATCCTGCAAATCTTTCACCGCCAAATATGAAGAAAAAATAATCTGTTTAATTTGCAGCTTTCACAAACATCTCGTCACTGCATTAGAAACCCAAAAATTCAAAGATATGGGGGAAAAAAACGTGCTGGTATCATCCAGTATATTATTCATGCAGACGCTCTAACTGAGTCAGGTGTGAATGAAACTTTAAGCTTACCACCAACGGTCAGGTTGACTTGGCGATTCAGATTTTGACTCCCTACGTTTGCACTGATGTAACACTCGTAGGCGCCCGCATCTTCAGGCTGCACACTCCGGAGAAACAGACTGTACTTATCTCCAAATCTGACCTCCCGAGGGAAGCTGTAGTATTGTGTGGTGTTACCACCCTTATCCCTCCTGATGATGCCTTGTCTTTTTAGGTTGCTGAGCTGCTGAAAGTGAAAAACAGAAGGTAACTTTAGTGAAAGTCACTGACGGATGAGATCTTAATTTGTGTCTGAAAGCCTGAAATGGTTATCTGACCTTGTACCATGTGACTGAGTAGAAATTCATGCTGTCAAGATCAACACCTGGACACATCAGTGGGATGTCGTCGTTGCAGTTTGCATGAGTTACATCTGAACTCTGGGTTGTGTAATGTACCAACAGCAGCTGAGACAATCAAACACAGCATCCAGAGAGCTTAAATATTTTCTATTAGTGTACGCAGCATCAACAAACTGAGCCACATGCTCACACACTGTTCACACAACACGGTGGTTGAGTTAACTATCAAAATATAAAGAATAAAGAATTTCATAATGATAGTTCAAATCAGACTTAACGTACCTTAATGAACAAAATCCCCTGGGACATCTTTTACCCTTCCCTTCACCTGAGCTGGTCGGAACGAATGTGTTAATCTTCTCACTTCAGTAGAAATTGAGTCAGTTCCTGTCAGAGGGGGGCCGTCAGAGCCGAGGGTATCACTGGGAGACAATCATTTCCTGAGAGTGCCACCATGTGGTGGCCTGTAATTGTCACCGTAGTTCAAAACATTTCGGTTTTGGGTCACAGAGTCAACACCTGCAGCTCAGTTCAGCTCAGCGGTCTCATTTATAAAACAGACTTACGATCAGCTTCAAAGATTAAAGTATGCATTTGCAAAAACCTCACTCAGACATGGAGTGAACTGATTGAGTGATCTTATCTGTACGAAATGTCTCGACCTGACATGAGTCATAACTTTTCCATGTTGAATTCACTAACGCTTTATGATAAAGTTAAAGGAAATTGAACTCTGGTTAACAAAGAAATGCTTTGTAAAGCATCTATCAAGCAGTTATAAACATCATCAACCTTATAATGCTCAACCAGATCATGATTACTGATGAACTACGCTGTACTTACTAACCCTTAACAAAGTATTAGAAAAACATCAGCTGTAAATGTATTGAAATTACTTGATAAATGGGGTTACAGGGGAGGAATTAACCGGCAGACTATTTTGGGTTGAAAACAGGATATGATGCTCTAGAAATGCGTATCAAATAGGAAAGAAGAAACTCTGGCACCATTTCTTTTTATACCTGCCTCGATCACTAAGCTGCATGTTTGGTTTTGTTTGTCAGCTCGCTATTTAGTTCACCAAATAATAAGCACAGCCTCGTTTACATCTCCTCTGCCATCACCTGGATCATCTGCTACAGAGTTGAGGGAATTGTTTCAAAACCTCTGTGATCCGTCTGCTGTGCCTGCCACCCTAACTTATAGAAGTACAATGCTAAATCATAAAATTGCCCATTTAACAACCATTGAAACACCTTGTTATGACCTCAGAGGGTCAAGCTGTGCTTGACAACAACTGTTATAACTGACCTGATGCCCGGAGACAGACAGGATGTGATGTTGTTTCAATCAGTGGATGATGGTGCACATTTTCAGACTGTCTCTCCTGGAAGACATCCATCCTGTTGAAATGTATGTTTACATGAATAGTGACAGAAATAGTTGTGTCAGGAATGAATCAAGAGAACTTGAGAGAAAAGTTCCTCATCCTTTCTCAGCACATGTACATATAATGATACACAATACAATGAAAAAAGCTTTCAAATTAAGACAAATTATAGAATCATAAGTTAGTCGTGTTTCAAAAGGGGCATTATGAAGTTATGGAAATTCAAACTCAGAATTTTGATGTTCACAAAATGAATTAGGCAAACTCAAAGATTTATTTTTCCATAAATCAAATAAGGAAAATAAGTTCCCCAGAACACTGTGAGGCAAGAAAGGTGGCAGGGTCCGCCACATATAAACAGAGTGAAACAGTATGAAGTTGCGTTTTCCTTTAAGGTCAATTTGTTCAGTTATGAAAACGAAGAGAGTTTGTTCATGTATAATAAATCAGCCAGTGAAGATCTTTCTCCTCTGTTTAAAGTTTCTTCACCATTTCTGCATCGTTCAAACAATATTTTGTATTTTTACTCAACTACGACTTTTGGGTGCTTTCTACAACCCTGCAAATGACCTGGACTCGCTAAAACCGGTGTTACGGTGAGATATTTCTCAAAGAGGCCGACTGGAAGCTCATATCAAACACACACACACACACACACACACACACACACACACACACACACACACACACACACACACACACACACACACACACACACATACTTAAGGGCAGCTCATCCTGTTGTTCTCAGTGCAGGGAACTCCCCATTGTCTCACTTCAAGCATATTATTTGTATGTGTCGCTCTTGTTGACAAAGGAGGTCGATATATGGTTATTAATAGCCGGCTGTCTTTATGGAAAAGGGAAGAGTGAGGTCTTTGGATTCCACCATCTGCATTAAACAATACCTCATTCAGCAGCAGCTGGCACAGCGAGCGCAGGGCCGCACAAATCTACTGATTTCACCACCGATACTTAGTGGAAATGAGGATTTTCTTTTTTGTCCGCTTCCTATTGGACACCGCAGCTGTGAGCAGCTTTAGATTTATGACAGGAGGTAATCACAGAATGAGGAATAAATAGCTGAGCACGATACTTGACATTTCTGAAATATCTTTCATGTGCTGGTCACTGCAGATGTGCTGCTCTTGCTCTGCGGACTCCAGTGCTGCATTTAGTTAAAAGCTCTTAATCAAGCACAAGGGAGATTTTACAGTCATACAAACTATGTGTTATCAGGAAATAATGTGCTTATTAACTCCGGTGACAAAACCTGCTGAAGCTTGCAGGGCTCATCCAAGTTGTGATTCTCTGAAGGTTTATAATCGCTGAGTGTGATGTGTGCATGTGTGCATGTGTGTGTGTTGGATTCTAGCTGTGAGTGCTGCAGTTTGAGGGTGTTGCACGCCACAGCAAATCCCAGAGGTTGTTAGCACGCCCAGCTGCTAGCGTAGGTCTCCATGTTTCTGTCAGCGAGGTTGTTCACCGCACACTCTTTCGCCTCTGATTGAGGAAATCCTCTGACTGTTTGCTCTGTTGGCTAAAATGAAACGTCCCAATGGTTCCGCCGTCTCTCCCTCAGGTCCTGTACACGGAGACTTTCCCATGAAGACCGCGCATGTTTACGGGGGGTTTGACAGATATACGGCTCTTTGATGGGCTGGAACAGTGCTGATCAGCACAGCAGGGGCTGATGGGTGATATTTTGAGATAATCCCTGCAAATTTTCTAATTCAACCCAGAGGTTTTATTTTTGTCAGGAGGAAGATCAGCTGAAGTGATAAATTTAGAAATGTAATAAGACCAAAACTCCACGCGGCGGAAACCCAAACAAATCAAATCCCTCCTGGATCAGATCAGTTCAGCACCAGGTCTTTATTATCACACCAGAGGAAACAGTTCTTGCAGCGAGGAAGCATAAAAAAACAAACTATAAACACTGTAAAATTACACACTGAAGGCATTAAAAGTGCTAAACATTAACGTGATAAAAGAAACTAAATCAGTAAGAAGAGGAAAAAGTCAAAGGGCTACCGAGAGGTAGTTTACGGCGTATTCGGATTTAGAGCATTAAAAACACATCTGACTCAGAGAGGATGTAAACTTGTGTGTGGTTTGTTGGCAGTAAATCAAAAGGCTGCTGCTCACCAGTGATTATACTCGTGTTCCTGTTGGGCCTCACACCCACTCAGGCGTGACGCAGAAAACCTGAAAGTGGCTTATAACCAGTGTTTTTAGATTTATTTATGATCACATGGCTGCAGTACACGTACATGGAAGCATGTGAAAACACTCCTAGTGACAGAGTGTACACAGATAGATCCCCGACTTTCTGTATCCCACTTCCAGCCAAAAGCATCTTGAAATTGTTTGGATTTTGTTTTTGGTGGTGCAGCTTGAAGGAGGTATGATATCACATCACAGAAGAAAAGACAACAGTGATTTTAAGGTGAAATTGAGGTAAATAATGAACAGAGTTTCAACAAATTGGCCACAGTGCTAATTACGTTTGGCATCAACCAGCTAAAATGTGGTTACAACATCAATGTGACACACATTTGTTTCATGATTCTTCAGAATTAGTTCATGTGCAGGTTGAAAGAGAGATGGTATTGATTAGTTTCAGGTAGGTGACACTTTATGTGACGACGTAATTTCGCTGCATTTAATGTTTTATATAAAACGTCATGAATATGGAACTATATAGACCACATAGTGCTAATGTTCCAGGACTTGAAATTGGGAATGGGAACAGTTTTATACATTAATGTTAAATAAGTCATCGCACTTACTGCTGTGAGATGAATGTGCACATGAATGTGTCTCCTCTGATTAGAATTTATCACAGCTTTTCTTTTCTTTTTTTTTTGACACAAAGACACATTTCATTCTCTAAGCTCTACAGATAAGGACTCATCATCATGTTAAATTTCTCACTTCAAGCCCAGTATTGTAATTCCCGGTTAAATATAGTCAAAATGTGAAGTTTAATCAACGTCTTCAAATAGATGTCGGCTAAACCTGCAGTGACAGCCCAGACTTTGCTGTGTTTTAGCCCAGACGTCAGGTTTACATATAGATGCTGGGCTGGTAACATGCAGTTCAGTGGATTTAATATAACAGTATCACGATTGTCAGTAACATCAACTTGATGTCATACAACCTCCTAGTTTCCTGGCAGTTAACACAAAGTGCAGGTGAGGCATTTGTTTTGCAGGTATTGGTCATTAACCAAAGAACTGGACTAGCCTCATGACTGTGGCTGAATGTCAATACCAACTTTCATAGCAATATATCCAATAACATTGTCTTAAAACCAAACCAAACTTAGGATCACCACCTTTGTTTCAAGGCACCTGCATGGATACAGAGCGCCTGAGCATCTAACAGTAACTTATAATGCGAACACATGAATCTTGAGCTCTGGCTTTACTTAAAGCAGTTGCATGCCAGTGTTGTGTTTCACTGCTTAAACAATCAAATTTGCTGATTTTATTTACGTGAACACATTTCGTAATGAATGTGCCTGAGAGGACGAACACTTGTGTGTTCACTAATCATCCACGATGTCTTCTGCTGTTTGACCTGGATTAATCATTTGTTCAGTACCACTGAATCCGACTGCAACTGGCTGTTATAGTTCCTGTCTTTGTGAGGCTGCAGAGCGGCATCACTCTGCCTGTTCAGTTGTTTGTTTAAGGAAACAAAAACCCCTCTCAGTCTCTATTGCAGTGTTCTCACCTCTGCCTCTGAGCCTTTGCAGGCCGCTGAGTGCTGGAGGTTGATTGTCCGAGGCCCGCAGCAGAACAGAGAGCCGCGTTACGACGATCTGTATTGTTCCCTAATTTCTTCTCTGGGATTTCCTCCTGCCAGCTCCCCCCACCCGCCCTCCCATCCTCTCGCTGTACAGCCCTCCATCATCCTCCCTCTGTCTGAAGGCCCTGCCAAACTCTCTGGCACATGAAAACAATTGTTCTTGTATGTTTGGAGACAGAGCCGGCTCCTCAGACGGGCTTTTCTCCCCCACCACTCAGCTGACGGTCAGGCAGACAGACTTCCTCCTCCTCTTCCTCCTCCCTCTGCTCCGCTTGGAGGAAAGTAGTCATGTTCAGTAAAATCGGAAGCGAGGTATCTGAGTCCTGAGCCACAAAGTGACTCAGAACCATTAATATCCTTGACATGCAGGTGGAGCGAGGGGGCCATCTCCCCAGCCAGCGAGTGTTTGAAACATGCTGAAACAGGCTGTGTGAGCAAAAGCTATTAAAATATTACCATGTGCAGGTTTGTCTCTAACAAGAGCTCTCTGGCACGACTACAAAATACTGAAGGTAAGCACCCATCTGGGAATCGGGACTCAGCTCCCAGATGATGTTGAAAAAACCCTTTACATCCTTCCTGTTTCTGGATCATCTATTTTAGCTTTTTCCCCCTCCGCTGGGTGAGGAGAGAAACAGGAACACGTCTGAGCTGTCAGAGCAGTGATTTGTGTTTAATCTGTGGAGATGTTTTCACGGAGCCATTGCTCAGCAGGATTCATTAAACTGTGCTTCCTCAAACGAGACTGTTTCCTCTCCAGTTGTTTGTTTTGATCAAAAGCTGTTACTCAATCACCATAAACAGGCCGAGATGTTACATTATGTCCGTTTCTGCGCACAAATAGCTCTTCAGCAGTGGAGACGTGAACACTAAACTGCGATCGGTGATGTACAATAAAGCTCTGAGCTTCTCAATGAGCAACATAAAGAAGAAACATTTTACACACTCGATAGTGTTTCAGGTTTAAAGTGAAATTTATTGTACAATTGAACTATATTGAACTTCACTGCTGTAGCGCAGCCATCTGGCATCCAAGTCGTGAACACATTTCTTCCAAAAACTATTACTCTTTTTGGGTTTATTGTCAGTGTTAAATCCCACACACTGGGAATTACAAATTAGACCCAGTTTGGGGGGATATAGCACCAACAAAATACTGAGTTTCTCTCTGTATCCTTGGGCAAAGAAATCACAAGACAATAACTATTTTTTCTCCAACACATCCTCATACATACAGGTTGACTGCCAGTGACTCTCACCATTTATCAAACAGCATGACAAGGACGTTGGTCGGACAGTTCGGTTTAATTTAGGCAGGAAAATTAGTTGATTTAGGAGAACGTTGTGGTTTGGCTTAAAGTAACTACATTACCTTTGTTATGTCATGTAACTTAACAATGTCCTGTGTTTGTGTGAGCGGAGCATTCGTCTCCAGCCCCCTCCCTAAACGGGCTCTGTGCTCTTTGCAGGAGACGACCTCGACTGACGTCCTCCTCTCCTGCTGTAGTAATTACTACAGCCACTGGAGGTCGCCGCCTCAAACTTGAATATGAGTTGTAAAAAAGCTGCTTTCACAGTTGACCTATATGGTTGCTTTTCTAATGAGGACAGCCTGGACACTTTTTTATTAAAAATGGAACAAATCACATCACATGCATGATTCAGTGTTTATGATGTATATTGAATTCCTGTTGCTCGCCATTAACAAATCATCGAGTCACAATGACTTCATGTAATTAATTCACACTTAATAAATCATCAGTTAAAGGATGCTACTTCACATTCATTGAAATGTGACCACTGATGGATTTCAATGACATAAAAGTTCATTTATGTAACTGTAGGTCTTTTTTTTTATGTCTGTTATGTAAATATTCATGAAAGCTTCATATTACCATGACAGCAGGTTCTGTTCAGCTGAGAGGCTGAAAAATGTTGTTGTGTATTCCTGGAAATCAGATAATTTGGCTGCAGTTCAATTAAAAGCTTTTAAAACACAACTGATCAGACGAGTATGTGGATAATGTCTGTTCAAAGGTTTTAAATCTGCTCATTTATATTTTGTTTCATCACTGTGTTGTATATTTCTTGTTGTTCTTCCCTGTTTTTAATGCATTTGATTTTGTTTTATTTTACTATATTTTGGTATATTTGCAGGTGCAGAGGTATTTTATCATGTTGTACTTTGTGAAGTACATTATTATTCTGGTTTTTGAAGGTTACTATAGAAATGAAGTTTGATATTATTATTATTATTATTATTATTATTATTATTATTATTATTATTATTATTATTATTATTATTAATGAACCTCTATCATAAATTGTTACTGTGCTACCTTTTACAAAATTACATGTTTAAAATTACTATTTGTCAGTGATGTACATTCATCATTTTGTACAGTAAACAAATCATTTGTTAGTTTTAAGTTAAACACACTCATTGTGTTTGAGACTGATCCAAATAATCATGTTTTACAGCTGTTTTGGTAAATAATCCAACAGTAATATGAAAACAAATTACACTAATGACCAGCTGGTAAAGTTAACCTGATATCACTTCTTGTGCTGTATTGTCAGTTTGTAATCCAGTGATTGTTGGTGTGCAGGACAGAAGGTGAAAGACAAAAATCACCTCTTGGCTTTATGCTATTTTCAGGAGTTACATGAGTTCAGGCTTCATCCCTCAAAAAAGAAATTACATAATATAGCAGAACACATGGTTTCTTTTTCAATCCATCACAAAACAATTGAGCACAGATTATCAAATTCATTCTTCATCTCGGGGTCACAAACCTGCAGGAGGAGCTGAAAGTCCGGCTTCGCTTTTATCTCAGGTGAAATTCATCCTGCACAAAATCACTTCTGGGATTTGGAGACGCAGGGGTCTGAGGAAGAGGAAAAACTCACCGAAGAGAGGTAGTAAACCTTTGCAGACGTCCCCAGGTGCATCCTCGCCTGTCAGACATGTTAAACAGATCCACACTCTCTCTGCTTCCTCTGCTTTCCCCCACATCTCTTCTGATGCTCTCTGCCATCAATTTGTTCCCTGTCATCTTGTGTTGGGGGGGGGAGTTGCCTTCCAACTTTGTTAAAAACTCACTATTTTGTTTGCTCGCTCTAAAAAGTACCACCAGAGAGCTGTACATCTGGGTCCCAGTGCCGGATGATGTCAAGACTGGCGCTGACCCAAAGCCCGTCGCACAGAGAGTTCCTCAGAGAGGTCGGCTGCGCGTTGTTTTCCCTTCCTGTGCCTCCGTGACATCTTCCTGCCGGGGGGAACCTCGGGGAGCCATTTGAGGAGGCCCAGGCCCCGAGCATGGAGGGACTCAGTCCAGCAAATTCCAATTAGCCTGACAGGGCAGGTGGGGGACAGGGGATGGAGGGCGGCGAGGGGAGCTTGGACCCCCGGCATGCACCTCTAACTGCCTTAACATTCACTTTCCATACAGCCTCCTGTACCACCGGGGAGACTCCTACTGTCATGTCGAGGACTAAGTCTGCAGGCTGATTCCGAACGATGCCAGACAGGAACTTTGGCTCAGCTGTCTGAGTGTCTGAGCTGCAATCTGCCCGCTGGACTGATCACCACAGTGTCTGTTTCAGACTGGAGAAGGCAGAGAGGCCTGCAGAGACTGGCCTGCTTTTGTTTTGCAGACTTATGTCTGAGCAGTGATGAAATCTTTCCAGCGAAAGTGGTCTGAATCAGATCTGAGATTAGAGTTGCCAGATGTCCGATCATTTTCATATTTGTACAATAATTGTGCCCACTGTACCATAATTTAACCATTTTGTGACACTTACATCACTTAAAAGTAATAATCTTGAAGATTTTCAGATAAATAAATATCTGTTAAGTCACTATCTATCGCTGAGTGAGGGAACACATAACTTGCATTTGCTGTAATAGCAAAGACGCGCACTGGGTGTCGGTGGCGACTTATGCGTAAGTAATCACAAGCAACGCACAGTTACTGACGCATTCACCCAGCAGTGAGCTGTGGTTGGTCGGCCAGAGAGAGTAGGTGGTTCACACGTGATTCAACAGTTTAGTTTGTCCTGGTCTCTGCTAGTGTTGAACAGTCATGGCCGTAAATAATAATGTATTTATTGGCACTGATTGCCAATAAAAACATTTCTTTAAAAAAAGTTCTGTGTCTGATGCAGCATGCAAAGTTCGATATTTTTCTCAAAAGTATAGTGGGGTGAGGTAGCAGAAACTAAAATATTCAAGTAAAGGAAAAGTACCTTAAAATTGGTCTTAAGTATAGTGTTTGAGTAAATCATCTCGGATTTAATATATGATCTATTACGTAAGATCCTTATTTTTCAAAGTAACCAAAGCTGTCAAATGAATATAGAGGAATAAAAAGCACAATATTTCTCTCTGAAATGTAGCCGAGTGGAAGGATCAATAGCGTAAAATGGAAATAATCAAGTAAAATAAACGTAGCTCAACACTGCACTTAAGTAAAATAGTTACGTAAATGTACTTAGTTGCTCTCAACTAAAGGGCCTGAGTAACAAACTCAGGGAGAATATCCACTGAAACTAAAAATAAAGAAAACTGCAGAGAGGGAAGTTATCTTCAGGATCAATACCAGCGTTATATTTGCATCATTCTCCGTCATTACACGTCAGCAGGGTTTTACTTCTGCGCTCCCCCGCGACCCCCGACCTCTCACCCCATCTCTCCCAGTCCATTTGGCCCACAGCAGTGATTTATCCCTCTGACATACCAACAGCTGTGTTGGGGGCTCCGAGCAGAGTGTGGGCTACTATTTGCCGTGACTAATCGATAACAGACTTCAAAAAACACCAATCGTGAGACTTGGGGGGAAAAATACAGCAAGTCATTGACACAAAAATCCCAGAACCTCTGCTTTGGCTTCATAAACAACTTCTTGGCAATATTACTGGAAACAATGGGAATGTGTGTGCGTCTCTGTCTGACAGACAACTTTCCACAGAAGCATAAATGATACCACAAAGTCGGTTGTTAGGAAAATAGGTATTTACGAATGGAACTAAAGACAAAATCAGAATGTTAATTGAGCACTGAGGTGTCAAACAAAGAAAAAATGTGTTTCCCATCAGACATTTTCCAAACTGCAGTTCAGCCTCTTGTTATATAATAAGCGCAGTTTCTAAAAATAATGCCACCGAGCTTGAAACACTGAAGGTCACTCAAGACCGTTGGTCCCGGAAATAAACTTTTTCTGCACATTTTGACATGACACTTCAGTTTGTTCGAAGCTTGTTCGTCGTGGGACAATCATAAGAATAACCGCTTTTATTTTGATAAAATATATTTTATTTAAAAACCTTTGTGAGGGAAAAAAGGACAAAAAAAATCATAAGTTTCAAAACAAATGCACTGCATCTTTGAAAGGCTTATGCTTAAAACTCTCAGTCAAGTATAAATAGTCTCTTCTTTGATTCCATCATTTGATCCAGCATGTGTCTGTGTGTGTGTGTGTGTGTGTGTGTGTGTGTGTGTGTGTGTGTGTGTGTTGTGTAACACCAGCGTTGACTCTTCCCTGAGAAAGTCTTTGAGGATTTTCAGGCTGCTGATCATTCACTGGTCTTCAGTCAACGTCTCATTCGCAGTGGACCCAGCCCTCGCATCTTTAAACAGTCTTTCCCATCCTTTATCTGGAAAAAAGAGAAATGTCTCAGTCATTTAAATATCCAACAAGTTTTAATTGAACTGCAACAGATGCGTTTGTAGATGTGTATTTGTATCCTGGAGGAAATAAAGACACCATTACAGCTCATTGTCTATAAATCAGCAACTCTTTCTTCAGCTTCGTGTCAAATATATGTCCAAATGCAAGAGGAAGCAGCTGGTTATGTTGGATATCATATTGTGTTTTGAACAACAGTGAAAGTCTTTCAGTAATAAAAAAACAAACAAACATCTGTGTCTGACTGTGTGAGGAATTTACAGCAAGCGCCAAGACATGTCCTGTGCGTAAAAGTGCTTTTACGCACACGCTTGAGAACAAAATAATGGAGTTACCCTGAAATGGTCAGGACAGTTAAACAGAGACGCAGATTAACAAAAAAGTTTGATCAAGAGCTGAAACAGGTCAAAGCTGACGAGCCTGATTCATGTTAATCTGCCTTTTTGTTAAATTTACGCACATTTACGCATCAGTTACTTCTAAGGTGCAGCAGAATGTTTCTAGGATAAACACGTAGACAGTATTTATTTACCCCTTTCCTCTGATTGCTCAAACAGAAGGTGCAGATGGCCCTCGGCTGCTGCGCCCCGCTCTCTCCCTGCGCATGAACCGCGCCGAGGCAGGGCTGCTCGTCCGCGCCGCCGTCCCCGAGGAGAAGCACGTTGGCCAGATGGGAGATGTAGCTGGATGCCAGTCGAAGAGTTTCGATTTTGGAGAGCTTTCTGTCCACCGGCTCGGTGGGTATGAGAGTCCGGAGAGCTGTGAAAGCCGTGTTGACGCTCTGGGTCCTTCCTCTCTCCCGGGCGTTAGCTGCGCTCCTCTGCTTCATGACCACCACAGTTTCTCCTTCCAGATTGCGCGAAATCCGTCTTCGTTTCTCGGTGGAGCCGCAGTAGCTCTGCTCCGAGCTGCCGTCGCTCTCGCTGCGGTTCTCATCATCCTCGGACGTGACAGTGAAGTCTGAGTAGATCACATGTGTCGCCACAGGCCGCAGCATGGCGAAAGTCATCATTTAAAAAAAAACAGGTCCCAAATCCTCTGATCGATCAGACCGGAAACCAACTCAGGGACCGACCCTACATCTCAGTACGGCACACAGTGCTGCATTTAACCACTACTTTGGTTAGGGCGTTTTTCAATAAAGCTGACCCACTTGAGTTTGCTCTGGCCTATTTTCAGGACGGACCCTGACTACCTGGTCAGCTGGGCTCTTATAGCTGGATGGGAGGAGCTGCCTGCAGCACACAGTGTTACAGTGACCTCTCCACACTCTGCACACACAAACAGTAACTCATCAGAAACATGACACATTGTTCTAAATCACAAATGCACAAAAACCTCTTTAAGACAAGGTCCTTGTAACAGGCCTTATAGGTAATTCTGTAGGTAATACGGCTGTTAAGAGTCCTTATAGGATGCATATATAACTATTAAGAAGTGCATAATAATAGTGCATAATAAAGGATAAACATAGTCTGTGTTTATAAGAATATCGTCTGATATCCTATCGATATCGAGTAATTTGTTTAGTCCCAAATATCAGCAGCGATCCTAAGAAAATCTGCATGGGTTAGGCTCTTGTAACTTGTTAGTAACTGTAAAATAAAGGTAATGGAGTAAAAAGTAAAATTTGTAATCTATATATAGTAGTAAGATATACAATAATACTTTCCAAAGAGCTGCAGTATGACAAAACCCATTAATGGAATGTGAAGTACATTTACTCAAGTACTGTACTTAGTTACCATTTTGGGGTACTTGGACTTTACTTGTATTTCCCTTTTCTCATACACTATACGTCCACTCACCACAAATTTTCAGGCAAATGTGGCACTTTTAACTCCATATATTCATTTGAAAGCTTCAGTTACTTGTTACTTTTCCAATTACGTGATGCATCAGAGCCAAAGTAACACATATTTAAATCAACTTACTCAATCAGTAATGTGGTAACAAAAAAAAAAAAAAAAGTAACCTGATTCATGTCATCAGAAAAAATGCTGAATATTAGAGTATACAGTGTGTATATATACATGCACATTTTGGGTTCTTCATACAACTCTTTACACCAGCATAGAATACTCAGATCTTTAATAAAGTACAGCACTTGAGTAAATGTACTTGGTTACATTGCACTACCGCATGTAGATATTCAGAGGTGTAAATTATAGAGTCTTTAAAAGGCATTAAGGGACCAAAGTTTGCTTTTCACTATTTCACAGTTTACAGTCTTATGTTAGCCTGACATGTTTATGACGCTGCCACCCACTGAGCTTTGTTTTTGTTGGCGGATAAACTGCGCCGATACAGTCAAGAACAAAATGAACTTCCACAAAGTTACTCAGCGCCTGATTATAATTGTGCAGGTGTTGTTAGACAGTAGATGTGTATGTAAATTCTGTTTGTCTTGACATCTCTCACATTTCCATTGGAAATTGTTGATTCAAATGTAAGAAGTTCTGTAATTTGAATATATTTTTCAGGAAGCCTGACTTGCCTGACCTTGTGTCATGATTGCACAGCAACTGTAGATTAGTCAGAGTAAATAATCCCACTGTTAAATCATCACATTAAGCTGCTATTGGCCTGCAGGCAGCAGAGGAAAGTTGAGTGTGAGTAAATAAACACTGAGCAGATGATCCTGGAATGGCAAGGATTTATTTGCTTGCTGCCCTGAGTGCAGACAAACAAAGCGGTGGCAAGTGAATGGTTTAGTCCCTCAAAGTCACATCAACACACGCAAGTCTCCGTCAGCCACAGCCGGCAGCACATTCAAACACTCCAGCGTGCCTCAGCTGCAACAACAATCAGACATCAGACACCAAATCTGTCTGCTGAAGGAGCACCGAGGTCCTGCAAAGGACACGCACCAAACACGAACCTGCAGTGGCAAAGCCTGTGAGAATATTTCAATTAGCAAAAATAAGGTAGTCTCTCCAGAGATTGAACTGTTTACGTATTAATTAAAAAAAGAACTGTGAGCTTTGAAAGAGACATAAACTGTTTAATTTGTAGCGATATCGAATGACGAAGGTCAACAAACCCCATCAACCATCAGCAAACTAATTATGTTGCATGTCTCCAACACTCTCTGCTGCTGTTAGGTTAATTACATTTAGTTAATTTAGTAGCACCCGTGACAACTCACAGAGAATTGGGCATGTATCTCTATATCGCGTATGAACCAGCATGTAATCTCGGCAGTACAAATGTGTTTGAGCATGTTGTCGTGGGTCTAATGACAGAAGTTGAAGCGTTCTTAGAACAACTCTCTGATTTCATGGAACAGTGAAACGCTCTTTTCCTCGTCCGGAAGACGTAGATCCATTTATCCACACTGATGAGGCGACAGCATGTTGGGTTTACCACCCACCGTGTCCTGTGTTGTTGCGCTTCAAAGATCTCTGAGAACAGCAGCTCTTTCTGAACCACTGAGCACAGAGAGGAATGTTTTCTGTGTCTGTGCTGAGTCACGTTTTGCCACCCTGTGGATGGCAACGTCACGCGGTACATCACTTTCCAAGACAGATGACATGCATGGTCCCCAGAGGGTGAATCCTCATAACTCTGACGATTCTCCAACTTCCTCTCTTCTCTGAGGAGACATATGTTGCCTTTTAGTGAAACGTTACAGCTAATAGTGGGTCGACTACCATGAAAATTGGTGCAGATATTAGTTGTCCTAAGAGGATGAAATCTTACAATTTTGGTGATCCTTGTTTTTTTTTTCTGAAGGGCCACGAGATCTGCAAACATGTAATTAACTCCATCCCACTCCTCACACACTGAAATACAGACACACCAACACTCACAACCATAGTACTACACTTTCTCTCACGTACAAACACACGCAGGTCCTTTGCAAAGCTTCCAAAATTCAAACCATTCCTATTCTAGCCCAACAGCTGGCTAAGATTTTGACTTCAATTGTTCTAAATGTCTTGAATGTCCATCTGTCACACTACACCTCTCACTGTACATTTCTCCGCCTTTGCTATGTAATGCTTGTTCTTATTCTTGTATTTGTCTGTCTGTCGTCCCAGTTAGTTAGACCTTTTTTGTTTGTTTGTTTGTTTGTTTGCACTAGGGTGAGTGGGTTTCAGAGCTGCTTAAACCTATTTTGTATACTTATGCTTGAATAAATATAAAGTTGTCCTCCGAGGAGGGGGTGTGGTGGTGGGCCCAAAAAAAAGAAAAAAAAAATCAGAATCAGCAGCTCAGATTTTTTTTTCGGATATCAGACTTGGCCGAGGAAATTGCAGTCAGTGCAAATTTAATACTT
This sequence comes from Acanthopagrus latus, assembly GCF_904848185.1. Lineage (NCBI taxonomy): Eukaryota > Metazoa > Chordata > Actinopteri > Spariformes > Sparidae > Acanthopagrus > Acanthopagrus latus. Next base: position 6,116,630 of record NC_051045.1, read on the forward strand.
ACTCACGTGTCAAGAGTTAAATAAGATGATGGATACCAGTTTCACCACTATACACAGTCTGCGATAAGTTTAGCTCAGCACAAAGGCTGAAACAGGAGGAAAGGGCACATCCATCAGTGCACTTCAAGATCACTAATTCCACACCCTAAATCTAAGTGAAAAGGGAAATATGGTTTTATAGGTGTTATGTGCTGGGCTATTTCTGTCATTACTTACTTTACTCTGTGGTTTTGGACAGATTAAACAAACAAAACAAAAAAACTACATCACTGAAAAAAAAAAACAAAGAGTAGCTTTTAGCTCTACTTCACAAAGTATGGCTGAGGTCCAGTATTATCTAGTTTCCTTACCACATCAGATGTTGCATTTAAGTGCACAGCGAATCAGAGGGAGCCTTTCTAATTCTGGTGAGCAGCGTCTTTGCTTCTCATCTGCTTCTCACTCACCACTGATTCACTCATTGTGAATTTTGTCTCTTTTGAGTCACTGAGACTGGAAATACAAGACAGTAGAAAACAGGGCTGACTCCTCAGGTCTCTGCTGCTGACACATGGGTGCAAACCGTGCTAGACTCACTGTATATCTTCAACAGAAGTAAATGGGGTTGGACTGGGGTCGAAAGGTATCGACAGATGGAAATAACCAACTGTTGGTTTTGGCGTTTTCATGGGATTTAGGAGCTCCGTCTCCCCTGTCCAGACTCACGGTAGGGGATGTCCCTTACAGATAAGGGCGGTTGGGGTTGGTGCTTACACTGTGTTGAGTGAGGTAAAGCCAAGTAGGAAAATAATCGAGCTCAACGCACAACAGCCTATCAAATATTTTTCCTCATCCAAGGCAACAAGTTCATACTCACAAAGCTACACAGCGATGTGTCGCAGAGCACACAGCGGTGAGGTCAGAGGGCGGATACGGCATTGCAAATCTGGCACAAATTACACGCCTGCAGCCAGCAGCAGTCTGAGGGAATTCCGGATAGGAAGCTGTGAGAAGCCGTCAGCGACTCAAACACCTCAACCTAAACTCTTTCAAAAGGATTTGGTTGTAATACCTCCCCGAGTGGAACAAATGGGTGAATTGACTAACCAGAGATCTTTTTTTTTTTTTTTGCTTTGCTACAGTCTCTACATTTAAAATACAAATTAGTATCAGGATTCAGTATTAAACAATGAATAATGTCCAGAAAACTGTTTTTGCAGAGCATTATGTTGCACTGAAGTTGACCTTTGAGCTTTTGGATATATGATGCTATCACCTCATCATTTAATCCTGTTAGACATTTGTGTTAAATCTGTCGATAGCTAATACAACATTTTGAGGTTATATTAAGACCGAAACAACACTGAGCAGAGAAAATCAAACCCTGCTCTGGGCATCAAAACACCCAGTCAACAAATCTCATGATGTTAACAGAGTCACAAGTTATTTTGTAAAATAATCACCGAGCAACACAACAGCAACAGCCAAAAGGCATAAGAGCACTGACATGCCTCAATCCATTTGTGAAAATGACCAGAAACACTTCCTCTTCTTAGCCCCCCAAATCCCCTTGATCTGGTTAAATCCTCAAAGATAAAGCGTACAGAACCACCCATGGTAACAGCTCCCCGAAGCAACAGGTGCAATATACTTTTTCATACCGGTGTTGCGTGTCAAAAACCCTTTGAGGATACGGTTACTTCCAGACAGTGAGCGAGCCACAGGAAGTCTTCTCACACGCGACGATTCAGGGGAGAAATTTAGAGTCCTTTAGGGCCGGTCGGTAAAAGCTGCCCCGGGTCTCCCTTCATTTCCTCGATGGCCACAAAGGGAGACCATCAAGCAGCTCTGAGCATTCATTGTGATGGTGCCGATGTCGGAAAGGCCTCGTCTCTGTGTAATGACCTGCGATGTATAGTTTTCCTACATCGTTCTGCAAACCTACAGTTCCTTCCTCAAAGACAGAGAGAGAGGTAAAGGAACTGAGTTGATTTAATAAGCAGGACCAGTCTCAAGGTCAGAACCAACAAACAGGCTGTTGCATAATACATTTACTAAAAAAAAATAGAAAATAAGATGCAATGTCCTGGCGGCATCCATGACCTTATATTACTATGGTTATATATGAGTAACTACAAACTCCATGAGACTCTGAAGAACATCAGCGCGCAAGGGATGGGCGAGGTAGAGACCGATGGGGTTTAAACTATGTTAACGACCAAATAAATAGTTCCCTGAGCTCTCTGTGATTTGTTTGACTATTACAAATATTTCCATTATATTCGTCTAGTTTGTGTTGTCCAGTTAATCCATCATGTGCATGTTTGTAGCATCACATGTGGCGTCTAATTACACCTGGTGTCATTGGCCATGGCATTACATTCACAATAGAGATGATCTTGCAAAATGTGTGATAGTGTATTTGGTTCTCTAATTAGAGCAAAATTGGAAACAATAGTGTCTAAGTATGCATATATTTTGGTTCTAATACAGCATATGCACATACAGCCTGATGTTCTCATCACACCTGACTCCTACAAACCACCTGGTATACTGTAGATGCTCCTTTCCACCATCTCTTCTTCTTGTGCTGTCTGAACTCTCACAATCAAAAGCTGAGTGAGCAGAGAATTTCATAATGTTTTGATAAAACATAAAATAATGTCCTATTTAATTACTGATTACCAGCACGTATAATGCATGTTCTTCCTTTTATTCTGCTGCTGCACACAAAGCAGCTCTGCACCAATCAATTTCTAAATTTAACAGCAGTGACACAAAGAAGAAACAGAATAAAGCAACGTTTTGACATAATTTTAGATTCCAATAACTTTAATGTGCGACAACCTGTATTTAAATCTTCCTCAGTGCTCAGCAGGAGGAACTCAAAAGGTGCACCATCTAGCTCAGTTGAGTTTATTTTCATATTTTCTTTTTATAAAACAAGAACGTTAAAAGGTGCAGTTCAATGAAATTGTACTGTATCCGTGCCTTGAAAAAATGACGTCACAGCAGGAAAAACACTGGTGCACGTAATGAAACAAATGATGGCTGATGATCAGCCGCTTCAGTTCCAGAGTTTGAGGGCAACCCAGTCACCAAAATACATGTTGGCAATGTACGTTTTGCAAACCAGAGATGTGGTGAAACATTTCTTTATGTTGCAGCTTTACCTTTCTTCAGGTTCAATTTTCTATCTCATCTAGTGGCGATGCTGCACTTATGGTCTGGGTAGGGTTTAGGGACAAAAAACACCTTGTTAGTTGTTTGGAAAAGACCTTAAAATATCTGCTTTGGTCGGCACAAACACGGCTGGAGATTGTCCTGAGGTCTTCCTAAAAATATCAAGTGGTGTCGAAACACAGTCTGGAACTCGGGCCACTGGCTTGCAAACCTTGTCACCTGTTTCTCCACCGCCACCCGTGACACATCCTGATATGAAAGTCAGGTCACAAATATGCAATGTCAACATGATATGCCATGTTGCGCTTCGTAGCTTGTTACACATAGAAATGTGAACGCATCAGTGGTTTGGAGAAAGAACTGCCAACATTTTTTCCTGATGACTGGGCTGCCTCGTCTGGAGTCTTTTTAGTTCACCACTCTATTAGATGCATCAATTTACACACTCAAAGGTTGGACCATTATATGTACAACCCTGATTCCAAAAAAAGCAGCCATGGTGTAAAACATAAATAATGTTCAAAAACACCTGTTTGGAACATTCCACAGGTTAACAGGTTCACTGGTAACAGGTGACGCATCCTCAAAAGGCTCAGACGTTCTAGAGCAAGGATGGGGCGAGGTTCACCACTTTGAAACACATGACTGTATAAAAGGAATTGGACATTTAAAACATAAAATATTTATAAGGGAACACTTTGTAAAACTGTTGTTGGTAAACCCCCTTTAAATCCAATCAAGTCCATTTTATTCATATAGCCCAAAGTCACAAACAAAATACCTCATAAAGACCTCTTTATTCATGTTTCACACAGTGTTCTTACTTTTTGGGAATCAGGGTTGCAGATTTCAGACAACTCAGGCAACTGTAACCATGAGCAGCTGAGCTGAAAAAAATCCCTTGTGTCGGCGTCTGACGTGTTTGTCAATGCTGTGAGTAGTAAAAAGTAAAAAGGGCTAAAGATTGTTTCATCAAATCAGTGTTAAAATGGCAGCAAAAGATGGACTTACACCCAAATAAAATTGAATATTGACATGTGATATCAACAGTCAATGCAGGTTATTCAAAACAGCCAAAAGCACGTTGTTTGACTGTATTCGCCTGTAAACAAATAAAGACACACAGACAAAGAAAGCCCTTTGGACTATTTGTATAGTGTCACTACAAGTCTACCAATGAGGCAAACCATCTTGGAATGAACCCTCCCAAGTCGGAATAATGGGACTTCTTTCTGCTCAACCCATTTCTGTCGGAAAAAAAAGGCTCTGAATGCAACAAATTGTGCATTACAGAGACACTGAACACAACAGAGATAGTGTTAATGATATTGGTGACATGTGTTTTCTCTACTTTAACAGGTCAAATGTCTGCCATGAAAAAGGCTCCAAAATTGGCTGTGTTGAGTTTATCAATCAATTTACTTTTTTTTATGACAGTTAAAGGTATTAAAAGACAGAAAAATGGATAGACAAACACACATTGCAGTCAGTTCAAATGGAAAATGTCATGTGTTTACTGAAGAGTTACATTTCCCCCTGCTGGTAGGTCCTTTCCTCTGCACAGTCACCAGCTGCAACAGCAGTGAAAACTGCAAGCTGCTTCAACATCACCTCAGATCAGGCGTAGAAGCCCCCAGGTAGGTGGTGAGGTTTGAGACATTTGACTTGATGAGCTTGGCTGGGATGGTCGGCATGTTCAACCTCTGATAGGCAGCAAACCTGTGACAGCCTCCAAAAGAGTAGTAGTAGTTTCCGCCCTCTCTGCCTCTGATCCAGAGCACATCGATCGGAGGGACGACTCTCGTGTTCGCTGCCTCCTGGAAGACAGCGAATGATAATTTCATACAGCAAATAAAGACACTGTCATGAGTGATATTATGGTATTAGTAAGTAATAGGGCTGCATGATATGGTTAAATTTTTTTTGTCATATTGTGATTTTTTTCACAGATTATTTATTTGGTGGTCTGCACCCAACAAACATGCAAGTTTTCTTACTTTGTAAAAATATATTAGACATAACAGTGTATAAACTATTTACCCTGTAAAATAAATTCACTACTTCACTACATTTCTGGAGTCAAATATTGTACTTTTTACTTCAGCTCACATTTTTTGTTGATAAATTTATTCACTAACCACTTTGCTCCATCAGATCAGAGTTAAGCGTTTTAAAATGAATGTGATTAATCAACAATTTGATTATAAAAAACACAGATCCTCATCACAAGAAATTCTAATAATCACTAGATGTTCAGTTCCAATTATCTGATACTCAGTTTTTTTTCTTTCCTTTTTTTTTAGGAGGATATGGACGGTAAAATAAATGTATCTTAAAAAGTGCGTTAGTTTTTCTGTGATACAGCATGTAATCTAGAGAGTAACTAATAATCAAATGTATCTAATAAATGTAACAGAATAAAAAGTACAACATCAGCCTCTTAAATGTAGTGGAGCGTAAGTATGAAGTTGTAGAAAATGTAAATACTCAAATAAGGAGAAGTAGGCTATCTCAAAAATGTACTTAAATAAATAACTTAAGTAAATGTACTTAGTTACATCATATTATTGTTCATTATAGTCCTGTTTTGTCACATATTTTACCATGATCAACACACTGCATCAATTTCAGTAATATTTCGATTAACTGTGCTGCCAGAGAGAGTAATCACACCACGGTCCCTCAAAGCACAAGTATGTAAATGTGCCTGAATTAAGTGTAATATTGATTTTTTTGCGATTGATTTCATTTGGGTAGTTAGCTCATTAACAGCAGTGTTGTAGGCCACACATTTCCCAATCCCACGCTTAAAACTCGCATGATTATCTTCAGCCAAACGTGTATACATAAAATAATAAGTTACCTTTATTGTGTTCATCAGACTCTGAACTTTCAGCTCGTCCAATACCGAAGGTATCGGTCTGATGATGACGTTCATCGGTACGTTATGAACCTCCTCGACGCTGTCCGAGTGAATCGACCTGTTATCACTGTTTTTAACCTCGGCGGGGCCGCACTGAGTGGACTCAATCGACATGTTTCCACGGGATAAAACCATCAAGTTAACCAGAGTTAGATGACTGCTGTTCCACAGCCGAAACATTTACTCAGCGACTGTAAATACAATGTTTTGAGTGAGGGTTCCTTCACTTCCTGGATGCTAGCTTTCTTGCGAAGTGCGTAGTTTAGCGGAAGGTTCCCATTGGTCTATCGCCCTGTCAATTATAAAATAGGCAACGCCCCCCCAGGACCGTTGGAACTTCACTCGACATTCAAAAGGTTGAATTAATTGTTTTATTTAAGGTAAAAACAAACAAACAAAAAAAAAAACTCGTTATTTGTTTCTTTAACATTTAGCATTACTGTTGTAAGTCAAGCCGTTGTTGTCATAGGAAGAGACAAGAACAATGCTTGAAGAACACTTTGTGAATACTACACTGATACATTACTAGCTAACTTTTAAAATTGACTTGTCGAGCTTGTTAGCAAACAAATGCTAATTTATGTCATTTGGAGTTATTTTTCTTGCTACCTGATGAATGTAAGTACAGCATTCACTCTCTGTAAGCTTTGTTTTCGGTGTCCACTAACTCCTGAGGGAAATACTTCTTGAACTGCTAAATGCAGGCTAACAGGTGATTGTAGCTGATAACTATGACAAGCCAGAGTAGACAATCTAGATATCTTCAATTCATTTCTTACTAAGAAAAACTCTCATTAAAGATATATATGCAGTTCAGTTGTTGCCATAATATCAGATATCGACATTGAAAAAAACAACTGCAAGCAACCATTAATTAACTTTTAGTACAATGCATTGCGTGTCTCAAAATGCCACTATAGCGACATTTCCAATATCGCTAGTAAAAATGCAGTTCCAGATATCCACAGTGTCACTTAGACTTATTAAGGACTTTTTGATATCTTAATATATTAGATCTAACTAGTACCCTCTAATCGCAGTTAAAGATATATTTAGTAACAACTTCCAACACTGAGAATGCAATTGTAGTTCTGACTAGTGATGCTATAGTAGATTTAAAATATAACTACAGATTGTAGTTTTGTTCAATTAAATGTTCAGCCGGGTTGCCATTGAGCACAGTTGGGTTTTTTGGGGGGTCCTACAGACCCTGGTGTTGTTTGTGTTAACATAATAACAATGATATTAAAATTACGTTGTTTTTTTTTCTTCAAAATGTGCTGTCTTCTTTTCTCCCGATCCCTTTCATTGTTTGCCAGAAACAGGACTTGCACATTTGATGAAGATGGCAAAATATGGATGTAACACCAATAACGGACATGTGTTTACATTACATGAGCTATGCATTCATTCTTCTTGCCAAAATGTCATTCAAAGATAAAGAAACATAAAGACTGTGTCCTTATATATTTCAAGGTCAGATAGACCCAGGTTATACCCCTAATGAACAGACTGTTGTAGGACTCCAATGACATAAATCCTGATAGACTCATTTGGAATTTGTGAAGAATAATGTTGCATGAAAGTACTGTCAACACCAGAAGCAGGCATTGGACCTGTGAAACTGTATTTAACAGAGGTAATATGTTGTTTTCTGTTGTTAACTTCTGATATATGCAACCAAAATGATGTTAATAAGCAGTATTTATGAAATGAGAAAATATCAGTAAGCATTAACCTAATCAAACAATGTAAAGTATGTTTTTTGAACTGTTCAACAGAACGTTAAGGTTAACCACTCTGACTTTTAGGATGTAAAAAGGCCCATGTTGTAACAATCTACTGAGTATTTCCTGGCATGTTCATGTAATACCAAACACAAACTTTTGTAACATAACTTATTCATTTCATGGCCAAACTGTCTCTCATTAAAATTCACTCCAGCAATTAGCCGTGCAGTTGAAAAGAGCTGCTACAAGCCCAGAATCCTTTGGTGACAATAGTTTTTAATGAGGTCAGTGTTTTGTATTGTCGACTGTTGCACGATATAGGCCTCCTCCCTCCTTCAAAGTGTGCTACTTGGTGATTTTCTATTTTTGCAGGGATTTCAAAGAGCCAGCCAGGTTGCTGTGGTTACAAAAAAGGACGTCTGGGCCCGCAGCTTTGCACAGGTAAGTGGAAAGCTTCAAAGATCTGTGGCAGTGGAGCGGAAACAGAACTATTGTTGTTTTCTCCAACACCACAGCTACAGCATCCTATAATGAGACAATTAAAAATGATTTCTTGGACAGGAGAGGCATGCCATTATATTGAATTATTACAAATACTTTGAACTACAATGGCAGTGCCTTTTATGTTGATTAATTGGTCACATAGGGATCAGTTGCAACATGAAGGAGGTCTATATATAGTATATAATCATTAGTATGTTATATATCCTTGTAGGATTAAACTGAACCAAAGACATACTGTAATATAGGTGTTGAAGTGGATGTAATCAAATTTTTTCAGGCTCATTGTCAAGTGATAGCAGCAACAATCTGTTAGTAATTTCGCCCAGAACAGCTTAGTTTTGAAGTCGGTATACTTCCTCTTTTTTTTCTTTTTTTTTAATCTCAAAAAGCGATTCAGCTGACATCAGTACAGTACAAAAACAACTGAAAAACTCCAATTAGACTGCAGTATGCTGACATGGATCATGACTTGGTGTTTCTGTATGCATAACTACAGTATTGTAAATATGTATGGTGACATATCTCCCCCAGGCATTCACCACTCTACAGTCCCATATTCACGAAGCGTCTTTGCTGTCAATCAAATACCACTTCATCATACAAAATAAACCAGCATCACATGAAGAGAAGAGATCCTGTCAGTCAAAACATATAGACATGTAAATCATCTGCAGTGCTGAGGTGTGTTTGGAGTCCCACTACACTCTGCGTGACCCTATGCTGTCACAGCAGGACTGTATTCTAGTCGCTTACATATCTCAATTACTTAGATTGAGTTAGTCACACAGGTACAGCGGCAGGTCATGGAAGAACAGTTCCCACATAATGATTTGCTGTTAATATTAGATTTCAGTCCCCGTGGGATTGTCACACTTAGAGCAGCTGGAGAAAATTACCTGCCAGCCTTCCGACAGGGAAGTGAGCTATATTTATTTATACCTTCTCTTTTTTTATTTTCTTTTTCTTTTTTTCTTTTTTTACACGTTGACATGCTTTTAAAGTGATAATTATTCTGACGGCGATTTTCAGTCTTCAAACTATGGCTTTGTGATAGATGAATGTGTCTAAAATCGTGACACGGTTTAGCAGCAGTGGATGTCGCTGTGTTTGCAGCTGAATGTGTGACTGATTTGTTCAGTGATGTTGATTATTCACTAGTGGCTCTCACTGCTTAAACCTATGAAATTATCTTCTGTGCAATCTCCTTTTAGTACAGCTGCCCAGAGCAGGGATTCTGTTTAATGATCCTCCTTGCCTTGAAATAAATTTTCTCCCCAACCTCACCCAGAGACAGATTAGGTGGTGCTTTGGAGTGATATTATTTAGATGTGATATGTTGTAGAATTTCCATGTGTAGATCCATTTAGACTTCTTATACTTTGCCCTGAAAACAGAAGCAGAAAAATACTCTCTTAAGTGTTCAAGCTTTTTTTAAACACGTATAGCAACTAAAGCACAATTAGAATGATCCATTTATCTGTAAAACAAATACTAAAAACCTCACAGCTGCAATTCATTTGCTATTCTTGTTTTTACGTGTATTGTATATGAAGGGAAAAAGGAGCTATTTAAGGAATGCCCTCCTTGACTTTTGCTTGAGTGCTGATGACAAGTTGGATGTCTTAGATGCATAAAAATGCGATTTTGACATGACTTCAAAAAGAGAAGCATACGGATGAGGTGGACCCTCTGCCAACAGAGAGACGAGGAAACAGATGGGTTTTACACAAACAGCACAAACATCAAGAACACTGAGTTAAAGAGCTTGGCAGTCTCACTTGATGAAACAGTGAGGAATGGAGGCGCTTTTAATGAGCATCTCTCCTGTGATGCAGAATGTGAGAAGACAAACTGTTAGCTCTTAAAGGGGCAGTTACAGTTGGTTGGCCCTGACAGGTTGAAGCAAATGGTTTTACTAACCTATTCTTGTTGTGTGACTTTGGTCAGTATGCACCATTGGTTGTGACATGAATATAGGTGGAGAGTCATGTGTTCGTTATTTACTGCAAATTAGCCTTGAGCATTTAAATTATCCAGTTGAAATGATGACACTATCAGCAACAGAAAGTAGCTTGTTGTTTTATTGTTAACTCAGACAGTTGGGAATCAGCCAACAGATGGCGCCAGATGTATGTGAAGGGTCAGAGCGGGGGCCTGAACCAGTTAAGCACTGTTGAATCAAGAAATGATTGTTTTTCTAATTTTAAAGATTAACTGTTGTTTGCTTAGTCGACCTATGGAAAACTGAGAAACACCAGTTGCAGCAAATAGTGATTTGATGAAAATCCCATCAGGGAAAACCTGGTTACAAATATTTTTTTCAGTATTATTTTAGGGGTAAAAGAAATGATTTTTTTTTTATTGATTCATTTGTTGATTTTTGTTTTAGATAAATGGATTGTCCATTCAATGAAATGTCAGATCAAGAGAAAAAAATCCCAAGGTGCTGCCTGCAGATGTCAAGTTTTATCTGACCAACAGTTAGAAACACAATTATAGTCAATAAAAAATAATATTAATCTTAAAAAATTAGCAAACATACAAGCTTTTCGAGAGGCTAGAACCATGAAATATTTGGGATTAATGTTTTATTAAACAGCTGAAGTGATTAATTGATTGTCAGAATTGCTGCAGATTAATTATCTGGTGACTGACTAATCAAATCATCAACTGATTGTTTCATGTCTAATGTTTTTTTCAACAATAGAGATGATTTCTCTGATCAAAACAGATCATAATGAGATTAAACTCTGTGGGGCTGCAACTAACAAATAATTAAATCTGTTAATCAGCTGGTGATTTTCTCCATTAAATGTGTGGTAAATGCCAAACCCCGGGGTGATACGATACCTTCAAATCAGCCCAAAGCCCCAAACGAGATTTAGTTTACTATCATGTTCAGACAAATTAAATGCCGAATATTGCCATTTTTCAGTTCGATACAGAGAAATAAGCAAATTCTCAAATAATTACTTGATAATCAAATTGTCTGTTGATTGACTTATGAAATCTTCAGCTAATTGCTCTACAGTTTTTTTTAACAATAAAAGATGATTTTGCTCATCAGTGCAAATCAGAATTTGATTAAAGACTGTGGAGTTGCAACTCATATATATTTTCATCAGTCAATACACCGGTTATTTTGTCAGTTAATCGATTTGATGTCAGATAACTGAGGAAAATGCTAAACACCAAGGTGATACCTTCAAATCAGTCCAGAGCCCTGTGTCGCAGCAAATGTTTCCATTTTTAAGCTGGATCCAGAGGAAGTTTGACTATTTTTATTTTATTTATTCATTTTACCTGATAATCCAAATTGTTGCTGATCGAATCTGTTGATGGACTAATCAGTTAACTGACTTAAAGGTTCAGCTGTTGTTTGCTGTGTCGTATGTAAGACACCAGTTGCATCTAAAATACTTTCCCACTAATTAAGTTGAAATGAACAGCAGCACTTGTTACAAATACAGTTGTTTTTTTTTGCATATTCCTTTTTTTAATTGTCACCTTTTTCCAGCAATTAAAAAAATATTTCTCCAGTTGTGTTGCCTTACAGCTGTATCTGATGCTGTAGGTAGATCTATGCGGTAACCTCAGAGTAGCCCCTCACCCCATCAGAAGGCTGTTATATTTCCTCTCAGACAGTCACTCAGAAGATGATGCCATTCTCAGGTCAATATCTTTGAAGTGTGAATCTAGCTCGCTCAATTTTGCAGCTTGTTTTCAATAATTTACTCGATAATATGCTCTGAGTGAGCGTGGCTGTCTGCGGAGTGTTGCAGGAATATGTATGAAGGGTCATAGTCCCCATACCTGCCTCCTGGTGCTGATCACTCATTGCCGCTGTTTTTACACACACAGCACAACCACGGGTGATGTAATTGGATTGCGCGCGTCCCCATTTTATAGTCCATTGCCATGTAATGAAATCAGTTATTTACTTTCATCATAAAATGTGATAAAGGACAACATCTGCCAGAGTAAAGTTTGAGTGAGTACTGCACATGAATGTTGATATGCTGTCTGAAACATCCCCATCTGCAGCACTGGTAGCATTTGAGAATCAACACTTGGTTGTAAACTTGTCTTTTGACAATTTATTTAGGCGTGTGTTTACCTTTAGCAACATAACCAGCATATCAGCATGTGACAGCAGCAGAGGCAATCACTGCTTTCCCTCACTGAAGAGAGGAGAGTGCAGCAAAGTGTCTTGTTTCTGAGTCCCTGCTCTGCTCTGCTCTGCTCTGCTCTGCTCTGCCTGCTGTCTCATTATACTGCCGCTGTGCTGCTGGAGGACACTGAAGGACAGAAGCGATTGAATTCAAGTGTTGTATATTCCCTGGAAACCAATCAAGAAAAGCCCCAGAATAATAATCCCTGTCCGCTGTCATGATTCATTTTTATTTTGTTCCATATTTTTCTCTGGCTTTTGAGTCACTCAGAAAGAGTAGTTCCAGCATAAAATCAATGTTCCATTAAAATTTAATGACCAGGAAGGGCTTAATAGTGGTGGAACAGATGCCTCTGCTTTTGATAACGCCGACATCTCAGGAACTCTTATTCAAAGCTGTATTGGTGTTGTTACTGGTTCCTGCTCTCAGCTGCTGTAGAAAAAACAAAGGATGTTGGCATTTTTGTGCCTCGTAGCGGTGAAACTAAAAGTTAGTAAATTGACAGTAAAGCTCATAAGATTGATCAAACATTGACAGAGGAGGCTACAGCTGATGGCACATTATATTCAAGTATAATTTACTCACTGTGTTAATGTTGATTAAGAGCAATTTCACACAGATTCTAGATTCATTATTTTTGTCAGTGTGTTTTATATTATATTGACATGAGACAAAGGTTTAAGAAAGGTATAAAGACTCGCACACAGTTAATCTACCGAACAGGTTGGCCTGTCAACAAGCATCTGCAGGATTCGTCTGTGTGTGTGTGTGTGTGTGTGTGTGTGTGTGTGTGTGTGTGTGTGTGTGTGTGTGTGTGTGTGAGTGTTTGTGCATGTGTGTGTCATAAAAAAAAATCATACTTTCATCAAATTTTACCATTAAAAAGAAATAAGAGTGGACTTGCAGGTTCCTTGTGCTATTGTTTTTATTAACGTTATCATTGCTATTGTTGTCATCATTATTAATTGTAGCAGAACAGGATAAATCAAAACACCCTTCAGCAATCATGGCTTAAGTTTCTTCATACTCAGCTGGAACAGAGAGATAGAAAGATAAAAAGAGCGAGAGAGAGACAGAGGGAGAGACAGAGAGAGACAGAGTGAAGAAGAAAGTGGAAAATCTTAATCACTTTTTTTTCTTTGAGGACCATATGGAAGGATTCAAGCAGCCAACCATATGTTGAAGGCTTTTGTCATGGAAATCATACTTTTTGGCACTTTTTCATTGCGCAGCCAAGCCGGGCACATTTAAAAAAAAAGAGAGAAAACAAGAACAGAAAAAAAATCATACAGAACATGATCAAATCTTTGAGAATACACAGAGTTTGAAGTTTTTGTTTGTAACTTACAACAGATAGCTTTTTAATCAAGACACTCCCTGATTCACGTGGCCACCCAGACTGCAATTGGTACCTGTATTTGTCTCTTTTTTTTAGTAAAAAAAAAAAAAAGACAACATGAATAGAAAAAGAGCAATTAAATGTCTACATGCATTGTCATATTATTGCTGTGATATATTTACAAATCTATGTACAAAATCATCAAAGAGGAACAATGTTTCCCTATATCTAAATTCAGAAGTTTAGAATCAAACTGTGCCTCCTTTTCTTTGATTAATATATTCTCTGAGGACGATCTGTAATACTGCTAGATTTGGAAGCCTACAGTACATATCCAATCAGTATTTTTTTAATGATCTCATCACTTTTATCTGCCTTATTAAAACACAGTCCCCAGGTTTTGGAGATGCATTATATCTCTGCCCCACAGTAAAATAGTAAACATTAAAAAAAAAAAAAAAAAAAGAATCCATAGGAAGCAGTGATTTCTGCATTAGTTCAATAATACAGCGTCGTGCCAAGCTGTGTGTTCTGCAAGTTAATCAGGAGACAGGTGGTTTGGATGCTCTCATGCAGTGATTCAGCTGTAGCACTTAAACGACCATTGACAGGATGATGGTGAAACAGGGAGGAGAGGACTGACAAACAGAGCAGAAACTCCTCTTTTCTCTCTTTTCTCTCACTTTCATGTTTTTTTGTTGTTTTTTTTTTTTTTTTAACACCGAGCTCAGCATTACTGCGATCGTGTCATCCATTTGGAATATGTAAATAGCTGACAGTGCATTTGCCTGCTGGTGCTTGACCTTCCCCTTGGAGGTCGCTCACCGACTCAATTACGCTCCCTATCTGCAGTCTGTCTGCAAACACCTGTTATCCTCCCACACTCCACCACCCTCCGCCAATCCCACTTCAGCACATCTCATCCTCGGTGCGTCTGTTTAGAGGCAGTTGGGATGGGATGAGGACGGCTGGTAGGGGAGGGGAGAGGAGGGACAAGTGATGGGGGAGTTGGAAGTGCATGACAGCGCGTCGTTTTATTACAATAATCTCGAAAACTTTCTCTGCCAAGACAGTTCACATCAAGATCATTTCCATTAGTGCTGGTTAAGACGTATATACCTCCAACCGTATGTTGTCTCAGGGGGATCCTCTCCTCTGACACCTCAGAGATTTGCTTGGCTGTTTGAAACTCCACAGAATAATTTGGAAGCAGTAATGACTTTGAATTTGGCTATAATTAAATACTTTATTATGTCAGTGACCTAAATGAGAATTATTGTAATCCTGTTGTGTAATACGTAACCTTCTAGCAATTCAGTCAATTCATACCCGCTCTTCAGCTGCCAGAAGAGATTTTTTTAACCTGGTTGCTTTTTAAAACAAAAGAGACATTTATAATAATAATGATATTATAGAATAGCGTCTTTTTCCAGTCAAATTAACACTTGTAGCAGTTTTGGACTCGCTGTAGGAAGGATTGAGCACTGCATAACTATAATTATTGCTTTTGCACCTTGGAAACCTTGGTGTAACTAGATTACACCTACATTATTTGGCTCTCTAAATTTAACAAACCAATAGTGTTGCATTTTCATGCCGGTGTGTACATGCACATCAGCGTCGGCCATTTCTAAAAATGAATTATTGCCTGAGATTTAAAGACAAAAATGGGCCAAAAATCTCCAGTGGACTTTTTAGAAAACAGCACGATGGAGAATATTTTAGTGTTTCGTTTACATTGATTCTTTTTATTGCCCTAAATTGACTGAAAACAGGACAGCTGTGATTGTTACACATGTCAATTGCTTTGTCAGTAAAGTTATTGCCACGAAAAACAAAAGTATTTCTGCATTCATTTGTTTTGGAAGTGTCCTAGCACTGGTACTGTACATTGTTCCTCTTTAAAAAAACTAAGTCCCTTGGACTCTCTACAGTTTTCATGCATATAAACATTTTCTTTGAAGATCAGCAGCATCTTACAAGGTCAATGGATGTTCATTTTTTAAATTATAAACAATAAATAAATACATGATAATTAACAAATAAGCAAGTCTTCAATAAATACACAAAAATAAGGTAAATAAATAAATAAATAAATAGGTCGATAAATAAAGTATTTACATGATAAATAGATGGTATGCATCTAAACCGTGGGCGGAGCTTTGAGCGACATATAAAACAGACAAACAGAATAATTTGACTGTCACTTTGTAACTGAGGGTGTGTGAGTCCATACCTTCACTCTGAGGTAACACTGGTGGAGGGGGAGCACCTCAAACACTGGGTGAAGAGAAGATTGCTCTTTAAGACGGGACGATGCACCATAAAGGCAGCAGAGTTTATGCAAGCCACCATGGTGGAGGAAGAACAGCGAGTTTTCATTGCTATAGACGAGTCGACCGCACATGGCACTTATAACAATAGATCATTTGGTCTGGCTCCCAGTGTTTTTTCTCCAAGTCTGTACATCAGGGTGAGACTATGAATTTGATCAGACGGAGTGAGTGAAAACCTGTTCAACAGGCCTGCTAAACATTTTAAAATCACTGCTCTTGCAGAATTGAATTGAATGACCTATGGCCTATAGCTTATTTAAATTACGTTTTTTTTTTTTGTTTTTTTTTTTGAATACCCACAGTTACAAAGATGCTTTTGACCAACAAGGGATAATAAGCACAAAAAAATAAATTTAGAAAAATCAAATAGAAAAATAACATCCGTTGAATTGAAACATTGGTGTGGAAAAAAGGGTTTTGTCTTTTTACCTTTTAAAATGATCTCCCTTTTTTGCAAATACTGTCATAGTTCACATTTTCATAAAAAGTTCATGTTGGCAGTTGCAAAAGAATTCAATTCTTAGCAAATAAAAAGCAGCATAAAAATACAAGAGGTCATTTTGTCTCTAAAAAAACAAAAGAACACTGTTAGTCCTTTTTTATGTTTTTTTTTTTTCCTTTTTCTCATTACTATTTGCTATAAAATATCAGGAATCTAAATATTATTACTATTGATATCAATATCATTATAGTCATTGATAAAAATTCACATGCCAGGCCTCATATATAACCGTGTGTGTAAATGTGTGTATGTGTGTGTGTGCACACGTGCGTACATTGATGAGTGTTTGTTTGTGTGTGTGCATTCATGTCTGTGTGAGTGTTGTTAGTGTGTGTGTGAGTGTTGTTAGTGTGTGTGTTGACATGTGCCCACTTCATACGAGCACATGTTGCTTAATTGTGTACAACTATCATCTACAGTCTCTATTTGGGGGAAGGTTGTTTGATTGTATGTTTCTGTGGACGATTAGCTACTGTGCAGGGAAAAAATCCAGCATCTTTTGAAATTGTCTTTGCCATAATCATTAGAGTTTCTTCACGTAATCTCAGTGAAAATATTGCTTTCTAAAAAAAGGGAAGAAAAAAGGCATGGAGGGCAGAGTGAACAGGGTTATTGGTTGTGAACCTACAACAGGGGTTCAAAATTTTGCTTCTTCCTTGTGGTTAGTTTTCTGATCCAGAGTCGTCTTCGTCTGCAGAGCCCTTGAAGCAAGCTGACTCATAGTGCTTGTTCAGGTAGGACTTGAGAGCGAAGGTCTTATTGCAGCGCTTGCATCTGTAGTGCTTGAAGGCAGAGTGTGTTTGCATGTGGGCGCGGAGGTTTGAACGGTCAGCAAAGGCTTTGCCACAGTGTGCGCAGGCAAAGGGCTTCTCCCCCGTGTGCGAGCGCATGTGGCCTTGAAGGAGCCACGGCCGGCTGAAGGCTTTGCTGCACACATCGCACTTGTGCTTGAGGTCGTGGGTGAGGATGTGCATGGCCAACGCCGGCATGGACACGTACACTTTATTACAGGTGGGACACTTGCGGGCCATCTTGCTGTCCAGGCTGCGGTGCGTCTGCTTGTGTCTGCTCAGGTTGGAGGAGGTGGCGTAGGTCTTGCCGCACTCGTTGCAGGTGTGACGAGCCGTGCCAGCTCCCCTCTCCTGGCCCCCATTGGCACTGCTGCTTCTTGATCCTCCTCCATGACTCTCGCTGTCTCCCTTCCGCCTTGAGCGCCCGTCGGAGATGAAGAAGGCATCCATGGTGTAACCCTCGGCCAGGGCCTCCGATTCACCACTGTAGAAGCCGCTGGCTGTCATGCCAGACTGGGGGCTGTCGGGGTGCTTCAGGTCGGGGTCACAGTACTCCCCTCCACTGCTCACAGGGGTGTAGAGGGGATCTGACACCGGTGACGCCAGCTTGTGCTCCATCTTCTTCTCCTCCTGGTATACAGATGGCGTGATGTAATCCTGGATGTAGCCTGAGTAAGAGACACACGCAAACACAGTTGGCCAGGGGTTGTGATGGATAAGGACACAGTGACATGCTGGTGATTACATGATTATCATCTTGGATGATTGCCCTTCGTAAAATGGTGAAAGAGTGAGTGGCAGCACAGAGCTAATTGCATTTTTCCCACAGCTCACAGGTTGTACGGACAATAGTGCAGTGATGCAGGAAAACAAGATGCATTTAGGAAGATTGCAATTTTACAGTGAGGATGAGCACTAGATAATAGGTCATCAAACATGTCTTCTGTGGAAGAAGATGCACATTAAAGCCCCTCTTAAATAAAGTAGTCTCATTGATTAGACTTCCTTTTCTTCATCCACGGTACGTCAGCCCCCTGTGGCTGCAGCCTGTCTCCTTAATAAATGCTCCGTGAGTCTAGGTATTGCAAGGCAGACAGACAGAATCATGATTCAACTCTAAATCTTAACAAATACCTTATATCTACAGATTTGTTTTTATTTTTGAAAGTGTTTCTTTTTTTGTGGTCTTCTAAAATCCACACCTCACAACAGGTTGCATCTCTGATTTTTGGGTTCTCTTTTTTATTTGGTTTTAGACCAAATTAACTTCTTACATCCTGTTGAATTTTCATGATACTTCTTGAAGCAGGTTTATGCACAAAGCACCACAGGTGATTTAAATGTCCCGAACTGTACAGAGCATGATTTCAGAAAGATATATTTTTGTTGGCATCATTAATGTCTTTCCTTTCCCTGTAAAGCAGCCCTGTGCCAGAGGAGCTAAAAGGCTTGCTGGCAGCTCAATGCATCCAAACAGAACTCAATATATTCTTATGCTGTGAATATCAGCAGCTTAATACATACTAAATGCATTTTACCTCCAGAGTTGATATTCTGTAGGGTTGAACACATGAGTACAAATATAAAATGAGGTGAAATTCCTTCCCTGAGAGAAATAGTGCATAACAGCAGAAAAAAAGCCATTCCTAAGCACTGTGTGCAGCAAGCAGTGGAAATTAGTTATTGACTGCTTTTTAATGAAATTCAAAGTTTAGAACTGATCAATAGTCTATCATATGTAAAATAGTGCAGCTGTTAGAACAGTGAGAAGATAGAAATAGTGCGAGGAACAGATCAAGTATCTGCGACACACAATAATAGTTTATTGAGCTCAGTGTGCTCGAGGCCTGATAATGTTAGACACGGCATCACATTGTTTGTGAAGAAGGGTCACCTGTCTACAGCAGCAAGCACGCTGAAGTGCCTTCAAGAAACAGGCCATTAAGAAATCAGTTGAAGTGCTCTCTTACTACGGCATCTCCAGTCCCAAGGGTTTCTGCTCACACAGCCTCTCTGTCAAAGACATGACCATGATACCCGGGGACAGGGAAATACCAGGATTGTGCACATGTTGTTATGCTGCCCCACATGGGTTCAGTGTTTTAAGCTACACAGGTTGTGTTTGTCCGAGAGAGAGCAACAGTCTGTTTTAAAATTTTAAAACATAAATAATTATTTCTCTTTTTAAAACAAATTTAGTTTTTCAAATGCTGCAGCCTAAACAAGTGATCGTGGCTACATCCACCTGTTTCACAGTACTACATTCGACAACATGGCTTTTATTCTGCCGAGATTTATTTCAACAAAACAAACTGTATCAGTGTAAGCAGACCTGTTTGCTATGTTTCAATTACCCAAGGTCAGACACGGAGCTCATCATTCAGGACTCGTGCTGTATCAGCCTTTACAGCTCATAGACTCATTTCTCTAATGCAAAGTAAGCATGTAATTAATGGACCCTCTCAGCCAGCCCTCTTTGTTGTTCGACAGACACTCAAGTCAAATGTCTCCACAATGGGGGGAATGAAAATCTGCTGGCACGGCAGAAGTGCTGATGTTAGATTTTTTCAGGCTCCACGCTAAAAATGTCTTTTATTTTGCTCCCTTTTTCTTTTTTTTTGACTCGACATGGAAAGGACGATTCTTTTGTTAGAATTAAGCGCTTTTGTCGACACCAATGTAGTGCCTTATTGTTCTTTTTTTCTTTTTAATATCATGCTTAATTTTCATGGTGTTGAACAATAGATTCAGGAACAATAGAAAGAGACAATAATTAAACATTAAGAATAATTTCAAATCCTGCAGCAGGAAATCTAAATAAGCCTTTATAAGCTTTGAAATATACGCTGTAAATACAAAGAAAGCTCATGTTTTTATTTCTTGTTATTTAATATTTAGCAAACCATTGTACTTTATTTAACAGTCCAGACATTTTTGCTAAAGCCACTAATCCTGATCCATCGGAAATTCACTGAGTGTTGTTTTTGAATAACAGGTGGGCATCGTCACAACATCTAGCTGTGGACTGTAAAGCCTCTCTCACTGTGAAAATATCCTGACAAATCACAACAAAGACACACATATGGCCCTCTAAACGTGGCCACAAAATGGAAGCGGCGAGCTTTAAGCAGACCGTGAAAGTGAAGGTCGCCACTCAGCTCCGACTGGAGCTCACTGTGGCCGGACCGTGTGTTGACCACAGTGCAGCTATGTGCCTTTCTTCATGTTTACTGTACAACCTCCGTCACGTGATCAAGCCTCATTGCTGCCCCAAGCATTTTTGTCTCCTTTTTCTCCTTCCCTTTGCCATCTCTTCAGCCCAGCTCCCCACCTCCCTCCTGGCTGTACTGTACAGTGTGTTGATGTCTCTTGTGGCGACGATAGGCCTGCACGGCTGAAACTCTAACCCCTGCTAGTTTTCAAATGCCCGGAAGGAAGAGAAAGATGTAGTGGAGCGATGGGGGTGGGGAGACTGTGCATGCTCCATTTGGACGGGAAGAGGGGGGCAAGGGAGGATCGGACCGTGATGGGAACTCAAGGACAATAACAGCTAAGGACAAATGTATCATCCGATACTCATCTCTCATATTCATGATTTTTTTAGTCCACACGATGACCAGATATAATCAGTCGATGTGTGTTCAGCCAGCACTGGGTTGGTACAGTCATACAAATACGTAACGGGAGCTTCTCCTGATTATACACACGTTTTGTTCCCTATTTACATAAGCTAATCCGTGGCTCTGACCTGAATTGTGTCTGTCCTTCACTGGAGTCAAAAAACAAAAGTCTGGGAGCAGGGTGATGGGGGTGGGGTGCCTCAGTAGGGGATTAATTCAGATATTGATGCAAAAATCAGCTGGCTGAACGAAACATCTCACACTAATTTACACACTACGAGCATGTTGTTGGCTGAAGCAAAATTAAATCTCTCCCGACAGAAAATCAAAAGAGGATACCATCTGTGCGTATGGAAATGTAAAACAAGCTGAAATCAGCACCGGAGTGGTCTACAAGGGAGAGTGCTCACACATCTTTAACTAGAGCGGGGCAGAGGACTGTAGGCATGTTAACTCACCATTCTCACTGAGACGAACCCCAAGGCTGGTCACCGAGTCTGTGATGGAGCGTGCAAAAGTGAACGAGTCGTCCAGGTGGTGGTGATGATTGGATGTGGCCACATTGGACGAAGAGAAATCATCAAGCTTGATCTTCTTCACCAAAAATGAGCGGGGCATGTTTCAATGGATAAAAACACAGAGCTGAGAAAAACGCATGAGCGAAAATGAAAGACCCTCTGAGGAAGCACACGAGCAGAGCCGGCTTGACGGTAATCCTTTTGGTTAATGTGAAGACAGCAGCCAAAAACATAAGATATGAAAGAAAATGGAAACCAGTGGAGAACAAGGCTGACGGCAATGCTGTGTGATACTCTCTGGCTCCCCCAGCTTCCCCCAGAAAAATAAAAAAATAAAAAATAAAAGCGATCCTGTTCAGCACTGGATAGCTCCTGTGATGCAGCAGGCTTAAGGGACCAGTGAGGAAGAGAAGAGATGGAGACAGACAGAGAGAGGAGGGAGAGAGAGAGACTGTCAGACTAGCTGAGATCAGCAATCACGCCAGCCTTTATATGGGGCACAGGCAGTGGAAGATCAGGTGGTGCTGCGAAATGGAGCTGCTTAGCTTTAATCCATCAAATGTCCCCGGGGACACACATCAAATTACTACTGAACCGTCTGTGCATTCGCACACAGACAGAGGAGAAAGAACACAGCCAGACCCCCACTGCCCCCACTGCTGCTCCCCCTTCTCCTCCCCTCCCCTCCCTCTTTCACCCCGCTTATGCTCCATGCTCGGAGGAGGAGTAAAAGAGGAGGGCAGACAATGGAGATGTGGATGAGAGCACACTCAGTGTCCTGTCCCCCATTGTTTTCAGATGAAGTGGCACAGTTTATGTTTGCCTTGTACAGGCGCTGCCTCCCTCATGTCATCTCCGTTACCTCAAACAGCCTCAGATCTTTGTGCCCCTTCGACACACTGCACTGTACTCACATGCTGGGAGCACACGTACAGTACAGCCGAGGTTATCTGAGCGTCTGGGAGTGCTGGACCTCTTTTTTTTTTTTTTTTTAAAGCTGCACTAGATTCCAGCACTGTTGACGAGCAGGCTACGGAGAAGTACTTGTGCTGCACTGCACAGCTCGTCTCTCTCCCTCCCCATTACCGCTGCACAGATGTGTGTCCTGCGATGCGTGGCAGTGAATTATCTGATTAATTAATTACATTTTTTTTGATTAGGGTGAAATCTAGAATTAGATCCATGCTTACTAAATTGGCCAGATATTTTCTGTGTTGTTTTGTGGACTCATTAGATCATTCTGTGGATTTTATGCTACATTATACATCATTTTTTTCATTAGAGCTCAACATTTACTCTTCATTTATTAGAGTAATGAAAGCTGAATGTCTGTAATGAAAACATAAATCTGGTGGTGGTTTCTGGAAGCAACAGTGGAACATTTTCAAGCAGAGTAGAAATGATGCACCTGTTTGATTCACAGTCAACAGGAAACACTTGTGTCACTTCACTTGTTTGATGAATTAATGTCTTGCGGCACTAAGTCGACTAAATTGAAGACGGCAAGAAAAAGTAACGCTTCTGTTTGTGTGGTTTCACACATAATATAAGAGTAGCAAGTGCAGGCATCAGAAAAAAAGTGCACATCTGCGTGTTCCTTCTTTTCTGCTTTATTTAGATTATTTGTTTGTTTGTTGGCTGTTGTATGTTTGAGCAGTAATGGTGGAATTATAATATTTTCATTCATATTTTTTAAATATGTCTTCATTTATTTACTCTATAACATGTCAGAAATTGTGAAAAAGGCCCATTGCAGATTTTCAGAAACCATAGACCACTTCTAAAAATTGTTTGTTTCCTGTGTCCAGCCATTCAAAATCTAGAATTATTCCATTTAAAATCAAATAAAACTTACAAAGATAAAGATAATGGTGATTTAATTTTTTGGCTTTCCTCGAATCAATTAATAGATTAAAATGTATTCATATTACTAATTTAAGTTATTTCAACAGTGAACAGTCACATTATCGTTCTGTTCTGTACATTAAGAAGTGCTGATAGATTGACAATGGCTATTCATAATGATTCAGTTTTTTTTTTGTTGCATCATCAAAAATCATATTCTACCTTGCCAAAACATTTCAACCCCACTTGTAGATTCTCCTGGGAAAAAAAGCATATTTTAAGAGATTTAATATATTTACATTTTCCATTCAATCCTAAAATTGTGGTTTGTTGTTCAGACTGCTATAGATCTATCCTGACGTTTAGGGGTGCCCCCTCGCCTTGGTCTCTCTAAATCATCCCCGCCACAAACAGTGACCCTGCAGCCTGCTCGCGGCCAGTTTCAAGAGGGAAAGGTGTTAAATCAGTGAGGTTAGGATTTATCACACGCATGTGATTATACATTACAGCACAAGTTCACATTTCTGTCACCAAGACAAGCTTATAGTGCACAGGCAAGGACGAGTAAGGTCAGTGGAAGAATCATTGTCCAAAACAATGAGCTGTGATGTGTGTGTTTTGTTTTTTTTTATTTTAGTCTTTTTGGTTGAAGTATCATTTTTATGAGTCATCCTTTGATGCAGTATCTTTCAAAAAGTAATAATTTCCAAGTCTTTAATTAATCTAAATGCACCAGGTCTCTTTAAGATACTTTATTGATCAAGCCTCTCATCATAAACATGGTTCTGGTGTTGATTTGTTTAGGTTGTTGCAGAGATCGTGATTTGTTCATGAGAAAGAAAAAAAACAAATCTTTGTTGCTGTTGAATTATTCTTCAGACTTTATTCCAGGGAGAAGAGAGGTTAAATAAACAATGAACCCTCTTTTAGTCATATTGAGCTTTTCCAGCAGCTTCTCAAACCTGATGCTTCCTGAACTATAGCTCATATCTGGCAGAAGCGCTCATTATTCTGCTCTTTGTACCGAGCAGTGGAGCACAAACTGTTTACTTCTTTAAAGTATAAACATGGCACACTTGCATCAGTGTGCCAAGTTTATTGCCAACTAGGCAATCACTCAATTATTGGCAGGAACTAGAACTTATTTCATCATATTTTATTTTAAATAGTCTATTCATTGTTTTGTTTACGAAGTTAATGATTTTATGTTAATAAGAAAAATATTCAAGCTATTTCTAACAAAAGATAGCATGTATGTACTATTTATTACATTATTTGTACCTTTTTAAAGCTAAAATGTTCTATAGCTGGGTCTGAAATGCTTGCATCAACACAACCATGCATCGGTAGTGTAAATAACATCTTTTCAAATCAGTTTGGGATCTTGTGGTTTCTTGAGCTATTTATGTTTTATCACAGTTGTTTAGGAGAATGCTGCAACACTGTTCAGCTGTGAAGAACCAGAAATGTTTTGTGGACTACGCAACATCACCTGACTTTCTATCTGCATGAGGATGAGGAGATAATAACTGGATTTTGTGGGTGAACTCTTTTATGTCATCCAGCCAAAGCTGATAGTGGAGGAGGCCACCTGTAACTAATAAAGAGATCAAGCATCTGGCACGATTACAGTAGTGTTAGATTAAAAGGTTTGTGCCTAGGTTCAGTTTCTTGCTTAACATTAAAATAATCTGCAAATGAATTATTATCAAATTCTACACCGGCCCATCACATATGAATGTAACTGATATGTAAGAAAAGAGAGCAACAAGTGAGCTACAGGTTAGAGGTGAATTGAGTCAAACAAGAGGAAACGCTGTGATTGAAACATCTCTCAGGTTACTTGTATCCTGCAGCAGGCAAGTCACTGCCAATTGTTTCCTCCTTTTCCACCTCCTCCTCCTCCTCCTCCTCCTCCTCCTCCTCCTCCTCCTCCTCATGCCTGAGCTCGGGTCCACTTATGGCCCCCAGACTCCCTCTGACATGTGGTCACTGCCTCAGGACGTTACCATAGCGACAGACCCCCTCGGGCTGGAGGAATGGTTTTTACGCTGCGGTGCTGCTGGTCAGATGGGAGGGGGTGGAGGCTGTGATACAGTCAGCCTCATTAACATCCTGTATGGCCCTCCAGGGTTATGGAGATGACCTGGCCGGCCGAATGAATGAACTCAATCTAGTTGATTTGTTCCTTCACACTGTTCCACAAGAGACACCACCGACAATTACCCCGTCACAGGAACATTTATTATCTCCATTTACAGATGTGAGGTCTGTTTAATCATTTTACTTCCAGCTAATTCAGACACTCGATATGAAAAAAAGGAGAATTACTAAACAGAAAATATGACTCTGATGCATTAAACCTGGAACTTAAGCGCCTCATACTTGGCACTGCTTATATAACGTCGCTCTGAGCTTGTTGGGCTAGGTGAGGAGAAGCTAAGAGTCCATTAAGCATGGCCATCTATAATTCACCTCACTCTTGCTTACTGGGTCACTTCAATGAGGCTTTTCTGAGCTGCTACAGCAGGAGGCTCTTGTGCTCTTTAGAAAAACTGCAGATGATTAAAAAGTTTAAAATAGAATATGAACACACAAGCAACAAGTATTCATTTTCAAAAGAAAATCCTTGTTTAGTGTTTCGTTTAAAGACATTTTGTGGCAACATTCAAGCATTCATTTTGCACCAAAGTCCCCTTTTTTATCAAACATGGTCAAACATGGCTCAGAGAAAAAGGTCATGAAGCCAATATTTAACATTTTGCTGTGGATTCACAGTCTAACACGAAGTCTGAATGGGTCTTAACAGCCTCCCCAGCCGCACTGTATCTAATGCTGTTTGGCAGATAGTTCAGTGTATCACTCATGCCCTATTTGGCTTGTGTCTGCCTGTTGTCCTGTATGCATCTTGGAGCGTGTGTGCATTTGTTGTCCATGGGCAACTGTTCAGTAAATAGGGCAATTAAGTGTGAAAAGCAGAAAGGAGCTAGCATGTTCGTATCTCTTTGGTGGGGGAGATAATTTATGCTAATAACATCTCTACCGCTCAAGCTGCCCAAAAATGATAGCAGACCCTTTTGGCTTCAGAAGAATCTTTTCATCCTCTTGGAGGGGAAAAAAAGTGGTTTCTCAACACCTTGCAAATAAGACAGCTGTGTGGCAGTGAATGAATCTCTCTCTCCCTCTCTCTCTCCCAGCCTTTCATCTCCAGATGATAATCTTTTCTCCTTCACTGTCTTGTATGGTGCATGTTTGTTCTTCATTTAGCCTGTGGAATACTTGAAGCCTAGTTTCGCCTCCATCTCCCCCTACTGCTATCTCTTGCTCTCTCTTGTAGCCTCACACCCTGCACACAATCTATCATCATTTTTCCTTCAAGAGCCGTCAGAGGAAGTCGCTGCATGTGTGAATGTATTACTGTAAATAGTATCCTATGCATGAGTGATGCTTCTTAATAACACTTAAACTCGAGCTCAGTATGCTGTTCATGTGGCATAAATTCCTCTATCACACTGAGGGGCACATAGGCATTGGGTGGCTGTGGAGAGCAAGGGGCCATGATGGCAGTTCAATAAATAACCTCAGTGAAAGTGGGAGCAATAAACCATATGAAATCTCTACCAGCTACCCACTATCATGCTCAGCAAGGTGCTCTCATGTCATCCACTAAGAACGAATGTGACAGCTTCCAAGGCTCAGATAATTTCTTTTGTGCACAGGCAAAAAAAAGCCTGATCAAAATGTGGGTTATAGTTTCAAACATTTGGTAGTGAAGGAATTGTTTGATATTCTGAGAGAAGCTCTTGTTCCAAGAGCGCTAAGTGAAGTTGCTGCCTTTACATTGAATGAGAAGTAACCACCAGCACCTGGTTAGCTTCGCACAAAGAATGGAAACAGGTAGACTCAGATAGCATTTTTAAAAAGGAAACAAAAGAAGGAAGGAAACCAACACTTCCAAAGCTCAGTGATGAAGACCTTGTAATGTGTTAAAATGTATGCAATATGAAATTTGCCATTTTATGGTATGAAATTATTGAATTTAGATGCATCTTGTTGCTAAGCCCTGCTCACACATTATGTGCCTTTCATCGTCACATTTTCATCCACATATTAAAGAATAGCAGTGTCATTTATTCAGAGTATTTTTTTTCTGTCCACCTGATGAATGTAAAGGCTTTGTTCTTATTTTATGCATCAAAATGGATATTGCCCTTTCCAATTGGTCTCGCGTGGGCCTCCACTTTTTCTTCGCCACAGTCCAGTCTTCTCCCAGTGGTTCTGTATCAACGGTGTGTCTCTAACATCAGAAATAACCGTGATGACCTTCCCTCAAAAAGTTCAGCCATTTTTAAAACATATTCCTCTTGTCCATCTTCCTGCTTTTTATTCAATTGTTCTTTTACAAATATTTATGACATTGGTTGATTTAAACATGTTGTCTGAGAGCAAAACCTTATCAAACCTGAACCACTGTGGTGTAAGATAAGATGACACTTGTTAATCTGGAGAGCTTGGACCAGTGATGTAGTTTGTTGTTTTATTGTTTTATTTATGGAGTTGATTGATGATTTGGATGGATTGGCGCCTTCCAGGAAAATGTCCAGTAAACAACCCCTTGTAAACCCCTTGGTTAGTGTATTTTTTAAATCTTTGAGCAGAGCAAGCTTAGCTGTTTGTCCCTGTTTCCTGTTGTTATGCTAAGCTACGTTAGCCTGCTGCTGGCTAAGCTTTATACTAAGTGCAAACATGTGAGTGGTATCAAACTTCTCATGTCTCTTGTCAAGAAAGACCAGAAATAAATTTGCAATGGAAGGGGATTTCTTCTTCTCGTCTCGCAAAACCTATTTTCTATTACAAAAGAAAAGTATAATAACTTCATTCACAGCCAAAGACATTCATAAGCGTTTCAGTGTGTTCCTAGTACTGCACTGTAATTAAACATTAACCATAATAGTCATCATCACACCTTGCTCTGATTTATCGAGAAATAATTGTTCAGATAATCTTAGTCTAAATTAATTGGGTTAATTAATCACCACTGTGTCCTCGCCCTCCCTCCTTCAAATAAAGGCATCGTAGGTTCTTTCACATTATGTTCCATCACGAAGGTCAGAGCAGTGGGTAATAGACTGTCGTTTCCAATTTGTACTTCCACGCAAAGGAAGAGCAAATGCATTAGTGAGATGGTATCAGCGTGTTTAAAATTAGACAACAAATGGACAGATTTGCATGCATGCTGCATGGATGAAGCAGCCCAGCAGAAAGATTACTCACTGTTGTGTGCAGCAGCAGCAGCAGCAGCGAGGCTAGAGAACAATCACACACCAGATACTAATTTTCTTTCTGAGGATTCACTACACCTGTTCGCAGCCAAGGGGACAAACAGAGTGACTAGCTCCTGACGGCGCAGGGCGCTGGGTTTCATGAAAAAAAATAAAAGAAATCTGCAACCAAACAAATTTTCCACCAGGCAACATCGAAACAAGCATTTTCCTCTTATGTATTTTTCCTACCACTGCATGTCAGAGAGAGAGGTGAGATCAATTTCCACAGGATTAGGCTGCCTGAGGAAAATGATTGCTTTTTCTAATACTTAGTAACAATTTTTCAATTTCCTGTGGTCTTTGTTACTCTCAACATTTTTGCAAATGAGCAAAACAGAGGCAAGCGGCGTTGCTGCTCCGCGAACTTCACCTTGGGACCAGGCATCATTTGCATATATATTGAGAGCATACGTTTTTGGTTTATAATAGTCACCATTCTGGGGTGGGGGCGGGGAACTGGGGGCGGCTGGCAGGCATTCTGTCACCTGTTATGAGGCCCTTGTCCATGAACATCCCTGGGAGACGAAAGCAGGCGATAATTACGGTGCGGGGACTAAACTGGTGTTGCTCGCTCCCTTCACACATTGTTTTAAATCTGAAGAGAAAAAGTACAACAAAGATGGCCGCGGGGCACGTCTTTGTTTCCACAAGCTCCCAGAGATTTTCAGGAGGCTACAGAATTCACAGAAAATGAAATTAATCTATCGGCACAGCACTGATCCTGTGGTGATTACAGTTTGAGCCTGACACTAATAAATCCACACGTTCCACTCTTTGCACTTTCGCAGTGTGCAGGAGGCTAACTACATTCAGGCGGAATCAGTGGAGATGCACTGCAGATGGTCACATGACAAATGGCTTTATTGCCCCGTTATGGAGATTTGAATCATAATTGAGTGTCTCAACAGTGATGTGTGCACTTGGTATGACTCACAGTGAGTCTTTTGCCAGAGGACAGATGAGCTCTGTTGCTTCTTCCTCAATCTGCAGACGTGTTTAGATTTCACCTCAAATCTTTTTAAACCAGTCTCAGTATTTCTATTCTCTTTGAATATTTGTGCAAGATTTACGTCTAAATAAAGAAAAGATTTACCGGGAGGAAAATGTTTAAACACAGCACGATAAATCCAACTGAAGAGAAACCAGATTTAATTTCCAAATTGTGAAATTTATCTGTTATCAGAGTTTTTTTTTTTTTTTTTTTTTTTTAATTTAAACAGAGTAATGTGAGCATGCACGTTTGCACACTGATGCATGTGCACCACGCATCACTGCTTTTGTGTGTGTCGAGCGCTTTTCAAAGGGCATGCTTTTGTGCAGGCACAGATGATGCAGCTGGCAGAAGCATGACTATTGCTGGAAGCACGTCCACGTTGGCACACTTACAGAAAGCCTTGGCTCCTGGGTCACACTTTATATAGGCTACATAAAGGCTGCCTGCCCGTCTGCTGTCTGGCCCATCGATAACGGCTGTGATGTGCAGCCTTTAGAGTGCAGGGACAATATGAATCTGTTTGTTTTGCTAAGTCTAGAGCTGAAATGATTAATTGATTAATTGATGAGTCAATCGTCAGAAAATCAGAAACAAAAAAAAACATCTGTCAATTGTTTGTTTTGTGCAAGAAAAAAATGCCCAAAAATTCCCTGTTTCTACGATCTCAGATGTGAGGGTTTCTCTCTTTTCTTAATCTGTTTGTGATGATAATTAGATTTTCTTCAGAGTTTGGCCTGTTTTAAGGTGCCAACTAGAGTTTAGAAAATTGTGATTCTGAAAAATGATCTTTCTTTTATCTTTTTGACAGTCAGTTGATTTTTTAAGAAAATATTTGTCTGATTAATGAACAATGAATGGCATTCATTAGAGTGCATACCTCCAGCAAGGCCCAACAGTCCCCTTTTATTCAGTCAATCCAAATAAATAGATTTTTGTTACTATCTGCATCAAACTGTACACACTCATAGATACCAATCACATAAATATGCCAGACTTTTTCAAGATCCATGCAGTATTTTCTGAGAAATTAATGAAAATATCAAAAAACAAAAGAATTCCTGGATTTTTCCCTTTATCAGGATCTTCAGCAGAGGTTGATGGGGTCTATTCTGGGCCGAGACACACTGTCCTTCTAATTTTGTGGAAATTTGTTCAGTTGTGTAATCCTGCTGACAAACCAGCCAACCAACAAATAGACATGGCTGAAAAAATAACCTCCATCTTGTACCTCCTCAGTTGCAGCCCAATCTAAGTCATTATCAGTTATTTTTAGCCTGGATCACAATACACAATATATTTCAAAATCTCCTCAAAAGCCCTTCATTAATGCTCAGACTGGACCACAAAAACATATTTCACAACAATATTGGGTGACAGTTGGTTGATATAAGGACTAAATGGGTAGGCAAGTATCAGATTAAGTAGAACAAGTCTGGTCTTTAAAACCAGAACATGTCTGGACTTGCCATATCACGCTATAACAGTATCCAAAATATGTAGTCTCAGATCACAATAAGCCTGTAATGTTGATGTATTGCCCCACCCTATTCTCACATAATGTTGAGGGTTTATCATTTCTCCTGTGCAGCTAATCTCCTGTGTGAGGTGTGACTGTGTTTCTGTTTAAGATGGCAGATAGCGTCACACTTGATGTTATAGGATGCAGTTACAAGCCCATCAGTCTCAGAAATGAAGAAAACATATCAAGAAGATAAAATCATCAGGTAATAATCTTTTGGAACTTCAGTTAGGTTGCCCTCATGTTGTTATTCTGAGTTTGAGTTTTCCCCAATTCTCAACCCAGTACTCAAAATTAAACACTGTAATACTGTAACAGGATCAATCATGTTTCCCATGTAAAGATAGCTCCATTTATTCTGTAATTGCCTGATAAATTAACCAGCACAGACACCTGTCAAAACAGCAGACAATCTCTGTGAATCCACCTCCCAACAGGCTCATCTTGGTGGGCTAAGTTGGTAATGACAACTCCCCAAGTCTGTCCCCTCGGGCTGAAGGATGAGAGCACTATAGAGTTCTCTTTTCCCATCCATCCCTATTAGGATAATGCATCAAATAGACATTTTAATTTGAAGTTCATTTTCTCCTCAAGGCTCTGTAAATGTCTTCAAGCATGCACGCTGGAAGAGATAACCTTTCTTTGCAGCGTGTGATCTTTTTATTTTTGTGTCCTAATGAAATGTTCACTTGTCATTTACTACAGTTTGGCATCGTGGAAGGGTGTACATTTTGGATAGGGCATTCCTTTTGAAATGAAGTGGCTTCCAAAAAGGCAAAAAAACCCCACCATGATGTTTCATTCATAGAGCTCCTCCTCCTGCTCGACTATAAACAAAACCGCAGATGACTCATTGATTTCTACAAACAAACCAAATTGCCAGGAGTGGTTGCACTCCAGTGTGACTCTGAGGAAACCTCATCGCTCAGCAGTTATATTGTTGTGCACCCAACGACCTCTTTTTTTAAACCTAGCTAGTGTGACGGTAACGTGCGTGAAATGAGCGCCGAGCCCTGCCAGCGGTGCCTTAGCCCTCGTAGGGCCCGACACCTGCCTACGCTCAGCTGTTCCTGCCACGCTTGACCGCATGTGGCTAATAAACAGACCTGTCCTTATCACTGGAACTCCATTA
This sequence comes from Acanthopagrus latus, assembly GCF_904848185.1. Classification (NCBI taxonomy): domain Eukaryota; kingdom Metazoa; phylum Chordata; class Actinopteri; order Spariformes; family Sparidae; genus Acanthopagrus; species Acanthopagrus latus. The sequence continues at coordinate 6,149,041 of NC_051045.1, forward strand.
ACGGGGGTCGCAGTCACCTGAATCCCTGGCTGGGGCGACAGCAAATTACAAGGCAAATGTAATGGCTTTTGCTGTATTGCCACACACTGAGATAGTGAATTACACCAAAGGCCTGATGTTATTACATGTCCCCAGGACGCTGGCTCTGTGTTTTATGATGACTACAGTGAAAACCAGGTCAGTGCTCAAATTGTCATGGTCTTTGCCTCCATTGCTCCAGTTCTATCTATCATGTCCATTCAAAGAGAGAACAAAGGCATGCAGCAGGTCCTGCACTTCACATCAGCCAGTGTCGAGCATTTCGGACAATGTCTCATCCACACATAGATACGAAACTACTACCTTTATTATTATTGTATGTATAAGGTGACAACATCTCTTAAAAGAGGTACAGATGTTAAGTGTTAATCTGGTCACCACCCAATGACATCCAAAGGACCTTATGATGCTCCTGAAGGAGAAGAAGACTGGTGACCGGAGGGTAAGGAGAGATTTTAATCTATCATGATTTGACACAAACATAAATTTAGACTAGTATCCACCTTAAAGCCGGGTCACGCCAGCATTCAAGTGAAACGTAATGGTATAATCAATTAATTGCAATTAAATCACAGCAACCAGTGGATCTGCAAGCAGGGGTACATTTTTGTGTCTAGCTAAAAGCTTATACTGCGTTATTTCCCAACAACAGGTCTTCTTGGCCAAAAAAGATGTTTCCTCATTCTTAAAGATGCAGCTGGAAAAACAGTGAATTAGTTCAGATCAGCTGCTCCGCCAATGAATGTCTAAGGTGCACTGGCTGTACGGAAGATCTGGATAGGTTAATACATTTTGAGCAAGGCTCCATCTCTGCGATGTATCAAGATCCATGGTCTTTACAGTGCTGAGGGAACGGAGAGCCTGAGAGCCCAAAATGGAGGGAGCTAATTTAGCTCATTAGCTGTGTTTCACTATTTACTATTATTTAACCAAAGGAGTATAAACTGCTCCCGTAACAGAGATACAGTTTTGACAGAGGATTGACGTTGTGTAAATGTTTTTTTTGTTGTTTTTTTTTTTTTGTAATTTGTAGAAACCTATAGTTATGTTAGTCAGATATAAACGTGACCTTGAGCTGACGAGCTAGCTAAGTGACTGTTATAACTCTTTATTGAATGACATGATGACCATTTCTCTGAACAAAATGCAAACCACAGAGAATTTAGAGCTCAGACAGTTATTGTTTCTAAATAGCACTAGCTACTACATGGACCCACTTGCTAGCATGTCAGCCGTTAGCTTGCCTGTACAGAGGTTCATTAACTTGTTCTACTAGTAGTCCCTACGTCACCAACTTATTGCATGTTTCATGAGAATACACATTTTTCTTTCTGGTGTGACCTTTACAGGGTTTTCATCAAAGCAGTGCTGAAGGAAGAAAGGCTTGATTAGTCGAGGGTCAAGGTGAAACAGGAACGTCTGAGTTCCATTCCAGAAGTAAGAGAACGTAATTCAAAGTCCGCCTGACATTTGTTGCTAATAACTTGGTATGTCATGTCTTTTTTTTTCTTGCAGTCAATTTCCATATGTTTAGAAACTGACTGCAATAAAAAAAATGGAATTAGCTTAGCATTAAGTAATATTATCGAGCCTTCTATCGAATAACATTAGACCTGTCCATATGGTAAACAGTTATTAATTAAAATGTGTTGAAGTAAAATTTGAAATGAAACAAATCATAAAAAGAAACTTTCTTAGATTGCTTTCTGATGCAGTATTTCTTTGCACTGCTTCCTGTGGGTGATATTTATTAAATGTGACCTCTCTGTTGTCAACAGAACAAAAAGGGGGCATATAACAGAAACAGTCAAAGACAAGGGGTTCGGTTTTGATTATTGAACCCTGTATCTTTTCTCTGGCCATACATCTTCTTCTGCCAGGCCTCCCAGGGGCTTCAGGACATCCAGCACCACAGGCCAGCTCCTGAAAAGGAGGCAGGGACAATAGTACCTTCAGGTCCCTATCCAGGCTCAGGAGATACCACTGGGGCCTCATTGACAAATTGTCCTTGTCTGGCCGCATGAGAGAATGGGGATTGCAGTAATTGCATATTTCCCTCTAATTGCATTTGTCACATGTGGGGTCTGCTGCTGTGGAGCCAGGTCTGAGGCCTTTCTCAGTGATGTGTTAAACTAAACAGCTGAACTCTCACCTGCACCACAAGAAGGGGATGTGCAGGAAAGAGGCCTGAAAAGAGGGCAATAAATTATGCAGTGGCACAAAACATCAGCAGAGCAGCAGTGGAGTCGAGCACAGAGGCTACTGCCAGACGGAGACATGCTGCAGGTCCATTAAAGCCTCAGACATGGTCATGAAGGAGTTGACTCAGTGATGCTGTATAAGGACAGTCAAGGGCTTCCACCTGCATGATCACATGACATTTTCTTACATTTAATATAGCAACTTCTACTAAGATAGTTTGGTAGCACTGGCAATGAAATTCTCAGATCTCATGCGCCTTTCTACCATGCCATACAGTATGTAGAAATACAGTCCAGTCTCACACAGAAATGTTTGGTAGACCTGCGTATCCACGACAGGTCAGTCTGTGTAGCTGATGTTTTGGCTTGACCAGTCACGAAAACTACACCTGTGTATGAAGGTGCATTACCAGCAGTGGTCAATAGGTAAACACAATTCAAAGATCCAGAAATTCTGTGTCAAGGCAGGTTTGACGGGGCTTTTACCCAGGTGACCAGGTTTGAGTCCTCGGTGATGCAAACAGCTTGTGGTTACTGTTTTGAGGAAGTATTATTTTAAGCAAAATCATGACCAACATTTTCTTAAATCTACCTAATGCATTTTTTGCCTTTATTTTGAGAATGATTATTATTCAAGGTTATTTGACCATGGAAGAGACCGAGGTAGGCAAGGCCAAATGCACCAATGACATCAGGCTGTTGAGTGGCAGGTTTTTACATGGTTGGCTATGATACAATGTTGAAAAATTACTTGTTAAGAAAAATATCAACACGTTCCAAGATGCAACTAAAATAGTGCAGCAGCTAGAATATAGGGATGAAATATAATTTAGGATAAAATGTAAAGTAAATTATAACATTGGGTGTAAGATGTACAAACTGTGATGTAAACATGTACCATGAAGTAGAATGTTTATTGTAATAACAGATTGTAGACAGGCACCAGAATGAATATACAAAATATGATGTTTCTAGGTATAAACAGGTGATAACTGATATACATCATGAGATGTTAAGTGGTTGTAAAGGATAAAAAAAGAAAGGTTAGTGACCAGCTGACTAAATTATTACATTAACAATTAATTCACCTAAATTAATCGATCATTTACAATTAATTACGATTAAGTACAATGTAAAAAAAAATATGCTCATTATATTGTTAAAGTTCAAGGTGACGTCTTCAAATGTCTTGTTTGCTGATCACTATTCAAAAACCCAAAGATATTCAGTTGATTAAATCAAAAAAGAAAAAAAAGGGAGAATGTCAAGTGTCAGAACAGTTTCAGATGTATTTTCCTGTTGATCCGCACATTACTGTAGCTCTATTTTCAGCCCCGTTTCACATGTTTCACCCCTGTTTCTCTGCTTCAGCAAAGTTTCATGCGGTGGGTTGAGGGGGGGGCAATAATAACGAGCAGCCCTCGTCTTGGCTTCTGGTGCTTCGTGATATGCGGCCAGGCTGCTGCATTATACAGAGGGGTTGTACAACTACATTTTAATCCACTCGTGTTTCTGGCCTGATAAAAGGATTCTCTCCATCTCTTTCTGTTTAATTCACACCATCATCAATCAAATGTGTCCTTGCCCCCCCCCCCCACCCACCCCACCCTCCCCTCCTCCTGGGTTTTGGGGGTCTGCAGCAGATAGGTTGGGGGTCCCCCGAGGGGGTTAGGGACATGACGGACTGGTCACAGATGCCACCGAAATTAAAATGCAAGAGTCTGTGCAAGGTGTTACATTTCTCAGACATGCTCATTTGCAGTAATATCTGAGCAACATAAGGAGGCTTATCTGTGATTCCACATACGACTCACACAAGATTATGTGAATATGATTAAAAATACACGCTATTTGGGCGTGCAATCTGCATAGTGTGGCTACAAGTGTGGAAGATTCCCTGTGTGGTAGATACACTGTTTTTGTCTACCACCATTGTCTGCACATGACAGTCGCCACAGGCTACTTAGTAATGAATATGTGCCTGTAGCATGTGTGCTGTGTGGAGTCTATGAATAGAGTAAATATGCACATCTCTGCACAACAGGTCAGCCTCTGAACACAGATAGAAGGGACTGTCATCAACCACAGAACGAGCTCATGAAACTACAAAGGAATTATGTATAAACAACCGCTCAGTGTGTGACTAAAGTGTCACACGATGATGTCTGATATTCCAGCAAACCCTTTTTGTCTAAATAAGGCTGCAGCTCTTTCTTCCTCATTGTCTTTCAGAAATATCCTTAAACCTCTGATGGTCGCTCTCTTTATGTGACACATGAATATACGCTCCTCTGACAGGTAATACAGGCTGTAACAAAAATAGCACATTTTTGAAAAGACCAAGTTGATCGTGACATTTTCATAAAAATGAAGCATTTTGAACAGATTTGCCAAGGTAACATGGTGACTACTGAGTTGTAATATAATTTAATCTCACAGTAGAGCACTTTGTAAGAGCTTTACTTTTACAAATAGTACAACGGCAGTAAATAATATTTATTTGTATAGCACGTATAGAAACCAGTGGCTGACAAAGAACAATGGCAATAGATAACTAAAGAAAACAGATACTTATGTGAGAAAAGCAAGTCTTAAAAATCAAACAGAGATGTTACATAAATCCTACACACATTGATACACACATGCAAACAAATTCCTCAAAATAAATATATTGTATTATAAAATATATCTAGGTACATGTGGAAGGTATCCGTCAATCGGGCTGGGCACAATAGGCTTTAGATATGTGGCATAGAAATTGATGTTATACTTGATATCTCAATATCTTGAAATCGGACTGGCAAAAAAAAAAAAAAAAAAAAACAATATGGCATATTTTGACTACATTACTCATTATCAGTTTTGCAACAGTATGTCAAGATTTTTATTTCATTACATTTCTTCACAGTAAAACAAGCATTGCAGTATTCTCCTAAACAATTAAAGTAGATGGAAGCTTGTTTTAAACATTAAAACATCAACACATAAAAAAGTAAAATGACTCCATGCAGCTCATCCATCGTTTTCCAAGTCTTTGAAAGCTCCTATATCCCAGATTGAATTGAAAAATCATTTTTTACACCCTTTTCTAAATCTTCTCTGTTGCTGCTAAGCTAAAAGAGAGCACCCATCCTAAGTGGGTGCAAAAACTAATTGTGTGTAGAACGTGTAAATAACCTCTTTTAAAATCAGTTTGGGACAGCTGGGCTTCCAGAGACTTAGATATGGCTGTAAAGTTTATGGAAAGGTTCAAAAAAATGTTTTTACAATTCGAAAACACATCCCCATTGGCTTCAGTTGTTCAGGAAAATGCTTGCAACACTATTTTACTGTGAAGCTCCACAAATGTGTCTTTACCACTAAACTTCACCTGATAGAATTTTCATTTGTGGGTGAACTTTTACTTTAAATCTTAGACCTCAGGTTGTAGTGGACACTGAGATAATATGCGACACACAGTCCAGTTAGATTGAGTACTCTGTCTTGGTTCCTAAGAAATGAGTGCACCATCTGAATCTTTTTTTTTTTTTTTTCTTGTTACATAAAAATCTAGACAGTCTTAATTTAACAGTGCACGCTTTGCACCGAGGCTACAGGAGCTTTCTTGGCCTTTCATATCACGTAAAGGTCCCAGACAGACTTGTAACGCTGTCAACATTTTATCTGTATGAAAGTGATACACCTGCGCTATGTGGCATTTCTGAAAGGACAAAGGACACAAACACGCATGCTGTTGTTGTTTAGTTCTACAGGCTGTTTTTCATCAGGTGGCAGGTGTTAGGAGAGTAAGAAGTCAATGTCTCGCCTCTCCCGCTACAGTTCTTTTTGAACAGTTCAATTTGAGCAAAGGATTAAGTGTCCATCATTAATCATAGGCTAATCTTGTAGATTTAGGCAAGTGGGTTCCCAAAAGTCAATACAGCTCTAATTTAATCAGAGAATGTCATCACAGTTTAGGAAGCAAAATGGAGGGCTTACAGGGTCTAGAAGAATTTGCTTTGAGCCGATCACCTTTGTGAACAATAGGCTCAGTTTGAGGGCACTCTGTGGGTTAATAATTTATGATTTATATGCTTAAAGTGAAATAAAATCAGTTTGAAGTAAAAGAGAATTCTTCAGGATAGCTCAAAGTAAAACCTGCGTGATGTTATATGTACGGGCAATGGAGTAACAGCTTTTTTTGTCATTCAACAGGTTTAAAGAAGTGATGGCTGAGAAAAGTCTAGGAAGCTTTTATTACAAAATCTAAATTGAAATAATGTTATATAAATGGTATATTATAAGTACATGCAGGCGAAGCATACATTACATTCACTATAAACGTCCACTGAAACACAAATTAAAGACCTGTTAAATTTGTATTACGAGTTGGAGTAAACTGGGGTTTAATGTTCTCAGAAAACGACTTTATATGGCGTTAGTAAAACACATGTAACATAAAGTTAGCATGATTCACTAACAGGGCTGCTGCTCTCTCTCAGTGTGACTGCAGCCCTACTTCTTAGTTGTAGTTAGTAGTTTGTGGGACAAAAGTATAAATATTTTATGGCGAGTAAATAATTCAACACCTGTGTATTCCTCAGCGGTTCACTACCAGCTCTGATCCAGTCACTTCAAGACATCTTTTGTGGATGGAGAGCCCTTCAGCCTAAATGACACTTGGCCAAATAGCACTTAAGTACATGCTCAATATTTTAACAGGGCCGTGCAAGGAAGCTGTGGAGTGGCTGAGCTGTTCCTGTGGAGTAGAACAGGTGGATTGTTTTGTGTGTGTGTGTGTGTGTGTGTGTGTGTGTGTGTGTGTGTGTGTGTGTGTGGGAGGGGGTTGTGTGTGAAGAAGCACAAGCATAAATCTCTTATTGCTTCTCTGCTCGGGTCTAATAATTAACTCGGAAATTCTCCAATCCGAGTCCTGTGATCGGTTCCACAAGGAGCCGATTATTATTATCAATATAGAATGTAGATGTCTAGTTTTTACATTTATGTATGGAGCATTTTTACCAATAATGTAACCATGGGAGAGATGGCCTAATATTTATATCACGGCATTCTTTATGTGCGTGTGTGTGTTTTGCAGGGATGTTGTAATCTTTAATTTTATATCATAGTTTTACAAAAATAAAAGGGATACGCCACTCAAACATGTTTCTACCTCTTTTCACAAAGGGGTCATATCCTAAGAAAGCGTGTTTATTGGCTACAAGTAGGAATAAGGGAATAGGCCTGCCTGTGTTCTTGGAGGAGAAGCCTGAAAGATGATGAAGGTTATTAACTGGTTATTTAATGGCTTCAAATGAGACTTAATGTTTGCACAGTTTCTCTTGACTAACACCAAGTATATAAATATTAAATACTCCGCCATTGCTCACGCTGGTTTCATTAGCCACAGATTGTGTTAATGCTAAGTTCAACAGGTTACCCTCAAAATTAACAGCAACAGAAATAGCAAAACTTAGTTTCTAAGTTTGAAACTCAGTGACGACCCACCTTAGAGTTGCAAAGTGAATCGTTGTGAAAGCAGTTTGAAGTTAAATAGTTAGTGCACACATAGCCTGAAAGAGTTTTTCAAATATTGAGGGAACATTTCCATGAACATAAAAACATCAATTGGGTCTTTATTTCCTTGCATGATTGAAGTAGATGAAAATGAACGAGTTGGTTCTAGCAGACAACAACAGAGAAATCGGGGTGCTTTGCTTTTACTTTCCACATGTTTGTGTTACTGAAGTTAGCAGTGTGAGCTGTAGTTACTTGATTTTTGTCATGTAGTCCTATCTACAAGCCTGTTTTGCTCGAAAGGTCTACTAAAAAATGTAAACATATGGCTGAAGATTCGTTGCAAACTGCTATTTCTTACATCGAGAGCCCTGTCTCTACCTGTTTGTTTAGAGTCCTGTAAAAAAGGTTGCATATTGTAATAAATACTGTGTATTTTTCCATCCAGAGTTTTACAAAACAGCGAGGCACTGTGTTTTTTATTTTTACAGAGTGATTGGTGTATTTATATTGCAGCCTGTCTGCAGCAGGTGTATGTGGGATTGAGTCAAAGTAAACCACAGTCTGTGTGAGTTCATGTTAATGAAGGGACAGGTCACCGGGTGCAACAGTGTGACTCATTGATGTGCCGTAATAGTTTTTTGGGCAACAATGGAGCTCTGTGGCACAGGGGAATAAGATATATTAAGCTTCGGATACACAGTCAATACCTGTCAGAAAAATCAATTCATTGTCAGTTTTGGGGTTTTGCTCGAGGTTTGATGACAGTAAAAAATAATAATTCATAAAATTAATATCTCCAAGCATATCATTCAAAGTCAAATAAGAAATGTGACTGGTAAACAGCTTAAATATATTTTAGAAAAGTGAACAGTCATCAGTTCTTTTCTTGCTGCATTTGCAGGTTTTGGTAATCAAATTTAACACACTGTTTTCCGAACTAAACACAGATAAGTGTAGAGAGGCCATTGTAGGAGCTCTGATTAACGTTCTGTTGATGAGAAAATTAACTTATATACACTTCATTATAAACCCGGCAGACCTCAAGGACCCAGACTTTTATGAAGCTGGGACCAGATGTCATCCAGCCACAGCCCCAATTAATCTCCGGGCCTTGTAACACGCCCCTGGAAACAAAAAAAAAAACCTGATTGGGTGTGGAGGGCAGAGACAGTGAGTAGAAAGCGAGGGTGAGAGATGCTATCCGGGGAGCAGCCGGCCCTGGCGAGTCTGCAGAGGGTAAGATAAGAGGGGGGCGGCTGCGGCGGAGCCTGGGTCTCAGAGAGGAGGCTGAGGTTATTCATTGCTCTGCCGTGAAAGCTTGAGAAGATTACCCAGAGCCTGGTTGGCAGTGATACAAGGGGGACAGGCAGAGGGGGCCCCCCTCTCACCCCTTTGTTCCCCATCCATCTGCTTGAATCTCACAATGGCTCATCAGGACCAAGTAGGGTGGAGGGGTGGAGCAGCAGAGGCTTGCAGAATGGGAGGAAGTGAGCGGGTGGGGTGGGGCTGAAGGGAGGGGTGTGGGGGCAACCTGCAAGACATTGGGAGGTAACGCGAGGCAGTGTAGGGAGAGTGAAACTAAAGGGGAGGGAGAGATAGAGCAGGACGGGGAATGAATCCTGGAACACGGTGCTTGTTGAGATTGAATGAATGGTGCTGCAGCTGACAAGCTCTGACAGACTACATTGGGAAGGACCAGGGAGGCGGGTGTTCACATTGTTATTTTCTCGGAGGTAATGGGCTGGCAGCTCCTCTTCACTCTGAATAATCAGTAGTTTGGTTAGACTCAGACACCACTTCAAACCATGATAAATACACCACTCCAAACCCTTGCCACCAAGAGGATAGCATTTGTCTCTAAATGCCTTGACCACCATATTTATCTTGTTGAGGAATGATCAGATGATGATGGGTGCTTTCTTCCATTACGCAGGTAATTATAGGTATTTTTACAGAGGAAAAACATCGGTAACAGCCTACCTTTACAGCAGGGGGGCTTTAAACTGGTCCCACTGCACTGATGGTGGTTAGGGATGGTTATAATGGTGAAATAGATCCAGTTTATTCTGGGCTGCCAGGGACATGTTTATGCACAAACACAGTAAACATGTTATTGTGCATGTTATTATAATCTCACTCTCTCGTGTTTTAGCATATCCTGATTATTTATTCATCATGATGATAATTCACCATAAGCTGCCACTGTAATTGAAGATTCACTGCATACATTTCAGGGTGCAGGACTGCTATAGGCTTTTCTCAAGGAAAGGTGGTCGATTTTTTAATTTATTTTTTTTATTCAAAGTGCAGCAGGTACTTTTAATGGAGATTCACTACTCATTTTTTTTACCTAAGTAGCCACGGGAATGAGCACAACCCAAAAGTTTTTTTTTTTTTTGCATCAGAGAAATGTAAATCTAATGTTAAACGCCGCAGACTGGAAGCCTGTGGATGATGTTCGACAGATTCAATCAGAAAAGGATTTATCGACTTACGCGTCCAATCAAACTAGGTTAGATTTTCTCACCACGTTGCTTCGGTAACCCCTCCTGAAAAGCTGACACTTGGGTCGACCCATCTTTTGATTGTTCTCAATGTAACTAGTTCATGTGTGACTGTATGAACAGCTAGAGGCTATTACACCGCTGAATAGGAATAGCAGACCAATTACTTTGGCCCAGATGGAGGTGCGTGCTCCTCGGAGAGCGCCCTATCCTTGCCTGACACCCATGCACGCGCACACACATACACACACACACACACACACACACACACACACACACACAGTCTGGAGACCCTGCACTCTTGGTAGTGAGGGGAGATGAAGAGGGCTAATGAGGTACACAAATATTAATTCTAAACTGATATGATGCTCTGACAACATTTTAAACCAACTGATGCTTCCTGACTGTGTTTGACATTTTGATTGTCTCTAATTGCTTCGCGGTGACAGATGACACTCAGCAAAAGATTGTCATTTTAATGCATCCAAACCTCAGTGGATGCAAGTGCACTGTTTATGCATTTCAGCAGACCAAAATTGAGTGAATGGATGTTGCAGTTGAATCCCTCTCCGTCCCAGAGGAGCTTTTACTGGGACGCTCCCAATAGGATCCTATCTCAAACCAAGCCAGTGTAGCTGGCGCTCACACACACAGCGGACATATGGCCAATCTCCCATCGTCTGCTGTGCTATTTACGGCTCAGTAGCCTGTCATTTGTTTTGCCTCTCAGAAACCAGTATGACACCTGTTTGAATTCTCAATAAAAGGCTTTTTTATGTCTGGGAGAAGGCTGTTGTCACTTAATCTTTCTCTCTACATCACTGATAATTGGTAGTCTGCTTCTTTTTTTTCATAATTTTGACAGCTATGTTTTTGTTTATGTGGATGAAAATTAAATCTCACAATGATTGTCAAGTCAGCTATCAAAAGTCAGAGAAACAGTCAAAGAATTGTTGATGCATCCATGTGCATCGGGACATGATTGAACAGTGTAAAGCTGTGCTACATTTCTTCTTTACTGTACACACTGAATGTTAATAGCTAAAATCTTTCTTATTATTTTTTTTTTTAATCCATGGTCTGTGGTCCATTATCTCATCCTCATACCACACCCAGTTAATGTTTGATGCCTACCAGCAGCCAGCTTCATGCAAAAGACAGAGGAGCCTCAACAGGTACAAAAAAAACAACAACTAGTGTGTGCTGCAGTTTCTTCTGATCTCATTTGATGTGTACGCTGTATAATTATAAAAATGTATATACGCCAGTTAAATCACAAAACGAATCATTTATGTGCCATATTTATCCTGGCTGTGGTCGGCTGGGCTTTGTCCAGAATTTACTCCGCCTCTCGCACAGTGTGAGCTGGGATCCTCTCCAGCCCTCCTGTGGCTCTGCATGTTTTAAGCAGGTATACATAATGGATGGGTGGTTAGATAGATGGAAATTTAACCTGGTTGGATTAACACAGGCAGTGATGGCTTTCTCATGGAATATGATTATATTGTTACTGATTTTATAATATTTTATGTTATGATTTTATACATAACACAAGTAATGGGCGTTACGCCAATTTAAAGGTTGTTCCTAAAAGGCCAATTCGTTAGATATGGCCAGAGTTTTAGTTTAAAATAGTATTAACATTATGATTTATTACATAAATCTATGTAATCACTGTGTTGCAGATGTGTCTACTTAACATGATAACCAGCTAGCCCTGTTCCTGCCTGCCCTGTCTTTTCATAGTCCTGGTCAGACCTACTGTAAATCACCTCCATACCATATCCCCCTGTCTTAAAACTGGTATCTGTCAGTCTCATAGGCTGTGTTTAGTCCCAGTCTAGTGTCCAGCCTTGTTCACTTGGAGGCTGGTTGACTGAGCCCCTTTGTCCACTGTGACTCCCCCAATGACTCAAGGTTGCAGTGAGGACAGACTCCCATCAGCTAATAGGACCACTAAGATCCAAAGCTAACTGAGCAGCTTGCTAACAGCAATAAGCATTTATGCTGCACCCTATGGTTTTTGAGTTTTCTTTGAATTCTGGCTGTTGCTTACAAATTAGAACTCTTAAGTAAAAGCTAAACTACTAATGCTTGAAGTTGTGAGGCAGTGAAACAATGGTTGGAGCGTATTTATCTTCTGTAGTATGATGTATTTCTGACTGAAACAGAATATTCAAGGTTAAGTAATTGGGGGGGATTAGAGCATAACCGTGCTCTTCTGAAATGTAAACAAACAGCTCTGACCTGTGAGAGTGCTCTGCTAGCTACCCAGCTACTAATAGTCAAGTACAGTTTTTATTAGGATACCTTTATGTATACATCAATAAGAACAGGATAAATTCATCAAAGTAATATTTAATAGGGAGAGAAAGGGGAGATGTTTTCATATGTGAGTACTCACCAGGACCCTGTGACACATATCTGACAAAACCAAGATAGAACTGAACAATAACCACAGGATTGCAACTTAGAAGACTTCTGTAAAAGTGTAGCAACTGAATGCTTTCCTGTTAAATACAAGCAAAACACCTGCAGTAAAGCAGTGTGAGTTGCAGATTTGAGCTCTGGTTAAAGAAAAAGGTTGCAATGGCTGAAATAACAACTGTGATAGAGTTGCATCAGATTTTAATTAGTGCATAATCAATGTCAGGATGCCAATGTTTTGCACAGAATTAATTTCTTGTTGCTATTAAGCCAGAGGAGCCTGAAGACATGTCTTTTATATTTCAGCAGCAGTCAAAGGTCAAAAAGCTCTTTATGCTCTTTTTTGGCAGGAGCATTTATCTATGCAGGGAAATAAAAACGCTTCATTTTATGGGTCAGTGGTTTCCCTATAATTATAATTGGAAGTCTGTACGAGATAATTTAGTACTACAAACAGATTTTCCAGAGACATTTACTTTAGTTACCTGAGCAGTTGTTTTTATCCTTGTAAGAAATGCTCAGTTTGAATAAACCATTCAGAAAACATGAATCACCATACTAAGTCGATATATGTCATCTAAAAATGTTAAACATTTCAGACTTTTTTTTCCTGTGACCTCAGTATTTGTAGAATACTGCATACTGTCAACCAAACATGTCAACAGTTCTGTACTTCACAGGTCTAATGAACTCACAGCGGGTTATGATATGAAATATTTTCTCTGTGACACTCGCTGTGTTTGGGTCTCTAACTTGAAATGCATCGATCCAGTGTGATAAGCTCACGAGCAGAGGCTGAAGAAATGAATCATCCTTAACCTCAAACTTACACCTGATCAATAACAGGAAAACCGACTTGACACGTTCACTTTCTCGGTCTGTAATGATCACTTTTCTTCATTAATTTGACAGCGCGCCTTTGCTCTGAGATCAAAGGGTTTTTTCCAGAGCAAAACAGATGTTTGCTTAGAGCTCTGTGGACCATAGGAGGCAAATGCACCAGGCCCAGGGGGCTTGTGTGCCCTGGATGTGGAATCATCTTTTGTAACCGTGCTGGAATGCCATTCCTTCTCCACTGGCTGTGTATGCAGGAGACAGCCACAGGCACGAAGCAGGCAATAGAAAGACAGAAAGAAAAAAATGTATACTCTGGCATAAGAACTGGTGTTAGAAATGAGAGTAAACACATGGAAGGAAAAATGTGTTTGACATAAGCTCAGAGAGGTGTGGGGACGATAGTATATCTTGACCATAATTCTCTATCTCCTGCATGTGTACATGATGTCATATTATGAGTCTACAGCCATGCTAGCAGCTCTGGAGGGTTTCACAGCTGTGTTTTGAGCTAAATGCTAACCCAAGCAGGTATAATGTTGACCATGCTTACTATCACTGCTTAGTGTGTTAGCTTGCATTTGCGACTTATGACCAAACGTAAGCACTTTCTGATCTAAAGCCATTGGCGACAGGATGACATCATTTGTTTCTGCTTACCAGCAACCGTTATAAATCATTGTTGGGAAAATATCACCCATAAACATTTCCCGGTATCCCCCCCCAGAAACTCGCGGATAGCAAACGTCAAAGGATCACCACAGTCATTAGGATTCATGAATGTCTTTACAGATTTTCATGCTAATCCATTTAATTGTCAATGGTCAAAGTGGTGAGTTGACCGCCACTGTTTTGTAAGTCCTTCGTCAACCATAAAACCATCTTGATCAGCAGAACTTTTTAACAGAGCTTGATGATGAGTGGATCCATATGGATCTCTATTTACGCTGCACTTTGACAATCATGTGGCCAACAACACACGATACATACTGTAGCACCGCTACCTGTTATGGAGGGAACAGGATGCGCCGCTTAGGTTTAGAGTGTCACCCTCAGGCCACAGAGTGCTGAGTCAGTCGTCACCGACAAGGTCTCCTCGCCCTGCTTTCACCCTGACAGCTGAATTATTCATTAAAGGAGAGGAAAGCACAGGGGACCCTGCTAATTTCTCAATGGGATTGTTGGCCGTCCTCGCAGTAGACTGTCCAATGAAAAGACAGGCTCAGAGGGCCGGTTTGAAATGATCTGTGAGTATTTTACTCGATATTTTTATGAAATGGACAGTACCTGCTATCAACACAATTAAAAGGGCTCTCGGTGACTCATTGACTTGTGGCACAGCGGACAGATCTTGTGTATCCTGAACTGATATGCCATTCGCTAGCTGCTTTCAAGGACACTGAACAGCGATGTGTGTGGGAGTCTGAATCAGACCCTTGCAGATTTATTGAGTGCACTCACACCATCAGATACATCCAGCAGCGGCTCGAGTTGTTTTAAACGTTGGGGACTTTGCCAGTTGTCGTCATCAAAGAGAGTGTCTTCATGTTCGTGTCCTTTAATAACTGGCACCAAGCCAGTGAGCCATGCAGAGGTTAACTTAGCATATGACATTCTCTCCAGCACCAAATCCCCCATAATAAACTAAATCATGTTAAAGTGAGAGCACACAGGGAGAGAGGCCACCGGTTTGAACATGACACATCGCTGTTTTTCATTACAAACTACTCTACTTCCAGAGCAGCAGTGCAGGCATGAGAGAGATCAATAATCTGTATGAGATAATGAAATAAATCATTAAAGATTAAAAAAAAAAACCAACAGGTCACAAATAACAAGGCAAGTCCTTTGACACCAATTAAAAAATAAAAAAGATCTAAATGTCACACACGATCACGCCACAAATTAAATGTTTCGTTTGATCATAATGGAAAGAATGAAGGTAACAGTTCAGAACAGTGCAACACATGCTTCTTTTCCATTATCAATTCATTATTTATTCACAAGTTTCTTATGTATCCTGTAATCAATAATGACCACACTCAACACAGAACAGCCCTGAATTGAGCTACATATAGCGCAAGTATCAGAGAGGTTCAATATTTACAAGGTCATGCACAGCCCGGATACATTATGCAGTGTTTTCCCTATATGCATTCATCAGATAAATAATTACCCCTGCTTCTATATAAGAATCTCCCCAAACGCAATAAGCTCACTATCTCTACTTTGAGTAGCCAGAGTCGGGGATAAGCAAGGATTATCAATCGAGTGCCCCCAGACTTAGCCACTGTTCGGCGGTCTGTTATCGGTTATTGGTTGTTCGATAGCACGGCTAGCAGCAACAAAAGCTCCGCTACCAGGTTTGAGTTCAGCAAAAAGTGGAGATGACACAGAACAGCTCAAAGACAGGCCACTCCTCTTTAACCAAAAGGGGATATATCGTTTTAACTACATATCCAAAGGGATGGACACCTTAAGGACCGTTAAACTCAGTTGTCCAAAATGACTTAATGTACACCATGCCGAGAGCAATGGGTGCACCATAGAATTGCATCAATTTGCTGTCAAAATTTCCCAAAAGGGACACAAAATCTGTAGGGGTGTAATGGTATACAACATTTATGGTTTGATATTCATGTCCGTCATGGTACATATTTGCCGTCACAAGATAATAGAAAACAAACATTTTTTTATTAAGATGTTGATGAAAAAACACTTATCACGGCATATATTTATTTTTTTCAGATGAGTTTGGTAAACTGGTTGGTGAAGAACAGAAAGGCAGATGATGTTCATGGTAGAAATGATGATAGTTTAATTTTTTACTTGTATGTGAAATTGTGCTGTTGGAGTTATTTGGTTTAATTCTTGCAGTTTGTCTGATTAAGTTCTGTTCTTCATGTATTCAGTCATAAAACAGGATGATATGTACATTGTGCTGTAACCTTGTTGCCCTTTTTGCTTATATGTCTTTGGCTCGTTAGTTTTTTGTTCTAAAGTCTGCCTTTTTTAGTAATTTTATGCCTTTTGGGATTGTATGACAAGGTTTGGCATGAGCAGGGGGAGCCAACATTATCTTTTACTTCATAAAAAAGGAAACCCCCCCTGCGACTTGGAACTGCAACACCATCCCCCAAATATTTAAAAATAATATAACAGCACTGAATTGGTGCAATTTGTGTTAACATTTTATAATACGGCCTGTATTTTACAGAGTCATGTAATAAATGTAGGCACTCAGATGGGTTATTAAAGAGCATATAAAACAAATGGGTTATGTTCCCAAAATGACAGTCAGCTGTGATAAAACGCATTGACTGTTCTCCCTTTTTACTATTTAATTACACAGTAAGAACAAATTATACATTGGTGAGTTCCACTCTTGTCTTTCTGGGAACATAACCCACATATTTTATAGGTTCTTCAATAATCCCTCCACCTCTGAGTCAAAGGATTTTCCCAAAGCCCCTTTTGTTATCTTACTTGACTCATGCAATTTTGATCGGTTATTGTAACTGTTTTGATAATACGTTTATTATGTACAATATATTACTAATGTTTAAATACCAGAGAGAACAGAAAATACTGTCTTGTCTCCCGATTTATATAATGACTTACACCCTATCAATGGCTAAAATAAAACGGCTTTCGCCGTATTTCCAGCGACCAAAAAAGCAAAAACATGAACCTTTCCAAACACTAACTAAGTTGTCTTTGTACCTAAATCTACCCGCATCATAACCACAATGTTTTCACAGCTATAAATTGAAAATTGGAACCTCAAGTTGCAACAAATATGCAGTTTACATTCATAACGTTTATTGTCGTGAGTGGGTTACGTTATTCTCAGGAGTGTAAATGATTATAAGCTATGGATGCTGTTTCACCGTCCTCGCCTCCTCTTATTGTCATCATGTTTCATGCTGAGCGATGACCCATCCGAGCGCTTCATGGACGAGACAGAACTCAGTTTAAAATCTTGTTAATACAAGGACGTTAAGTCTTTCTGTTCTGATTGTC
The DNA here is from genome assembly GCF_904848185.1 of Acanthopagrus latus. NCBI lineage: Eukaryota > Metazoa > Chordata > Actinopteri > Spariformes > Sparidae > Acanthopagrus > Acanthopagrus latus. Next base: position 6,166,568 of record NC_051045.1, read on the forward strand.
CACACTGTTCTTCTGCACTGCTTTTCTCATTGAATTTCAATGAAATAAGACACTTTGGTTTAAATGTCCAGGCATTTCTACTCACAAACACACACACACAGGAGTATTTTAACGCTGAAGGCATTCCACACCACCATCAAAAGCCTTTCTAATGTTCTCAGAGAAGAGAGGATGAACAGCAGCTTAGTGCAGAGTCAGCAGGAAATAATACTCGTTGTATAAAGACTGCATGTTTTTGTCCTTTTCACCTCAGATGTTTTCACTGCATGTAAATCTTTACCTCTGGTTACAGGGGAGATAAAAGGCGTAATATGCTCATTTCTTTACATTGTGGAGATGTACAGACCTCCCCCTCCTCCCCCAGCTCTCTAATACTACATCTGTTATGCACTAATTACACACCCAGCATCTTGCCACATTTGTTTGTCACCTCTTTCTGCTTTAAATATCAGTTTCATGGCTTCAGACAGTGAGAGAGTTACACCTCTGGGAGCAGAGGTGTCAGCAGGCACAAAACCACAAATTACATATTTTCTGCAACCTCCCACTTTTGACACGCTTGTGCACACAGATAGATGCCGACCTGTATGCAAGCACACTCACCCATAGCCACACATCCAGGCAGCAACAGATGGACGGCCTTGAGGCAAAGCCTGAGAGACTTGTGCGAGAGTAGAGCTGCCAATTGATTGCTAAGATCAGGTGTGCGTCTAAACAAAGGCACCTCCTGCTCTTTTCAAGTATCGTGGTTATACTAGCCTCAGGACAAATGGAGACACAAAACAACAGTGGCATCTGTGGCAGGTAATGATCCCTTCACCAAAAATCTGGATAATGACAAACCTCGACCATTTGTTGCAGTTAAAATCACTGTTGCTCACTCTGAGCTCCACGTGTGTCCTCCAGCAACATGTGCCGGAGCTGCGAGAGCAGTTCGGTCGAGTTACAGCCATAGATCAGCAGTCAGCCGCCACTGGAGTCGAGCCAGCCGGAGCAGGGCGGGATGAAACGATGTCAGCTTTTATCTGCTGCTGATCCAAACTGCATCCATAAATTGGGCTGCACACAACACATGAGGTCAAAGGTGGATTAGAGCGCACTGCACCAGCTAATGAGCTAATGAGCTGTTTTTCCCAAATGCTCAGGAACAATTTCTGCACCAAAACACTAAATACAAACATCACATGAGTTTATGTTGTTTATTTGTCGTGCAGAAGGCTGACAGACACGCAAAACATTTATTTTGGTTTATTAGGCTCCCCGTTAGCTACTGCAATGCAGAAGTTATTCTTGCAGCTATTTAAATCAGGCCAAATTATATAAATTCACAACTGCCAAAATAACATATTCTGTAATAATTACATAAAGCAGCTATAATCACTACTTTTAAATCAACAGTGTTTTAAATGACAATGTGAGAAAGTTTGCTTGAAGAAACAGAAGAACAGAAAATTAGCCCCTAAACCTGCAGCTCCCCCACGGCTTTGAGAAGATTTATAGTTAATTTTTTTTAGGCAAAGCAAGCCAGCAACAAAGCTCTAAAAACTTACTTTACACTACCTGCTCAACATCAAAGAGCAGGCCAAGAAAACTGGTGGCTGACTGGTGAACATAATGGAGGATTTATTTGCTGAAGAGCCAGATATTTCCTTCAGGAGTTGGTGGAGACCAAAAAGTGTGTCAGATGGAGTGAATATCACATTCATCAGGTGGCCAGGAACTTGACCTCAGACGAATGATATGTTGCTCTTTGATGGCTCAATGTAAATACACAACTGTTCGCTAAAAAGGATATCCATCCATAAGGTGATGATGTATTAATATTATGTTCACGACTCGTTTCTGTTTCTTCTCTTCAGATTTGGTGAACTGGTCGGTAAGGAAAAGATTGGCTGATGATGGTCATAATGAAGCTGAGGTGAGTTGGATTAAGTATAATACAGTATAAAAAATCAAATTGTGTCAAAATTTAGAGAAAATAGAGGTCTCTGTCAAAACAACATGCTGTGGTGTCATAAGTCACATCCTGCCTGAGAGCATTTTATCCTCTTCAGTGTCAGCGGACGCTCTAAATGTCATCTGTGAAACGTACAAACCTCACTGCCACTGCTGGAAGAACACCAATAACTCAGTAATCAAGTTAAAATCTTCTGCAGTTGACAGATAAAATTCCTGTTTGTTTACAGGTTTATTTTCATATTTGGCACATTTTTATGTACCGCCAATATGAAGCAACAGGAAATAGAAACATTCATTTAGATAAGGAACAATTTAGAAAGTAATAACAAGATGTAAATCCCTCCCAAACACACTCACTGGGTGTCCAAACACACCATCTCATCAGATATTTTCCTTTAAAATACACACAATAAATCTATTTGCACAAGTAGACTTTTGAATCATTTGAATATAATCTAACTCCAAGAACCTTGTGCCAAAGCAACTGTAAAAACTGTAAGTGCAAGACCGATGTTACCTGTCATATCTGCCTGAGACAGGTGAACGAATAGTGTCTCTGCACCAAGGTTAGAAAGCACGAGACAGACACAAAATCACATCACCACGACACACACACACACACACACACACACACACTGAGTGACTTGTTCGCTAAAAGCTCGACTGACATGTTGAAACACAACTTCCACCTGGCTGTGAGTGATCCCATGTCATGTTTCCCCACAATGCCACAGTGGCGTGGCTCAGACAAGCACCCAGCCACCCCTGGATTCAAACATCAACCAACAGGGTCTCCCCTTGATCCCCTCTTCTCTCCTCTTGCTTTAGTAAACACGATAATAGCAGTGCTGTGTTCGTCTGGGCTCCATGTTAACACTGTGGCTGTCAGAGGCCATCATGCCCCTTCAAAGGATGATGGCTCTCTAAAGTGGGCTCTCTCGGTAGCAGCCATTTTCCACTTGACTGGCCCCACACACGAGGGGGACTGGTAGCCCCTAGCAGCTGGGCCAGACTGGTCACTGGGGGTGGGGAGAAGGAGATGAATGGGCTGCATGAAAGGGGAGGGGGCTAATAGCAAGAAGGGAAGGGCATCTATATGCATCAAGAGGTGTGTTTGGTTTTTTCATCCAAAAAAATACGACCTTTATTTCACCCTCTGAAACGCAGCGACTGCTCAGGTGTGTTTACACATTTAGGTCAACCTGCTTACTGTTACTTTCAGATGTAACATCTCCACTGACTGCATAAAGGAGCTGAAACATTTTGTTGCTTGTTGAAAACCTGGCAAATGTCTTACACTCCTTGATGAGAAACAGACTGCCAGTATCTCATCAGGAAGTGGGAACAAAGGCCCACTGAGATGTTATGATATGAATGATAATTCAGCGAGTGTCTGTTTGCTCGGCTGTATGGGCTTTGTGTCAACACTCCGGGTCCAACCAGGTCTCACTCGGGACAGTGAGAGCAGGATGCATTTTCATAAATCATTTCTTGACACCACATCAAGGTTATGTGGTTGGCAGTCTGTAGCCTGTAAATTGCCTTTGCATTGACAATGCAAAGGAGCTCCTCTGGGATTTAAGTAGTTCAGTAGCTATTTATGGCTGGAAAATTAGGATGACCTTTTCCCAAACTGTGATGATGGCGCCTTCGATATAAACCAATCCACTGAAGCGAAACGTCTCGTCATATACTGGAAATATAGAATAATTTATGTAGAAGCTACATGCATACAGACGAGCACGCCATTGTTACACATCCATGCTGCAGAGGCTCTATACTTCCCACAGAGTGGAGGTAATAATTAGCTCACTACAGCGGGGTAACAAGTTAGCACCCCCGTCCTGCTGTGCGGCTCTGTAATTGGTCCCCTCATGTGGCACAGTCGGGCCCCAGAACAAAGGGTTCCCAGAGGGGGAATCTATGCTGACCCATGCTGAACCCCCGACAACAATGACAGGCAGGAAGCATTTACATATGCTGACAGACTTGTCTCTTCCTAGGGTGGAGTGCTAGGCACTTCATTAAAGCAACATCAATACCTGCTGATAGAAAACGAGGAGTGGGCCCATGTGCATCACTGTCTGCTCCGAGACACTATAGTGAAATGACATAGGGCTGTCACATCCAATTTCAAATAAAATGACAGCATTTATTAAATGGGCTGTGTGTGGAAATTGATGGGAGAGATGCTGTCTGAGCTGTGGCTGTCTGCATGCATCAGCAATTGGTTTACCCACAAGCTGTTCACCTGAACATCAGCTGCCAAAATCTGTCGGCCTGACGGTTCAAGCTAATATCAACGCGTTCTGTTATTTTTGTCCATGAAAAAAAATAAACCCTTCCTTTTGTGAGACCGCGCTCTTACATCGTGTCAAACGTTAACATGCTACTCAGTGAACCCACCGCTGAACAAGAAGATCGGGCAAAGTCAGACAGACGTGTCATATCTGTCGATTCAGCAGCAGTGCAGGTGGGTTCATTCATTCATTGCATCATGGCGCTGTGAATTCATTCTCTTATCCAGTTAAAGGAAGGGTAAATCCTCCTTCCATTTGACACGCTGCTCATTTAGCTGAGAGGCACAGTGGTTGGCTGCAGGGAGGGGAGCTGTGGGGGAGCAGTGGTAGAGGGGGTGGGGGGGCTCTTTGGGAGGTGTCGTCCTGAGCAGATGGACCTCTCAGTGGCGTAGTAAGTGGAGTCTTCACATGGCAGAGGAGACTGCAGGATCTCACAGGACTAGGACACAGAATCCAGGTGGCCACAGCCCCTCCTGACCAGCTGGAGGAGCGATGGGACCATCTGACACTCGCAGGGAAATGATACACTTTTCTTTGCTGCTTTGTTTTGTCCCGACACAAAAGCCCTGAGCCAATCAAGGAATTTAGCTAATGAAGCTTAGAGAAAATCCTTTTGATTACACATAAACACTCAAGGTCACGTTAACAACTGGAGAGCAGCATTTATATGCAGACGTCAGGTGAATGCTCCAGGTTTATATCCAGTCTTGATTTTTTTTTTTTTCAGAGACAAAAACAATAAATCTGATGAATTGTTTGAAGTGATTACGTCCATCCTGCATCAACAACTGACTGCAGTGATTCCTCTGCAGCTCACACAATACTGCAATGTAGATTCAACAAATCCAAGTGAGAAAGTCCCATCTGTGCTTCTCCTCCACTGATCCTGGGCCCTGGAGGCTACATAGGGCTAATTGTGGCCCCATTTTCCCTTCCTTATCTTTTTGTTTTTACTCAGTGTCGGGGTCAGGGAAGCTCCCAAGTGACCAGCGGCAGGAGCAACAGCCATCGGCCCCTGCTGAGCATCAGTAATTAGAGCCCTCCTCCTCCTCCTCCTCCAGGCCGGGGAACCTCTCGCTCTCCTTCTGAAGGGCAAGGGGGCAGAGAGGAGGAACAGCTGCTGATGGGAAACCACTCTGCGGTTCCCATGGATGACCAGCGTCCCTCTGTCCTCCTCAGAGGATGTGCAGCAGCATCTTTGATAGGGATGAAGGGGCTCGGACCAGACATATTATAGGATCAAGTCTGTCTGGTTTCCCATGGCTGTTTATCTCTATCTGTTTGTTTGACCATTTCCATGACTAATCCAGTCTGCAGTTGTCATCACGTGAACAATAAATTACAATAAGTGGACAATAACAGCAGCGTGGCCTGTAATAAATAATACATTTGTAAAGCTTATCACGGTCACTTTAGCTAAGAACGAAATCTGCTGCTCTTATCGGGGTTGGTGACGAAATAATATGAATTCTCAATGGTGGGAGAAGTATTCAGATCCTTCACTTAAAGCACTTGCAGCAATCTAAATATGCTCGATTATAGTTAGGACTAAACAGTATTGTGAGAAAACACTGACATAGCAATATTTTGGTTTTCTGTGGTTTCTGGTTCAGTGAAGCGTCATCTTTTCAAACACTTGTTTGAACAGGTCGGCTTTTCGAGCCTTTGACCTACAAAAATCCCTAAATATTTAAAGATGTCCAACTAAAAAAGGTTTTATTGGCCGCAGACCAGTTCTGCTTTGCTACTGCCATGTTTCTGTCCCTCTTGACAGCAATGTCGCCTGATTTTAACACCACAAGAGAAACAATCAGATCACACAGTTACATTAGCTGTGTTAACATCGATCCCAATATTCTGATTAAAATCGTTTTAAAAGCCCAAACAGAATAAAAATGGTCCGTATAAACACCTGAATGAGAATTAACAGGCCCAACCAAAATACCATTTCAATTGGTTGCAGAGGGGTAGTTAAACCTTTTTATAAATTGATCAAAATAAAAATTCTGCCATGTAAACTATATAAACTTATTTCTCTCCGGCTTCATTCACTTTTGTGCACATCACACAGCTGGTCCGATTAATTTTGCTGTCGTATAGAACCACCGGATCCTATTAATCCCGTCCCATGTAAACAGTTGACCTGAAATCTTCAGTCAGAATGACGAAATATTGTCCATGTAAACAAAGCACCTCATTAGGTGCTAATGCTGCCTTGTTTTAAAGATAGTCAAAGGTTTACACAACCCCTCTAGATCTCATTGGAAATGCGTGCAGGTCGGGTCGATCAGGCCAGTTCAGACGGCTACATGAGGTCCATGTGAACTCAGCTACTGCTAATGTTTTTAACAAGTGCTGCAATATTGATAGCTTGAATGCTACAAAAACACAAAAAACATTTTAACATAAAAATGTGATGTTGTATGTCCTGAGATGAGACTACAGCACATATGTGCACTACGACATTGTAGCTTGAATGTTTTTTAACTCTTGCAGCCTTGAAAATGTATTTGGATTAAATTATGTGAGAAGTCTAGAGGATAAATGTCTCTTTTGGTGGAACTGATAACAACTCATGGACGTCTGCAAAAAGGCCCAAACCAGACACTGATTGTGAGGGGTCACAAGCCATATGGCTGGGATTCAGTGTTTGGATCTTGTATTGTATTCCATTTGAGCAGTGGGGTTGAAGTGGACAATACCCAAGTACATGTATGTCAGAATTCTACTTACAGTTATTCAATAATCTACTTAGTTACTCTTCACTGCTCGGTACATATAACACCAGCGGTACAGTATCTGCAGTCCAACATAACAACAGCTCAACATGAATTGATCTATTTAAATATCACAGATAAATATTTACTGCAGGACTTGTCCTGTCCACTCTATATTGGACTATATTTCACCATACCTGGACATCTACATTACATCCCACTGATTGTTGCTGGTAGTATAATTCTACATGTATCATATTCACAGCAATAAAATGCATCAACAACCTCTTTTTATTGGCTTTACATTTTATACATGCATGTTACATCTACGCAGAAACATACCACATAACATGTGTCTAAATGTCAGCATTAAATCTTAAATTCAGAATGTTTTTTTTTTTAAATAAATCAGTTTATTAATTAGTAATCTATGTGCACAATATAAATGTGTTTCATGTGAGGACAGGCGTTCAGTGCCTGCAGAACATGGAGTGGCAGGTTTTAAAATACTGTATAGAAGTGTGCCTGTGCCATCTAGTGGGCAAAAACGGGCTAACAAGTTTGAATCAAGAAAAATAGCTGCTTCCCAGTGTTGAACATCTAATAATTTCTCATTTATACAAGTATATTTATATTTACATAAGAGCTTTTTCCTTCTTAGTGTACTCAATCACTTAGAAAGAAAAATCGATAAAGTTAAGTGTAAACATGGCTTCAAAATCACAAAGCTGCGAGGAAAGAAAATAACGGTAAAAAAAACAGAAAGAACCTCAAAGTTGTTCTAAATTCTGGCCTTTTGTGTAGAGATGATCGATACCACTCTCGTGTGTGTGGGTGGGTTAAATATGGAGCAGTCAGTTAGTTTAAGTTAGCATCAAGCCTGGAAGTAAAGGAAACGATCTGTCTGAAGTTAAAAACTTGCTTACCAGCTCCTCCAAAGCTCACTAATTTACATGTTTTATCTTGATTCTTTAATCCATACAAACCTAAAATGTACAAGGACACACAGCTGTGCTGTCTACCAAGTAAGACATTACCACAGAACCACAGGTGGGGGGACTCGCTGGATTTACTACCACAGTTAATAAGTTTCTAATAAGTTAATTATCTGAATTGCTGGTTTCAAGTGCTTTGATCCAGCATGCTGATGAAGTGACACTGTGACTGACAAGCCACAAACATAACTTGTCTTTAGGATCTCAGTCAGTTCATGCCAGTCACCAAAATAAGTGTTGGTAGTATAGATTTCTGCAATGTTGCAACTTTCCTTTTCAATTTTATGTCGTGAAAATGCTTTACTTATGGTCTGGTTAGGTAAAAACACAAAAATCGTTTGGTGTGGTTTAGGAAAAGCTCATTTTTGGGATTACAATACCTAATTTGGTCATCACAAACACAGCAGGAGATGTCCCAAAGACTCCTCAAAAATGTCCAGTGATTTCACTCTTGAAATGCAGTCTTGAGTTGTTTGCTCAACATCAACTTTAATAAACAGTTATTCCGGTGACTGGGCTGGTCAGATCAAACCAGGATATCCTACCCAGTTTCACCCTTTTATCCAAGTTTGAATCTGGCTCTGAGATGAGAAAAACCAAGATAGTGACGCCATAATGCCAAACTCGAGGCTTCAGACATTAGTCCACAAACCCAAAGGTGACGTCACAGTTGGTACACAAGCTTTGGACAGAGCTAGGCTAGCAGTATCTCCAGTATCACAGCTTCTATGCTAAGCTGCAGATAGCAGTATTGATCTTGTTCTCTGCAAGAACTGTACAAGCATATTACCGAAAACGTTGAACTTTTACTTTACATCAGTCTCTAGCCTCCTTAGTACTGTCGATCTCAGATCAACGTCATAAGGGACATTTAGTGTTGCAGAAGTCTCCTGACTTGAACAGTCCGTATACGTTAACCAGCGGGAACATGGTGACTGAGCCTACTAGTGAGCCCATCTGTGCTGCAGCTCCGCACCAGACCAGGGCGAGGTGGCTCCGGTCTCTCAGGATTACACCCACCATTACTTTGACATACGTCATTGTCCCGGTGAAGAAGAGCCACGAGAGCACCTGGTGAGGGGTGAAAAAAAAACAAAAGTACTTAACAGGTCATCTGAATAATAATCAGGCAAATGCTTAACATAATTTGTGTTGGAAAAATAAATCAGGATATCATAAATCGTCATTTTCAAATGCTGATACCTCAACTACACACAAACAGTCCAAATGTCACGTCATCATCAGTTACGAGAGGAAGCAGAGTTGCATAACACTAAGAAGCAAGAGTTGAACTTTGTCACGCTTTTCCCTGATAAAGCCACAGAGCCATGTTTTCCATATTTTATTGTTTCTCTTGTGTAACAAAACGTTTGTTTTTCACTTACAATGAGCATCTCTCCCACCACAGACCCCTGAAGCAGAGGACATGGACTCATGGCTGCCATCGCCATGTTATAGCTTCCGAATCCTGTCCCGAACGCCATCAGCACACCGAGAAAAACCAGAGACCTGAACACACAAGAGGATCGTTACCAGCCGCAGGTTCTTTATTTCTAAGAATCCAATGTGAGATAATGGGTAACTTTTCTTTGAAAGGGAGATTAATTGACATTTATTATCCCACATTCACTGCGTGCCAAAACCATTTATCACTTCAAATTAAAAAAATATAAATAAAACAACAAGATAAAGGATACAGTCACAGTTTCTCCAGTCAGGGCTCAATACCCAACACTGAAACAGGCTGTGCTTGCTGGAGTCATACTGATCATTTAATTTAATAATCATTTTCTAATGAGCTTTGGGGACCAAATCCACAGCCCCTTGTTCAAAAATACATTCCAGTTTATCAGAAGTCAGTGAGACGTCACTGAATTGTGCTTCCCTCCTGAGCTGCAGTGGAGGGACAGTAACACAAACTGTTGGAGCCAAAGTCACTTCGGTTCACATCACTTCTGTTCCTCTAAAAGATGAAATGGGTTCTTGTGGTTGACTTTCCAGTTTCAAAGAAAAATCAGCACCTGTCCACTGCAGCACACTTTTAAAACATTGTGTACTTAAATCTACAGTCACATGGTTTCATAACCATAAAATTAACCAGCACCATTATATATTATAAGTAGTTATGCCGTCTTAAATCTCTGTCCTGCTGTTATAACTAACTTGTGATAAATCATGCTCGTAGACGATAAATTTGGAACTTCAGTGAGCACAGACGATATTTGGACTTTCAGCAGTGAACGTGAAAACAGCCTGCTAGTGTCCAATTCTGCACATACATCATTCTACGCAGTGAAGCACAAACAACTGTAGGAACAAGAAGAAAGGCATATTTTGACTGGAGGGGGAATTTAAATGCCAATTAAAAAAACAGAAATATCAAGTGGAGGTTAGATCGTCCCCATCTTTTGATTATTAGCATAGTAACTAGAAACTAGAAATAATATTTCCTGCCATCACATTTGGAAAGTATGAACAGGAGAAATGATCATATGAGCGCCTGACGTTTGTTATTTTTACCTGTTTTGGAAGAACATTGCAATGGTACAAGCCACTGGGTTGGCCACGGATGACAGCGCAGCAGAGAGGTGATAAGCCAGGTTCCCGTAGGGCATGCAGGAGAATGTCTGCACAGAGGGCAGCAGGCCGTTGGTTGCAGAGTTAACCCACACCACCATAAAGTAGATGAAGGTCAGCTGGTACACGGTGTGTTTCGTGTTGGCTTGTCTGCTGTGGTCTGGCCCCTCACCCTGGCCCTTCACAGCCTCTCCGTCAGTCTCTGCTCCAGGATTATCCAGGCCGGAGCTGACAGATGCGGCAGTGTCCGGCACAAGTTTTTCAGTGGACAGCTCGTATGTCCGAGGAAGCCTGTTCAGTGCAACAAAAGCAGCCAGGCTGATGCACATCATGGCTGCCAGGAAGAAGAAGAACACCTCAGTGGAGAAGTTGGGAGGAAGGTACTCTGTGTGTAATGACCACATGTTCTCTCCCGTCTGGTTTGCTGCAGTGTCAGAGGAGTTGACACATTTGGCCATGCCCACACCTTGTGCCAGAGCCACCACACCTGGAATAAAACCACTCAGCCCTTCTCCGATAAAGTAGGTGGTGATGTATTTTGCTGGAAGCTGCATCATAAAAGGCAGGAAGGTAACTGAGGAGGTGCAGTCTACCAGAGAAAGGAAGAAGGTGATGATGAAGAAGGCAGTGCTGTGTGAAGCCCCGAACACTATCGTAGTCTTATCCCAGAAGAAGGCGAGCAAGATGCAGGAAACGACGCCGATGGACAGGATGGAGTAAATGACAAGATGCTCTTTGAGACGACCCGGGCACAGTTTGTGCATGAGGGTGACGAGCAATGGTCCGAGGTTGGCCAACTGGATAATGACTGTGAGGTAGGAGGGGAGTTCCCAGCCCTCCGGGAGAGTGTTGACGATGAGCGGCAGTTCCACCCACAGACCGTTCACCGCCACCCAAGAGCCCAGGCCGAAGGCACAGGCCAGCATGTGGACCAGCAGAGCCATGATGAAGCCGGATCAGCCTGAAGAAAGTCTGAAGAAGAAGAAGCCCTCTCACCGAATGGTTCCACCTCTGCTGTGTGTCATACCTTGAACAAAAGGTCAGGCAGAAATGAACAAAGATACACACATCAAAATGTATCTTAATAAAATGCCCTTCAAATAACTGTATCAAAAGTAAAATGCTACATGCTGGTGCCAGAAGATGCAAGATCAAATACAGAAAGTTACATTTGTAATACTGAGCTATCTGAATTTAACAAAATGTCAGAACATTCAGATTTTTATCACACACTGGAAAGAAGGAAAACATCATTGTCAGAATCTGACAACAACCTGAAAATATTATTTCTTCACTCTTACAAAACATGGCAGTTGTAGCATACTCAGTTTCCTTGAAGAATAACTACCTTCTCAAATACTATTTGCTGTTAAGTGCCTCCTGTGCAGATGAAATATTATTCCTGAAAATGAGGACAGTGTCTTAACTGGAGCTGACGATGTGAGGCTTGTGTCAAATCGATTAAAAAGGAGCTTAATCAGTGGGTACAGCTCCAGAGAAAGCAGGGCTCCTCTGGTCTGTAACATCATCTGGGAGGCTGGAAGAAGCACTTTATGTACTAGGTTTTGGCCCAGTCTTGTTATTTTTTTATGTGGCAATGAATCATTGAGAAAATGAAAGACTTTTCATCGTGTACATGTAATCGGCTAATCTATGAGTGACTTAGTTTATTTATACCAAATATCTGTCTGGTGACATCATCTGAATCATAAATGTGATAGTCATTTGCGGTCTGTTGATGTCGATCACATGAATCAGATACAGTGAGTTATTAAAACTCGTGTTCAGAGCCAGTGTTACTACTCAGATCCTTTTTTAAAACATCAGTCAGCAATCTGAAAATACTCCATTACAATTCCTGTTTCTTTCAAGTAAAAGTACACAAGTATTATTCAGAAACTGTATTTAAAAATTATCAAAAGCAAATGTATTTTTTTAGCAGAAAAAAATACCCTGTGTTGATGTTATGAAATGCTGTATTATTTAATCACTAGTATGGTTGCATTGATGTCTGAGCAACACTTCAGTTTAATCTGTAGCATATTCTATGACACATTTTGTGTGTAAAATATTAATCTGCGATATAACCTGTAACTTAGAACTTGTGAATACATATCTGTCAAATTAATGCACTGGCTTATAAATATTCTAAAATAATCTGAAGTAGAACTATACAAGGAGCACAACATAGGAATATTCAAGTGTCTGACAAACTGAAAATACAAATAGCAACTACTGTGGATGAAGTAATATATATTTACTTTCCGCTGCTGCTCAGACTTGATTCCTTCATGCAACACTGTGGACACAGAGACACACCTATCTCTGATAATTCATGGGAGAAAATGTCAGATGAGGCCAGTTGAGTTTGTAAGTCACCCTCAGTAAATAAGGACAACGTCTTTTTCCGAAGATAAAGCCAGTGTGACGTCTAAGTCATTTCAGTTCACACGCATGGTTTGCAAGTCATGTTTCAAGCGGCTGACACAAGTTTCACATCCCTTTTCACACATTGTGGAGGAGTCCACCAAACCATGTGGGCCTCAGTGCCTCAGACTGTCAGCATGCAGGACGCTCTCAAGCTGATCTCATGATGGACAAAACGATGACTTGTCTAAAGGCTCATGTGATAATCAAATGTGTTGGATCGAGAAAGTTTTTTAAGAAAAAAAACTGTGTTACACCTTTAAATAATCTCTGATAATCACCTAAGCTAGCAGAGAGAAAGTGTGGCCACAGAACTGATTCTCAAGTTTTTCGAGGAAGAGATAACACAGTTTACCTCAGTGACACACAGCAAGTAAACTGCCTGAAAGACATGTTTGAGAAATGTACTCACGAGTGTCTTCAGTCCCTGGAGGCGTTGAATAGGACTTGCTGTCATCTAATATAGAGGTTAGTGAAAGACCTCCTTTGGCTGTTCTTAAATACACACACTGATGGGAATCACATGGCTTCTGGGTAGGTCAGAGTCCAACTGCAGCTGCTGATCAGCGCCACTGGGTAACAGAGTCTTTATCCACTCATCCACTCGTCTTTACTGCACCCACTTCTTAATTAGGTCAAGTCATGGCTGCAGCACTATGAGGTGCCCCTGACATAACTGCTCACCTACATTTGCCTGCACCAGCAGAAAACAAAATGTGCTGCAGTAGTTGTTATTGACGGGCCCGGCCTGCGCTGCCCCCTGCTGGCCTCAGGTGCAGGACACAGCATGTAATCAGGCTCTGGGCAGTAAGGTTGCAAAATGATTGCTGTTAAGTAACAACTTCTTCATTCGTCTTTGGTAACAAGACGCGGCTGTCCTCACGTCAAAGGCCACAACATCCGCCTCTTGTGAAGTGGGTGAGCTGACTCATACATTTCTACCATATTTTGACTTATCATAGCAGGAGAGGCACAGGTGTGATCGATAACATGGACAATGGCTCTGTTTGTGTTCCAGTATGTTAAGGGGTAGGTAACTGGTTCACCTGAATGGAATGCAGTTGCTGGTAATGTTACACCTGTGCTTTTCAAACTGTGAAAATCAGGCTTAAGTGATTTTGGCCTTAAAATAATAAAGATTATATCTCAATACATGATACGCATCTCCATATTTTGAAATCTCATAGTAGTACTTCATAATGATATTGTGAGATTATTGTCCTGATGAGTTTTCACAAAATAACAACACAATGACTAACCGGGTAAAGGTGAGTATAAGAATAAGTAGAACATTCTGCCAAGGTCAGAAAAATTACATCACTTTACTGTGATGCAGCCCTGAGGACACTAAAAGACTTGTGACATGTGACCACATTAAGATGTCCGAAATCTAAGATGATATCTAGTCTCATAGTAGGAAAATGATATAATATCTATATATCTCTGCTGTATTGGAAATTACATAAAATCTAACATCATTGTCAAAATTTTTGTGTTCATTATGTGGTCAGACAGAAAGGAGTTCTTAGGTTTGCAAAAACTGTGAGACAAACAAAAGAGCACCTTTCTGTCTGACCACATAATGAACACAGTGAGTTTGGTTTTTTAAATTTTGCTCAAGACTTTGAGCGTTTTTAATAAACACTTTACCAAGGCTGTGTTTTTCCACCACCTAACCAGTTTTTCTTGCGTGTGGACTTTGGGTAAACCTCAAATAAGACTTATGTTAGATGTTTTTACTGGAAGTGTTCTTGCTGCGGTGTCAGCACATGTCATGACATTGTCACTGCAATGATAAAATGATAAGATAAGATAATGAAAAAAACATTGTTTTATGAAGTGCTTTACAAAGGGCAGGCAGAAGGCAATAGAATAATTAAAAATGACAAAATCAAACACGTATATACACATGTATGCAGGTGAGCAGGTAGTCTGCTTGTTCCCAACTCACATTTTCCAACAGTTTACGGGACTTTATGCCGTAATTCAGAGATTATGAAAGCATTCATGATTAATGTGAGTTTTGATGGATTAGCAATTCTCACTGTATTCACTTCCGGTCCAGTACCAAAATCTAAATGTGATGATTTGAGTAGGCTAAAAGTACAAACAGGTGGCAAATTGCTACAGCAGCCCATTTTAAATACTTTTAATATTTCAAAAACCTTGAATCAAGTGCATGGCAAGTCATTATAATCCACTAAAATAGACAAAGACTCGCGTGATAGCTCGCCACGAAAGTGAGGCTGCAGAGACACCATTAATTAATTTATTTATTCATTTCCAGGCCTCAGGGAGCTGTAAGGACACCGTCTCCTCAAGGTTTTATTCACTCAAAGGTAAAATAATAGCTGCCCTCTAGGTGTGGAAGTTGGATTCGCCAGCTCGATAAAACATTAAAGAGCAGATAATTTCACAAAAGTTTATTTATTATAGTCTTGGGCACCATAGTCTTTAATTTTAACCACTGATCTCATTAAACATGTAGAACATTCATCACTGAGGGCTTCGTAACAATTAAAACTGAGGGTTTTAAAAGATGGTCTTCCATATTTAAGACAATGAAATAGTATTGTTAAGTTGTAATTCTGTGCGCCTGTGTTGACTGACAGAAACAAGTTCTGTTGTGGCAAAATGTCTGTTTTCCTCCAATAAACCATAATATTTAGATACATTACAATAATAGTTGGACATTTAACTGTAGTTTATTATACTTTGGGAGTAAAATGTATCATATACGTTGTCACCACACAAACCTGACCACTAACATTCATACATGTTTTACCTACAAGCAGAAACGGTGAAGTCAAGCCAGTAAGAGCTTAACTGCAAACAAAAGTTTAATGGAATAGTTCTACATTTTCGATCGTATGCTTATACACTTTCTTGTGGTTATGAGAAGCAACTCCAAGATGTATCTCACCACTTTTATTGGCCAGTCAGACTGAATTGCATACAACAGGCTTATTTGAGCTTTAAATGTATTTCCTTTCTGCTAAGCTAACCACATGCTGGCTGTAACTTCTGTGTTGTTTACGGCCTCGAGACTGGTATCAATCATCTAATTCGACTATAAATATAAGACTGATTGCATCACACTTCTGCAGAATCAGCTTGGGTGATTCAGAGACCAGAAGTTACGCAAATAACTTGGTAAATAAGAGAAGTTATCATATAGAAAGGCTCCACATGAACTCCGTGCAGCACATGAGCACTAACACGTAGTGACCTGAAATGACACAAATGTGTGAAAAGCATGACTTCAGATTTATGGTAGGACTGGAGAAAGTAAAACAAATTGTTACATGAAGTAGCAAAGACAGTTTCACAAGTCAGATCACTCCCCTGACGTTACACAGGACCTGAAGAGGTAGCTGATTTCACTTCTATTTTCAAGCATGGGACTTCTGCAGACCTACAGTAGATTTGCATACTACGATCAGATATAGTGGTGGAGATACTGTACATGTACAATGTTCACTTACAACAATTCTGACATGGAAGGGGAAAATGTGAATAATGTGACCGATTCCAGGCACCGCGCTGAGCTGCAGTCATAAATTTATCTGGCCACATGAGAACACATACGTCACATTACTGAAGACGTTTTAGATACGGGGTTTTGTATATTATCTTGTAACTAACAGCAACTACACGTCTTGTTAAATATGTGAAATTGTGTTATTTATGAGGTTGTTTTAAATGTTACAAAAAGGCAACACACAACGAGGTACACTCAATAAGATTATTTATGTTATTGTACAATCTGCATTTCTTAACAAATAATAATAAAAAAAGATTAGTAACATGTACAGTATTCGAATGATCACATCTGGTGTGGACTGAGTCCATCCAGAGCTCCAGTGATGGGAGAGCGAGGGGGCCAGTGCCTGGAATGACCTTCATGATGCTCAATAAGTTTGTGTGTTTGTGTGTATGCAGATAAATGTGTGTGTCTGTTTGCATAATCTGTTATTGTATACTAAGTCTTCTGCTGTGTGTGTTTATACTGATATATGTGTACGTGTGTACTTATGTGTGTGTATGTGTACTTATGTGTAATTATGTGTGTGTGTCTGTGTGTGTGCGCTCTGCCAAAGTGTCGGCAGGAGGTGGAATGTCACATTGCGTAGAATGGGGATAAAGGGATGAAAGCAAAACAGAAGAGTTGTGGGTGGGGGTGGTGGAGGCAAAAGTAGCAGGGGCTCAGTTGGAGTAGATCTGGCCCTCGGGTGGCTGAGGAAGCTTCATGTTTTCCTTGCATGTCATGAGCCGTCGCAGCTCCAGCAGCACCATCTGGATACTGTAGGAGTTCTGCCACTTGGCCAGTGCAGTCACCGCATGCATGTCAACCTGCAGGACAGAGAGCAAGAGAGGATGTGATGCTCTGAATCCTGCAAAGCTAATAAACACTGCTAAGAAGGGTTTTTTAAGGACAATGTCCCTTTCCCCATACAACCGCTGGCTCATACCACTTAGCCCTACCTCTCTGTTTTGAGTGGTCGTGCCTGGAGATGGGGTGTCTCAGTTCATACAGGGCAAAGTGTTAGAGCTACATGGCCCTCCAAATTAGTTTTTTTTTTTTTTTGTAACACCAAGGGGTACCGAGGGTTATGACAACTCTCTGTCCTTTGAATGTAAATGCAAAGTGCAAGCATCCAAGCTTTCCTGTCTCCATCAGATAAATGGCATATCATGCACCAAAAATAAACTAAATTTAACTAAAGGATGTGCAAATCCATCCTAAATGAAGTAGATATAGGTAACTCACCATTTACATGACTCTCCTGTGCCAAAGTCAATGCAACTGCATTAGCTGTCACTTGACTTCAGCATGCACTGCATGCAGACAACCCTCTTCAGAAGAAGTTCGTTTGGATTTGGACATACTTTGACATTACAAAATCTACATGCGTAAATATGTTCTACAAATGTATTCATCAGTGTTGCATGGACAAGATCATCTATTTCAAAAGACTACTGCTGACACATCCACATTTAGGGAACTATGCTAGAAAAAAAAGAACTTGTTTAAAAATTTACATACCACACCGCTGGAGGTGTGCACACCATTCAAGTTTATCTTCGTCACAAATCTGACGTACGGCGGTAACTCTGGGTATTCTGGCCCACATTCAACTTTCAGATTGTACATCCTGTTTTCATAGCTTGTCTGTGGACAGAAACAAGGAGGGAGAGGTGAGCTTACAGAACAGTGAATAGTAACAGTAAACAGTGTTTAATGTTATCAGCAAAAACACATGTGAGAGAAAATAACCCCAAATTCTTAGAAAGGTAGCTATATTTTACCCACTTCCATAAGAACAGTAAATATACAGGTTTAAACTTATAGACAGCACAAACTACCTGAGTCTGACATACATTGATATCCACAGTCCTCTGCAAAGTGTTAAAGGCAACTCAGAATTTGATAATTTCTGATCTCTATCACTTAATCAGAATTTTGCTTCCATCCATTGACACCTACTTCATGAGGGAGCAGTTGTCTGACATCACAGGAGGGGGCAGGATGTATTTGTAGACAGCAGTATTTGTGTAAGGCTTGTGAATTAAATATTTAGATACCAGGGGTAAAAGTGCTATAAAATAAAATGTATGGCGTCATGTATCATTATCCCTCCTTTAATTGGTTTATAGATACACAAGGAGGCTGGATTTCACTTGTGTCTAGTCAAAGAGACATAAATGTGTTACAGTGAGCCAAGATTTCTGTTAACACTTGGCATTGTGCATTGAAACACAAGTAGGTCAGAAGGTGGAAATTATTGAATGTTTGACTGGAAAGCAGCATTAGGGTTCTCCTAGTTATATAAATTACAGATCCATTTCAAGCTGTAACAAGTCCCAAAAGGCAGTCAAGCAGACAAGTGTGTAAAGAATCAATGCTTCAAATGACTGCTTTCAAAAAGGAACAAATTCTGTGATGTGATTTATGATGTATTACCTGTTGCTTCCTGTAATTCTGTGGTAATATATTATGTGTTACTTTATCATCAGTAATGGATTTAATGCGCTGCAGCCTTAAATTCAATTTCACAACTACTGTTGCATCATTCAATACACTCAATCTCTTTTCATCAGTCTTGAAATATAGACAATCTTAAGTTTTCTTTTCAAACCATATAATGTGGGGCTGTGAATCACAAGGGATGATTTACAATACAGTGAGTTTGTGATATTAATTAATTGACAGAAAATCTCCCAAACGATACATGGTGATATCTGTCTATCTGAAGAATGCAAGACACCCTTAAAATGGTAATTTACAGGAATAACATGATCATTTACTGCATTCGGGTGTAAGTTTCACAGAATTTCAAATAAACCGAGATCAAACAACCGCCAGGAAGCTTAATAGTTCTGGTCTGGAGGTAAATGTTAGAGGAAGGACACAACTAGGCCGCACTAAAAGCTGTGTAAATCAGTTTTACACCACAGGAGTTATAGAGTAGTGACTCTGCCAGGGAATGTGTTCAGAGCAACTGCATGCTCAAATACAATTATCAATATCTAGCACCAGTGTATCAATAATCCTATCACAATAGGATGCAATACAACATGTTGCAATATTGATAGTTGTCCCATCTCCAATATACTGTAGATCCTGATTCGTGCACTGCGCTGATCCAACCTGACACCTGACATGGTTACATGAGTCTGTTGACCTCTCAGCCACTTTATGGCTTATGGTACAATCCTCGCTTAAGTGTTACCCAATGGCCCCACTCACCCTTGGAGGGCCAAGGATCACCCCTCTCCACCGTGTTAAGGTCATGTCCTCGTCATCCTCCAGACCCCAGCTCACGGTCCCATCTCCCACACCTTTCTGGCCTTCTTCCAGCTCTTCCAGGAGCCGGAAATTGCGGGGGACTTTAACGCCTGTTCGTAGACATACACACACAAAAACCACAGCCACACTGTTATCCTAACACATAAACACCAAGCGTACCAAATTGACAATGTACAAGAGCTCCAGCCAGAGCAGTGACTTGCAGTTATAAAGGTGTGAGCTGGCATGACTCATGCAGGCACAGACAACGTGACAGGAAAATCTGGAGCAGCTGCCGTAACCATCTTTCAGCAGCCTTCTGATGATTGATGTTCATTCATGTCCCATAATTTAGCATATGGCTTCAACAATGCTGCATCATTTAGCCTCTGCAGTGAGGGCAAGGTGGTGCTGCACCGTTTACTGAGCCATGCAAACAAAAACAGTCAGGCTGCCAGCTGGTGCAGCAATTTAACTTCACCGGCATCTCTGGAGCTCTTTATTTAAACCCAACATAGATCATGTCGTCTGGATTAGCTGGAGGTCTGTCTCAGAAGACGTACAGCCTTTTGACGTCTCACGGCCTTAGATTAAACATGCACGAAAGCTGAACGTTGATGCACCAAACATCTATCGATAACCACTAATTATTCGGGGTTGTGACACTTCCTTTTTTCGGAGCACAGCATACAGTTTTATGTCGCAAACATGCTAATACTGGTTCGCTAGCGTCATCGCCATACACCGTTAACATGCTAAATCACGTCATTAAACGAAAGCGAACAAGTCGTATAATGTTGAGTGTGGATGTGAATGGTTATCAAAGCACTGTAAGACGTGTATTTAAATTCTCGGCAGTCACACTGCAGCTCGTCGCCTTTTATAACTTAACTTACGTTAGCTTAACGCTAGCTAATAACATCGCTTCCTATTCATTCTCCTCTCTGTTCTCTATTCAAGCTCCAGTTTCCGTTAGCTCCCATCTTTTTACCCCGCGGTTGCATCATTAGGTAGCTAAACTCACTATGGAGCCTGTGAGCTACATTATCAAAACACCCCGAGACGATTATTAAACGGCCGCATCTCTTGGTGATTTATTTCTCTCCCAACATTTACCTGATGAGGCGGCGACCGCCATCTTGTCGCTGCACAGCGGGAGCGCGGACGCACGTTTGCCATTGTGGCTGACGGTGCGTGCGCGTGGACCACCGCGCATCGCTTCCTTTGTTGAGCTCGTGCTGTGTAGTGGGGGGAGCAGGTTATGTAGCTGCTTTTAAGCGGAATTGAAACAGACTGATACAGCTGCTCACTACCCACCTGAGAGTGTTAGAAAAGAAAAGGAGGATAAGCCAAGTGTTAATGTTTCAGAGGAAATATGCAAACTATGTAGATTAAATCATAAACTTGGGGTGTGACATAGCAACAGAGGTGTGACAGTGATGAATGAGTGGTAAACGAGTTTGGTGTTGAAGGACAAAACAAAGCCACAGACAGCAGCGCTAGTTTAAATAGACAATAAGAGAGGTCAGCATTACAACAGATACCAGCCTATTAAAGGACAAGCTCACCCAAGTAGGACAGATAGAATATAAATAGAATATTAGTCATATTCTAAACAACCCAATGTAGATGGACAGTCGGCTGAAGTTCCATAGTCCACAAAACATTTCTGGTCTTCACAGCAAAATGGCGCTCAAGCTTTCTCCTGTACAACCGAAGCAGATGGGGACTTGTTAAAGGTGTTAAAGGTCCTATTTGTATAGAAAATTGATTTTTGAGTCTCACTCCTAGCTTGTCAAAAATCCCAAAGCATCAGCTTTTGACGAGTTGGCAGTGAGACTCAAATATCAAATATTCTTACAAATGGGATCTTCAACATGTTAAAGGGGCTCTATGTAACAATCTGCAGCAGTTTACATGCATTAATCCAATTTTTATTGGCCATTCATGACCTTTCTTGTCTCTCTCAGTTGACTATACAAGCCTGTGGACGAATAAGTTGTTTAATTCTGCCAGACTGTGGCTTTCTTTGTGAAGGACTTGGGTCGGATTGTCCACCACAATCCAACGCATGTGACTTTATCCACATTCTCAAGTCCATCATGTCAGTTCCTCTCTCCACTCTCAGATAACACTGAGCAACAGTAGTTAATGTTAGTTAAGAAATGGAGTTGGCTAATATAACGTAATGATCAGCTTCAAGCACAAAACAGAAGCTATAGAGCCCTCCTCTGACTTAATCCAAGTCTACAGAACTCCAATAATCCCCATTTGGTTTAGAAGCTACAGTGACGATCAAATCAGAGACTTCATTTAGCTAAATGAGCTGTACGGAACCATTTACTTCAGTTGTTTATTAGAATGCTGCAATTTTGTTTTGCTGTGAAGCTCCAGAAATGTTTTGTGGAATACAAAACTTCACCAAACCTTTCTTCATCATGGGGGTGATAAGATAATGAAAATGTCATTTTTGGATTAACTCATCCTTTAAAAAGCAAGCGTAACTAGTAATATTTACAGTGTCTCTGTTAAGCCGGTCATTCACAAATAAGTGTTTTTATTACACTACAGTGTGCTGTGAATGTAAACTCTTAAAGTGGAATAAGTGAGATATACAGGCAAAGAGAGAGGGTAACAATATAAAGGAAGTGCAGTTTATTATCATAGCTACAACATCTTAAAGCAAAGAAGAAAGAAAGACATTAATCAGACACAACAGGTTGTGTAATTATCAACCGTTTATTTAGTTTATTTATAAATACAGTTTAATATATACATTGTTAGTCTCCAAAATTGAAGACAACAGAAAGGCATCGAGGCATTATTCTGATATCTAAAACTCCATCACCACCAGCATACAGAACCAACTACAACATCCATATGGGTCTCGCCCCTTGAAGAATTGAGAGGCAAGTAAATTTAAGGTCGGTCAATAAATTGTTTTTTCCCATATCGCTGGCAAGTTTTACAGTAAATCAATCAGGGAGAGGATAAGGCAATTCAATAAAAAGATCAAGGATCATTACAAAAGTGATTTCAACACAGAATGTCAAACATACCAACACCAACTGCCCACACCACTCACCAACACGTTCATTGGCTCTCACAAAATTGTTTCCAGTGGGGGAAATATTTAGTTTACCACACATCATCATTACAAAAGTACCCTTCAAATCCAATGCAGCCCATTGTCTCTAAGCAGAAAAACCAAACACAGCTTAATCACAACTTCTAGCTCAACAACAGAAGGCCGAGTTAACCGTACTGACATATGGCTACAATAGAACCTACAATGCATTTAAAATCATTCGGCTTCTTTGGCCAACAGAATCTGACAGAAATTAATGATTTAAACGACTTCTATCAACTAAATAAAGGCCTTAACGTTACTAACGGAGTGTTCGTTCTACCAACAAATTTATGATAAACTATTTTAAATCGCTCTAACCACAATCCTGAGATCATCTGGAGAATAAGAATGAAGAATAAATCGACGCACAATAGATCAATACTCGCAACCAGACTCCCAACTACGACAGCCATAAATAGCAATTATAACAAGATTAATATGGTTTGGGTTCCTTGTGAGCTCACCACGTATTTTTAAAGGGTGTCAGTTAAGTCAATCTCCAGACTAATTATGGCATATCATAGTCAGTGTTTCTAACCATTATCCTTAGCTATTGTCTTACTTAGCAGTTTTACAAAAACACAAAACGTCCTTACAACCGTCATCAACCTTATATTATCACACAAAATAATGTACTGAAGCAATGAAACACCCAGTAGAGCCAGAAAATAAGCTGTCTGTCTACTGACTGCAGTAAGTGGTGCCCGAGTAATATTTCGCCTAATACTGATTCAAAAGAACTACAGGAGGACTTCTAACGCAGGCCTTAAACTTTGACGCGGAGACAGTTAACTGCATCCTTATACCAGCATATATCACACGATCTAAACACACAAAACTGCTTCTCACAAAACTCTACAAGCACTATGCATTCTGCAGTCTGCTGTTGACCTATGTTGAATAATTTCATATAATCAAGTATGAAGGATTCAAAAACTGGAATATGACATAACATAAAGCGGAATTTTGGCTTAAGAATTAACTATCACTAAATAGTCTACTTTGACTAGAACACCAGAAGCTTAATAATTCAGCCTTTAACCTGGTCAACCCAACCGAACAGCAAGATTAGCTCCTTCCATTTAAACCCGGAAAAAAAAAAAACCCCTTGACAGGATTTCCTTGGAACAGGAGAACATTTTGTGGGGTTCGAACCCGGGTCGTCTTTCTGAAAGCAGCACAATCCTCCCCGGTCAGTGCCTGCTTTACGCAAACTCAAAAGGAAAGCTGGTGACCTGGTGTATTGCTTGCACAAGCCGACATGCTGTAGGCATGCACGCATTCTTACGTCTGTGACATCTTAATTAGTAAAAGTAATTTTGTCATGCAGTTCATCAAGTAGCTAGATTTTTGAGCTCCAGTTTTCCAACTTAGCAACTAGGTGTAAACTATTAGAAAAAGAAAGGCATTTTAACCTAATCAGATGAGTTAAGACATATAGTTAAGGGCCTCTTATTAAACTGCATAGTTATTAGCTATACAATACATTTACAAACAACAGACTGAACCGTTAGAAAAACTCTCAACCGACTGATTAATTACATAATCTCATCTGTGAGCGTGAATAAATTCCTGGATCGTCAGCCTTCACCGAAGCCCTTGTGACATCACCGAGTCTGTTTGTCACGGTAACCAAGACGGTACACGGTGGCAACATAACTCACGGGGAATGTTACACGCTGAAAACCGACCGTTCTTTCCCACAATAAAAAAAAAAGAAAAGAAAAGAATAGCAACGTGTGGGGAGTGAAAACAATGTTACACACTGTTGGCACATGTTAAGAGCATCTGTGTCTGGTTGTCTGAGACACAAATCCCAGAAAGACAGAGAAGTGCTGCAAATGAAACAAAGCAACAGAGAACACAGAAGTACTGCATCTGTGGTGTGTAAGGCAGCTCGACAAAACTGCATGCGCCTCTTTCTTGCAGAACAGTCTGTTAACGAGTCAAAACTTAAAATGCTTGTTTCAGAGGACACACAATCATTGAATAGCTAGGCCTGAAAATTCCACATCCATTATTATTATTAAAGGGGCTCTGTGCAAGAATGTGTAGCAATTTACATGTATTTATCACTTAATTGGCTCAGTGGGTGAACGTGAAAATTAGAACCTTTCCGTCTCACTTGTTTTTTTGTTTTTTTTAAGTTGTTTGATGCGCCCTGATTCTGAATTTTATTTGCTGAAGGATGTGGTTCCAATTTTTTGCAGCAGTCCAAACAATGTGACTTCGTGCACATTCTCAAGTGGCTCTCTTGGCCTCCAGACTGTTTTACTGTCCAAAACAATGCAAAAATTAATCAAAATGCCAGCTTGGGATCTGACAGCAATATTAGTAATACAGTTCTTATTTACTTTTTGGTTTGTTTTTTTCTTTAAAACTCCTTTTCTGAGCCGTCAGACCTCTCATTTTGCATCAACCGTAACTGTAGTCGTTGTCTGAGATTTACAAATCCATGACTAAACTATTAAATATGGCTGCATCAAAAACAGGACTCAGTAATGAAAAATAATCTAAATCATTAACATAGGTTGTAATCACCTCTCTTTCAAAATAAAAGTGTGTAGCAAAAATCAAATGTGCAAGACGTCAACAAATGTAACAGTAATTAACAAATTTGTTCTTTAGCTTTAAACATTGGTAAAGCATCCAAAAATCTCTACATCACCCCATCCTACTACTTACCATGGCCTACATCCAATTTTATTACCTGCACACCAATAGACCCTTTAAAAGAGATTTTTAAAAAAGGCTGATCCAGAGACAATAAAGCAGTGCTAAATATAAAGCGATTCATCCACTCCGCAAATAAACGGCTGTGGCTCTGGATGAGGACAAGGGAGAGTTCACTCTTTCAAGTATTCTGTCTTGGGATTGTTTGAAATTTCTGTCGTGAGGGAAAAAAAAAAAATCTTTGAATCTCCTCAGAAAGCGATTGCAAATTCTGTATCTGACCATACCTTCAGAGTTGAGTTGTGTTCGACATACGCAGAGTGAAGGATATATTGCAATTTGAAATGACGATCTCCGTGAGTGAGTAATGAAAGAAAATCCGTCAACAGAGCCCTCTTCTTGAAAAACAGACAAAATGTGCAAGACTTAAAGCTATGGCATCAGAAAGTGTTTGTTAGTTTTTTTCTTCCTATGGATTACAGTTTTAAGTGAGGCAAAAGAGGGGATGAGCCGGACGGAACCAGCGTCTTCTGAGGTAGGGTGCAGTCAGCCTGCAGCTTTACTTGACTTTCTGAGCCCATTTCAGGTCGTCGGCCCTGGGCTTCTCTCCCGTCACACTCTGGATGAGATCCTCCAGGTTCCTCCAGAAACCGAACTTCTCCAGAGGGTAGTTCAGCCAACCTGGAGGGAGAAAGCTCAATGACAGAGTGCCTGACTCTCATTCATAAAGCAGCTTTGGGCCTATTGGAAGATGCCATCAAAACATGATTTTTAGCGGTCCCCCAACCAGAGAGGGCAGTAAAGTAGCGTGTAACACCACATCTCCATGTTCTGGTTATTACTTTTTAATTAAACCTGAAATGACTAATTAAACTTTAGGTGACTCAGTATTACTAGCCTTCTATTTTTATTTCCAGCTTCTGAGGCTGAACACAACCAAGTTTAAGAAGTGGTGCGAAAACGAACACTCTTTTAAATCTGTCACAAGGGTGAATGTCAGGCCAGCCAGGAATGTGAGAGTTGATCTGACGCTGCTGGTAATGGGAGACAGTTTTCTAGGCTGGACCAGACAGTTGGAGATTGCTGTTAGGTCACCTAACCTTTTCACTTAGATGCACCTATTAATACATTTTATTTCTTAACACATTATGTCGAAGATAGTAAACCAGAATACATCTTTTTCTGCATTAAAATCAAAGCACATGGAACAAGAAATTGTCAGAACCTCAAATGAGTAAAAAAAAAAAAAAATGAATAGTGTAAATTAATAACTGCATTTCAGGCTCACCGGTGCTATCTGTTGTGGAATTTCAGATCGCTTCCTTTGACCATTCAGGAAAGATGAAGAAGACTCAGAGACAACGATGCCTTACGTTGAGATTACATGGTTTATAAAGCATAATAATGGAGGAGCAAAATAACGTTTCATCTGTCTGCACAGTCTTCCCAAATGTCCAAATTATATCTTACAGCTTCAGGAAGCAATCCTCCAATACATGGTTATATGTTTAACACCATAGCAAGGGAGGTGATGCAGAGTCTGTCCCCTCTAGCCAGAGGACTAAGAGGTAAAATAGGTCAGAGACACTTAGTCTGCTAACATAGATAGATCGAAGGCCTCCTCACGAGGTTTATGCAAACACTTAGCTTAGCCTTGGCTTGGTTCGTCAGACATCTGTTCTGTGGACATATTTACAATAGCTTTGAGTATCTCGGTTGCAGAGACCACGAGAAGATTTCTCGTAGAGTAATCGTCACTATCTTTATCCAGACTTAAACGTCTGTACAAGATACAAGACATGACCTCTGACTGTACTGAGAGAATGACCAGAGAGAATCATATTTTTCCCCAACACTGCAAATGACAATGTTTAGTTGAAGAGTCTTTTGTGCGCATGTGCAACCAAAATAGTCTCACCCTGAGTGCCCTGAGCTGCTGCCATACGGCAGCCTTGAGGGGTCAAACTACCTACGATTCAGAAACCCATACTGACGACCCCCCCACTGCCCAACAACAACGTCATCATCATTCATGTTTTAATGTGGATATGATCATATGCCAGTCTGGTAGACATTGCCCAACTCCAAAACTCCATAAAGTTTTCAGTTTCACTTCAAAACGCAACGTGCAAGCGGAGTTTCATAACGAGGAAAGGAAGACGAACCTGTAGTGATGCAGAAGTACGTTTCATGAGGGGAGACGTGATGGACGCGGTGGTGCTTGCGGGGGAGGATGATGTGGCAGTCCTGCAGGAACACCACCCAGCGAGGCAGGCCGAAGTACGTGTGCGACCACTTGTGAATCTGGTTGGTGAGGGTCACGAAGATGGCCAGTGCAAACAAGTAGCAGTACCAGGGGTAGTTATGGTAAACTTCCGCTGCGAAAGGGAAGCAGAGACAGGGTGAGACAGAACTCTGTTGTCTTTTTTCCTTTTTTCTTGGATCAGCTACTTTCAAGTGATGGCTTCGAAAAATGACACAGCAGTTTCATGTAGAAGTAAATGTCAGGCTGAGTTTGTTGATGCAAAACTCACCGGGGGAGAGGGTGAGGAAGTTGAAGGCCATGTTTGCTAAGGGGACTATGGTCAGCATGCAGTTGTCACCATTGGTCTCAATGAAATCGTGACGGGTAATGGCTGTCGGGTCGATGTGGTGCTCTCTAAATGGTCGTATAAAGGCCTGTGGGACAGATCAGACAGGGTGTCAAACATGAAACAGTACACTATGTAAATGCGGGAAAATGTTCAGAGTATTTATAACACAAACAAATGATTCTACTTTAGGAGTAAGGAAGGAGAAATAAATGAGACATCGGGTCACTGTTACCTTTCCGAAGATGGGCAGATCCACTGATCCCCATGTGTCGGCTCCCCAGTGAACAAGTCCGGACGCAAAGTCTGCCGTGAGTATTCCTGCCGCTAAAAATGAGAGAATGAGGAAAGTGAGGACAACCAACACAGCTTGGAGAAACTGACAATATCACCAGAACATTACATAATTCTTCTTACCAATGCTCAACAGGATGTACCACAGATGTCCCAGATGGAAATTGGCAAGAAGGTGAATGAAATTGAAGGCCATGAGAGAGAAGCAGAGGATGACACTTATCCACTCTTGACATCTTTTGCCTTAAAGGAAAAACACCACGATTAAACATGGAACACTTCCCTGATAAGTCTCTCAGTTATATCACGTCTCCGGTCCTGCACACGAACTTGATATAACATCACTTCGTCTAAAAGGTCCAAAGGTTGAGTTCATCTAGTCATTGCAGTTCATTATCAGCTGTTCTCTCTTTTTTTTTCTTGTAACAGTGACACAATGAGGTAATGTTCCTCTTGCTATACTTGTGACACGACTGGTGAGCAGCAGGGCCTGATTTACCTGTCCACACATCACATTTTAAAAAATGAGCCCCTCAGGCAGGTAAAACTCTGAGATTCAGATCCTAGACCAGCTGATATGAGGAGCACGTATTTGAACAATGGGTGTGAAGGCTTAGCACTTTGTACATTAAAGAGCAAAACAAAAAGAGTATGGAAGGTGGTGGGAGGACTGTTTGAGTGGAAACTGCCCAGATCCTCAGTTGTTTGTAATGCTTTCCTCTCAGAGTTACAGTCCATGAGGCTGACTGAGCAGCAGCAGCGCTGTTATGAAAGGTCACAGCAGCTCCACGTCCAAACGAGGCTCCTGAGCCTAAAGCAGAGGCTGTGGATTCTTCTAACCTCCGCCTGATGCTCGAAATGTCAAAAGGACAACAGCGACTCAAACACAAATTCAACAAATCTCACATGATTCCTATTGTGTAACAACAAAAGTGTGACTGACACACACACACACAGCACTGTCGCTCATTGTTCGGTGTCATGTATCAGCAGCAGCCGAAGACAAACCGGTGTTCTTGCTGTTGAATTCAGTAGTTTTTTGTTGTTTCTTAACTACGCTGTGTAAAAGCCTGTCGTTATGTCACGCCACTTATGGACACTTGAACCGGGCGAACGAGCTCGTTAGACGGAGCCGCTAAGAGGATCCACTCACCTGGTGAGTATAAATTGGCCAGTTCTCGGGCACCGGCGTGTTGTGGACCCCATCTGGCCGCACCCCGGCCCGGTCCCTGCGGCTCGGGGTTCTGTGTTTCCGCTCCACAACCGTTCTCGTTAACCATTCTCGCCATTTCTCCACCGTGGGCCCAGCCCCTTCAATCTCTCTACTCACAGCCAGGAACCAACGGAAACATCAACTTCTCAGCCCACAGACAGCGTAGCGTTTTCAACCAATCAAGTGAAAACCGTTGAGCGCAGCAGCCAATCAGCTTTCGCGGAGACGTTCCACAGAAAGCCGATTGACCAATAGGGATTGCGAGGGGAAAGACCGCATTTCCTGACCCCACCCGTCCTCTCTGAAGCTCGCGGTGCTCTCTCAGCCTTTACTGCTGGATGTACAGTAGATGGAGCCCTCTCACATTAAACGAAAAAAAACAGTGGGGTAGTTAGGTGTTGTAGCGACATCTGTCACCCGTTAGATTGTTTGATTTTACAGCTTTAACCGTGGAGGACACTCCTGGTTGTCAACTCAGTCAGGTGAGGTGTTCACGGCTCAGTAGGAGAAGTATTGAGAGCTTGTGTAGCTAACTCTCAAAATAAGAAATGACACATTCTTCCCCCTACAAATTCAAAGTTTAATCTATATACGCTGAATCGTAGCGTTGCTGAGTCCATTAACGTCAGGGGTTCTGCTGCTGCAGTCTCATTTGGTTGGGTGGGACCAGCTGCTGTCTGTATGTAACGTTAGCTAATGTTAGCTAACTTTATATGTTTACTTAGTGCAACTGTTAGCCGACGTTTTACCGTATTCCATTCTTCTGTAACTGCCACTACTGTCAACATAAAAGTAGTCCTGTGTAAGTAAGTTGTAGGTCCTGGTTGTACCACTAAAACTTACTGACTAAAACGTGTCTATTGACAGTTTAAATAAAGTTCTCATGTCTGCTTTATGTTTTGAGTTAACTAATGTCACTTTATTAGTCATATATTTGGAAGTGACTTATTTGGCCAGCTTTTTTAGTTCATAAAACATTTACTTTATGTGTAAGATTATTCACCTTTGAGTACACAATTAGTTTGTATCTTAAGTTTTATTTTGTACTGCATATACATTGTGCAACTATAACACTATACCACAAGTGTAAGCCAAATAGACTTTTCTGTGTACCTTCCAGTATAAACCAAGTATTTGTAGTCAAGTAGTAGAAGTCAAAGTTGTATTTGACCACAGTACTTACATATATTCAAGGTGTGTCCCGTTCACTCGCCTGACTTTTATTTATTTTTGAGGGATATAAATCCACAAGTAGTCAGTAACTATAGCAGTGTTAAAGGCATTTCCCTCTGAAATAGAGTGACGTAGAAGTAAAACTATGTCAAAATACTCAGGTAAAGTAGGCTACAAGAGCCAGGACACAGATTTCAATACTTCATAATGTATGTTCAAGGCTGGATTAAGAACCAGACAGATAGTTCTGGCAACTGACCCCCAGGGGCCTCAAAAGTCCAAGGTTCACTATGTGCCAACTGGTTTTGTTGATTTGATTAATTGCATATTTATTAGTTAATGCACCAATATATTACAATATCAGCTCCGATAGGATTCCCATTATTAGTTAATCTTGTGGTCAGGTTTTGAGAGAATTTGTGTCAAAAATCTATCTCTCTAATAATTTTTTTGAAAAGACGTTATTTACAGCCGTTTAAGAACCCGCTCAGTTTAAGGTTGATACACAAACTCTAGCAGGTGTAGAGGGTGTAAATAATGTCTTCTCAAATTAATTCTCAGGTATCTTGGGTATTGTGAGACTTGGAGCCATTTTGTTTGTTTTTTTTAAAAATATATTTTAAAACAAGTCCCATTCACTTCACTTGTTTAGGAGAGTGCAGCAACAGCGTTCGTATGTGAAGCTCCAGAAATGTTTTACGGACTATGAAACCTCACCTGACTTTCTCTTGGCATGGGGGTGAGTAGATAATGACTGAATTTACTTTTTTGGCTGAATGTATCCTTTAAGACCTTTGAGGTCTGTCAGGTGGTATTTTCCCAGCATATGAGTCCTGGTTTCTCTCTGGCCAAATAATGAAGCTGTCATGTGTACAATGTCAGTGTACTTGAAACCAGGAGGTGACCGAGGACATACTTAACTGATTGGAGGTGGTTGGTCATTAGGGGCCAAACAGCAAATATTTGCTCCAGGGCCTTCCAACATGTCGACCCGGTGCAGTGTATGTTCTACCTACGGAGTCACAATTTTTGAATTTAACAGTTAATCCACACAAAAGATAAGTGACAACATAGCAATTAGGCCACAGATTCGAATGAGTCACAGAATAAAATGTACCACCAGCGCTTTCTTTTGCTTGTAAAGGGGAAGGATGTAAATTTGAGTCAAAGTCAGGAGATGTTTTGACGACATACCCAAACAGGAAAGTGTTTTTGGCTGCACACCAGTGAAACAGTTTATGAAGAGGTGCGCGTGTCCTAAACATTTATATGAACTCTCTTCACTCCCCTCACAAAAACTAAGCATAATTCAAGTTAAATTTATCACGTCAACTTTAAGTGGCAAAAGACGAATATTTCCCCCATAGCGTTTCCAAGTGTTATTATTATTGCCTCCACTGTTGCACAGACAACTGGATTGCTTCCGTTTTCCTCAGAGTCACTAATAACAACAACACAGGATAAAACTTGAGTTTATTGAATCATTTAGTCTGTAATAGAAATGTATCATCAGCTCAACTTCCTTCTCCTGCAATCAACATTTACTTCTCATGACAAGTTGAAGCAGAACACAACTGAAAGTTAAAGTACAGTTCCAATACATTTCCAAGTCTACTTTATGTAGTGAACGCAATTATATCAGTGTACTAGACATATACTTAGAGGTGTACTACATCATTAGTTCTTTGGACTAAATGTAACCACTTTTTAGTCTATAAAAATATACTTCTGAATATACTTAAAGTGTATGATTAGTAACTTTCTGTATACAACTAGTTTATAGCTAAGTTTTCTTTTGTAGTGCAACTTTACTGTTTTAAAGGCAAGGTGTCATAACCCCATTCATATTGTAAATATTACAATTTTGAGTTTGAATTCCTTCTCCAAAACTACAAACCAAGCCAAATACTTAGACTTTCCTGTATACTTTTCAGTGTGAACCAAGTAAACTTTAACTTCACTTTGTAAAGTATATCTCCGACAAGTACACAAAAAGTCAACTGAGCACATACCCTCTTATTTTCATGTATGAAGAAGTAATAGCACACTTGGATAAACTTCTTGTAAGAGATGTTGCTTATGTACATTCATGAATCTCACCACAGGATGGCAGTAAGACCTCACCTTGAATCCAGAATTGAGCTTGTGCTTTAAAACTCTGTAACAAGAGCAAAAAGTCAAGTTATGAACAGTTATTTGGGCTGATTAGACCTACTGAGCATATGTGTTTCTTAGGGTAAAATCAAGATGCACAGTGATACGTAGAAAATCTTGTCAGACTTTATTAAGAACACACTGAACCATTTCAGACACAAACCAGGCCGACTGCATTTCTCCCAACACCCATCCTGACCCTCATACAGTGTTGGAGTTGATGCATCATCTTGTACTTTCACCACACAACAACACACACAGACTGTTTTTAACAAGTCTGTTGATGTTGTGGGGAAACAGCTGTCTGGCGATGTGTTCCCGGCTGTGTACCGGGGTGTCTTCTTATGAAACGACTAAACTTGAACTCAGAAAATGGTTGCGTCTGAATGGGATTTTTCCATTATTGTCGAGTTAATGAGTTGTGACTGCAGAGGGCGTGAAAGGACTCGCTGTCAACCAGAGGTATCCGTCTCATTTTGTATTGACAGATGTCGTCTGGCTGTCTCTGAGTTTCTATGGTCACTTTTTATTTCTGTTTTAGTTCCTTTAATGCCATATTAATGAAAACCACAGGTCACATTTCCTCTCTTTATTCTGCTGCTGCAGCCTTAAGTATGTGACATTTATATCTGTCAAGAACAAAACACAAAAACACAGATTTGGTTTTTTTGTTGTTTTTTTTCCTCACTATGTCTGGACACAAACATTTGAATGTGGGAAAGGCCCTCTAAAAGCAGCACAGGTTGTCCGGTTGGCTCCTCGATGCACGTCACACACCTGCAGCTAAGCCCCGCCCCTCATTTTTTAAATAAAAACCCCCACGAGACAGGAAGACCTGTCAATTGCTCTATCCAGTCGCGCTGTCTCCCCCAAAGTAGTTTCACTGCGTGTTGTCACGGGCAGTGACTGAGGGGATTTAAACAAACAACATCCACACGCTCGAGCCATTTCACATCTGAGACCACTGGACCAGAACCACTCAGGGCGCCTGATCTCTGCCCTCCATGCTCCTGCAATCCGGCGGGTGTTAAGATCCATGGAAGTGGCCGGCTTCTACGACGAGGGCAGCTTTGCTATCCACAACCGAGACAGCATTATCAGTCCCGTCAGCGGCAGCTCATATTGGAGGCTCGGTGACTCGATGACGGAGCTGGGCATCGAAGAGCGGGAGAGAGCGATAGACTTCAGTGTTTACCTGGACTCAGCTTTGCACTGCCCGCAGCAGCATCAACAGGGGGACGTGTACTCAGATTTCCTGGCGGAGAACAAGATCAAGAGAGTTGCAGCTTTACAGAGCTACAAGAACTACTCGCTGCTGAACGAGCTGGAGACAAGTCAGTGCGACAACTTGAGGGACCCCAGGGAGCCCTACGCGCTGGGTTACACCGAGCTGCAGGAGACCCGTGTGGATAGTGTGCTCAGCCCCGAACTGAGTCGCTACAGAGCTGCCGCCGCCGCCGCCGCTGCTGCTGCTGCTGCCGAGAGAGACGATAGTCAAGAAGACGCAAAGATGGAGAACGGGTCGTCTGGTTATGACATGAGGTCCTACCTTCATTACCAGTCCACCAGCGGCAGCCTCGGGAACATCTCCACCGCGTCCTCGACTTGCTCCAGCCCGCCCGGCACACCTGCCCCGTCAGGTAAAAACAGGTCACCATCGCACGGGGGCAAAATCTCCAGCGGGAAGTCAAAGAAACGCCTGGACAAGGACAGTGAAGAGTACAAGGTGAGGCGGGAGAGGAACAACCTCGCCGTGAGGAAGAGCAGGGACAAAGCAAAAATGCGCAACTTGGAGACTCAACACAAAGTGCTGGAACTGGCTGCGGAGAACGATCGTTTACAAAAGCGCGTAGAGCAGCTGTCCAGAGAGCTGGCCACCCTGCGCAATCTGCTCTCCGCCACTGGACAATGTTAAGAAGAGAAAAAACAAAAAACAAAACCTCCACCAGAGACTCCTCACGGATCACTGGGCCGCTTGTCTAATCATTGGTGGACTTTAGAGCCGGAGGTGAAAACGGTACGCTTCACAGGTGAAGACAGTGACCACCAGTTTACAAGGACACTTTGAATGGGACTGTAGAAGTGGGTGCATGGATTGCGCAATCATTCACCATTCTTCACATGTCACTGTAGCTTTATTCTCAGATGTAATTTTGTGTATGCAGTATTTCTGTGCAGGTTTTACATACATGCGAGTGAATTTCTACATTTTGTGTATCTGGAGCAGTGTGGTTGTCAAGGGAAGAGTTGTGCTGCAGTGAAATGATGCAACTCTTTGTAATACTATTGGCAATGAATGAAATAAGTCTAATTATTTAATATTGAAATGGGAAATGCTTTAATTGTACTTGATATTTTATTGAATTAAACAGATTTATACTTTGTTTAAACAATTTCAATTGTAATTTCTTCTTTTCTGTCCTTTTTTTGCAGCAGGTGTAGACTCAGACAGACGTGCACGCTCGCTTTAAATATTCAGACTCACCATAGTCAGGCTGTGTAGTATGGTGTATGTCACTTACAACATATTGCAGATAAAAACTGGCTCGACGATAAGGCACATTTACAACCTTTTAATTCAGGCCAAATGCCAAAATTTCTAGAGGTATTAAACTAACGTAGGAATATGATGTTTCTTTTTAGATATGGAGTGAATTATATAAATCTAGCTGTCACCAGTGACATTTATATAATGCCTCGGATCACTATGACCAAAATTTGGAATCAGTCATGGATTTTCACAAAGCAAACGATGGCATTTAGTGGATTGGTCAGGGCAATTTTACGGTGAGAGAAATCTCCTCAGGTCCGGAATCGAGAATATAAAATGAGGATTTTTTGAGATTTCCTTTTGCCATTAAAAACAATACAAAGGTGAGGTTTATACCTGACCAAGAAAAGCAAGAAACCAACTCTCCACACGATTATTTGGTAACGCCTTTTGCTTTTCCTCTGTGTGCTCAGTGATTCAACACAAAAGATGTCAGATCAGGACTTACATCGAACCAATTTAGACTGAAACGATACTGCTGAGAGCAGCAAAAAAACAAAAAAAGAAAAAAAAACGACTCGATCACACTGCACGCAGCACAGAAATGTTAGCTTTATCTTTAGCACACGGCTCTGTCAATAGTCTGCTGGGTCCACTGGCCCAGAGAGGGGTTCAAGGTTGCATGAAAATTAATCAGCAACTAACCTCCTCACACCACCTCAGGCCTCGCTTCAACAGCCAAGAACCTGGAAGGGAGTGAGCGCAATGAGAGATATGTATAATCCTGAGCAAACGTCGTTTAACGCTCGAGTGGAAAACCCTCTGCAGAAAATGTCGAAGTTAAAAACTGGGAGTGACAAAGGAGGTTACTCCAGACATGACAGATAAGTTGACAATTGGTTTTGCTGTGGAATTTACCAAGCCCTGAGCATGCATTTCAGTGTGTGCACAATATGAAACTTATCTGTCATGAGCAAAGCAAAGCCCAGACAGAGAGGATAAAGAAAGAGGTCTGGTGGGATTTGTACGTGATCCGTGACATTTCAGGGTGGGGATTGTTTTCTAACTCTCACTTCAAACAGCAGAGACGAGGAAGAAAAACACCTCTGTTAGCTTTTTCGAGGGGAGGCATTCATCACGATGGCACCAAGAAAGTTAAACCCTCTAAATAAAGTATAAAAACTGGGCTGTTGCTGTTTAGTACAGTGGGAACTGACATTTTGGATATTTCAACACACACTCAGTGATGGAACAGTTTGGCTTTTAACTGTTGTGCAATATCCTCCCTTTCCAACACATCATCACTTAAAGAATGCTACACCCACATTTAAATAAGACATTGTTATCCTTTGTGTACACAGGACAATGGCTCTGAGTATTTGTGGCCTGGCTTTAAGCCCTAGTGGGTACAAAATGGTGCAAGTAACGCTGATCATGGCGAACAGATTTCAACATAATTAACACAGCCACAGGAACAGAGTAATGTGTCAGATATTGTGTTGATAATTGAAGATCCAGCACTCTGTTGTTGTGCTCTTCAGCACACATCTTTGCGCTGGCTCGCTGCGTATGTTGTAGCTGTCAGTGTTGGCACAGATTCATTCAAACATTCTAGGCATTCTTTCTTCGATGACCCCCCCGTTTCCTATTGGAGCCCCACGCAGTCGTTCCCTGCTCCTGGCTCACATGCTGACAGGAGAGAGGGAAATTCCCACACAGGATGACCTCTTTTCTTGAGAGTTTAGCCCAGCCCCCTTTCCTCATTTTACCGTCAATGGGCAGTGTCTGTCCGTAAACTCCTCGTTGCATCACAGCCCCTCCTCGGGCCAAGTGACCTCCTCAAAAACTCCACTGATAAAGCAATACAAACACACACACACACATACACACACACACACCTGTCACTCGAATGTCCACTCTGTACTAGCTGTTGAGAAATGAGAGAATTTCTTATTTACCTATGAGTCACACTGGCGTGTTTTGACATATGTTTTAAAAAGTCTTTGCAGGTTTTTGTTCCTCAAAACACATCAGTACATCGTGGGATCACATTGTGTTTCCGAAATTAATCAAAAAGTGGAATGATATGAACTCAACCCTCTATCATTTAAGACTTATTTAATTTGGCTTTCGTCCAGATTTGCTGGCTTGCAGCACTAAATTTCAACCCACTTAGATGTGTTAATTTAAATTACAACATGAAAATGGAGCAATGGATGTGCAAACTGCCAGAAAAGACAGGAAAGTGCCAAGGGCCAGACTTTTACATCACCTTTGCCTGGCCTGTAACACAAGATGTGTTAAAACAATACCAACCCTTGTTGTTTTTTTATGGAAAAAGACACACCAGATACACAAAAGCACAAGAAAAAATTCACCTTGGTAATCTTAGATGCAAGTTGAAGATTATAACTAAAGAACTGACCAATTGACCTACTAACAAAACATTTTTTTTATTATTTTTTGTTTAAACTATATTTTGTGCCTGCAGAATCCAGGGTTTCGCATCCAGTCTGTGGTTAGATTAGGCAACAAATGCACTTTGGTTGTAGTTAGGAAAAAATATTTCCAGTTTGTCAAAGAGCCACAAACATTTAATCTGTAGGATTCACTTTGGGTAACATAAGTAAAGATTGTGATTATATGCTACAATCAGTCCTTTAAACAGTGACAACATTAAACCTTCAGGATTCATGCACACTGAGCCACGAGAGCCTTGAGGCAAACACAGACAATTATTACCACTGTACACAATTCCTATATATTACATTTCATCACTATTTCATTAACTCCCTTGACACTGCGTTGAACAAAATGAACAAAAGATTGGTCATAACTTGTTAAAGGATCAGCAGCTGAATAGGTATTACTGCATCTCCACGGATAGAATCAGGCATAACACGTTCATGTGAATCGATGGTATTAAGATGAAAACAATAAGTTGATTACTTCAAAAGTCAATCAACAAAAAAATACTATGTTACATTTATCATTTTAGGCAGAAAATGTTAAATATGTTTCTGCTTCTGGTTTTGTATTGTATTGTGTTGTGATATTAAGATGCAAAATGTCACTAAGATACAAAGTTCCCTGAATTAACTGACTTCCTGTGTTAATAAATGCGGATCCTACATATTAGAAGGATATTTTTACCTCACTAAAAATAGAACAGCAGTAACGTCACTGCATTCTATAATTCTGTAAAATATATGTATGTATATTTGGCGGGCCAAATCGAAACCTATTACAGGCCAATTCTAAACCATCAACTTTATCATCACATCAATTACAAAATGTAAATCAGATAGATAGAAAGATAGATAGATTGATACTTTATTGATCCCGGAGGAAATTCAAGTATCAGTAAAATCAGTACGTGACGGTAGCTACACAGTAATTACCATTTTCTATGGATTTGGTCCAAATTTGTGGCCCTAAACTTCCTTTGACATGCAACTGAATAATGTGGCAATATTAAGTGTTTTTATTATGGTGAACGAATCACATTTAAAGACTTTTTTAAGTTGTCTATAAATTTCATAATCTTGTTTAATCTCAGTGACTGACCCCAGTTTAAGAGACCTTGCATTGATTTGCAGTTTGATTTAAGGGTCATTTTCGATTCATTTTGGACAGTCAGGTACTGAAATGTTTTTTTCTTTGTTTATTTTTTAATATTTGAGCAAGAAGCTGTAGTTAATCTTTCAGAAAGTTCAAGTTTGTACCTTAATTGTTGTAGTGTCCTGAAGCATCTTGTGTCTATATTATGTAGACATTTGCTCAGAGTTTGATAGACTTTGAAGACATAAGTCAGTCACTTGTCCAGGACCCCTAAACTCTGAAATGCAATGTAAAGGTAGCCAAACTTGTGTAGTCTTCTCTGCCACAATTAAAACTGATATTGATAAATGTGATTTCTAAGTATTGGTGATTTTAACACTGTGATTTTGCATGTTTAATTACAGTTCCTTCTCTAAGTGAAAGGGCAGCCGGATATCCGGACCAGTGTAACGGGAAGCCAAACCGCCTGAGCTACGGTAAACGGACCAAAGATGATCTGACTTGAAGTGCACCAAGATTTCAACATCTTTGTTCACTTCTGCTATTTTGCTGTGGATGACTGTGAAAATACAAAACTGACGTGCAGAAGTGACTTGTGGTCACTACACAGCAAGTATCACTGCCCATGTCTTGTGTAACACCAGGCCATCCTTG
The DNA here is from genome assembly GCF_904848185.1 of Acanthopagrus latus. Taxonomy (NCBI): domain Eukaryota; kingdom Metazoa; phylum Chordata; class Actinopteri; order Spariformes; family Sparidae; genus Acanthopagrus; species Acanthopagrus latus. Next base: position 6,206,267 of record NC_051045.1, read on the forward strand.
CAAAATGAATGTTGGTTTAATTATTAGTGCAACACGCAAGTGAGAGAAGAGTTCATTTCAAGACACCAAGTGTGTGACAGCTTGAATTAAGTGTCCTGATGCAAACAGAACACTGTCATTTTAGTAATAAATCAATGTATAAATTGATATTGATATGTAGATTAAGCATGTGTGGGATTAAACCCTTTGTTAATTTGGATTTGAATAATGTTTTGTTTAAAGCTTCATGATAAAAAAATGTTAATGCCATTTAGGACTGAATTGCAATTTTGGCGGCTTAGTTGCCTCCATTGTTAAATAATAAACAAACAGAAGGCTCCCATCACTGCTCCAAACAAAAAGAAGTCCTCAGAGAACAACTGACCAGGAAATATTTGAAATGTTTATTCAGCACACAATTTCACAATGTTAAAATATCAGCAAATCATGATTATTTTTTCAACAGCATTACACAGTGATGGAATGTAAACTATGTAGATTTACTCAAGAACTGTACTTAACATTTTCTGCTACGTCACTTTTCCACTTCACTGCATTTTGAAGGCAATTGTTGTACTTTTTGCTCCATTACATGTATTTGACAACTTGATTTACTAGTTACTTGTCAGATTACATGCTGCATCAGAGCCCGAGTAAATAATTTCTAAATTAATTTATTTTACACGCAATCATATTGAAAAACACAATGATTCTGATAATCCAAATAGGCTGAAATATCAGATCTGATGATTGATCGGGCTGTTTATCTGTCAACCCAAAGTATGCAGTATGTGCATACATACATGTAAATATAATAATTATTTACTTTTGCTTTAATTTGATAGTTAAGTACATTTATTGCCAGATTTTCACTTTTTATACTTCAGTAGATTCAATATCAGTTACTTTAAAACTTTTACTCAAGTACTTTTCATATGGTTGACTTTCACTTTTACCAAAGTCATATTTCAATACTCAAGTAGACTGTTGGGTACTTTTTTACTGTCCTGCATTATGTCATATACTGTTAAAAGATAGCAGTGGTAGAGGACATACACACAAGTACAATACCACAATAGAAATACATGCTATTATGATGTAAATGTAAAAGAAGCACAACAATATTATCAGCAAATCACACTGCAAGTTTGCACAATGCCCTATAAGCTATAAGATAATTAGTGTAATTTAATTGTTATTAGATTAATTTTACCAATGCAATAGGTACAGTTTAGTCATAATGTTGTATTTGGTTGAGCAAAGATAATAATTCAATATTTAGATAGTTTTATGTATAACTATGCACTTTAAATGAAGTGCAGTCAGGGTAACTTTAAAAATGGGTTTGAATACAGTTACCTGTTATAAAATGTAGTCAGTAACATAATCTAAGTAGCACAATGTGAAAGTGATGTGACTATTTTACTGTACGTTAGTTTTGGATAACCTCAATACCAGAAAACAGAAATTAAATATCAATGAGATGACTTTTATCTCATCTTAATAACGAGTGCGTGGCCCGTAAGGATACACGCTTGTGTATTTGGGATGATTCGAATTAATTACAAATGCATAAAATACTCTTTTATGTCTCTTTAACGGAATACAGTTACTTTTTTTCTGTATCCTGATTACATAATCCCAGTACATGTATTCTGTTACTCCCCAAGCCTGAATGCAGTACAAGTACCTAACCTTGTACCAAAGGTCAACATTAAACGTGCTTATCTATTTTGCACCACTGAACAGAAGACAGCATCTAAAACTCTGTATGTCAGACATATTAGATAACCAGAGCCCATTCTTCTGGCCCTCACTCAAACCACACCCGCGTTCAAACTTGGCCTTCATTTTGATCTCAAGTACACACACTTGTAATCTTGTGACTGCATTTTGCACAGTTTTGACATTACCGTGCTGACACAAAGCTGTCCACAAAGGACTCAAAACTGCGTCTGAGGTAATTCCCACTAAAATTTGTGTCTTCAGGACCACAGTTGCCATGATGACAGACACAGAGGCAGAAACCAATGCTGTCGCCACTGATGATGAACTGGTTCCATTTTCCTTGAGGTCAATAATCAGTGGAGTTGTGGATATAAGTTATTTTAGTCATTCAGGCTTAACTCGCATGAATCATTCCCAGTCAACAAATTCCGTCCCACCAGATATGAGCCAACATTGATTCAAAGCTAATTTGCCATTGTCATGCTGGCGCTTCCACACAGACATGCGATCCTCCGTGATTACTTTTGTCTTTCATTACTGCACAACCCAAAAAGAAAGATGTCCAGCTAGTCTTTTGAGGTGCTGAGTTTTCTGTCGGTACAGATACTGCACTATTCCTCAAAGCGGCCCTCTAAAAAAGAAAAAAAAAATCCTAGATTACCAGACACTAAAGGAACATCCTGTTTTATTTTGACAACCACACCTCAAAAAGTGTGAATTTTATGGAAGTGAAAATCTGTCCTTTTATGAAATGCTACCACTAATTGTGTAAAGGCATGGACTGAGGGCATGGGAAGGGCACAGTTAAATCAGGGGAATTATGGATGTAGTTTAATCGAATCAGTTCTGTAGGAAAATTTATGTTTTTAGTGGTACATCTTAGCGCAGAGGAGAGAGGATGGGTGTGTACCTTGATAGAAAGATAAGAGGAAAAAAATCTGTGGGAAGACTGTTTTCTGCTGATCTTGTGATTGTGTGTAAGATAGCCTGATCGAGATCTTTGCTGCTGTTGCTGCTGCAAAGTAAATGACTAAAACGTACAGTATATTCTCAGCTATATAAAATCACAAAATCAAAGACACCAGCTTGACACAATAGTAGTAGTCATGTGTGGGCTTTGACATGTACAGATTACTCAACAGGAAGTGGGGTGTGTTGCTGATGGTGGCAGCCATGAAAACATTCACCACCCACACCGTCTTAACAATGTGACCTTCCTCACGTTTACCACATCTTACCTTTCACCTTGATTCCAAACGTTTTTGATGCAAACACAAAATCATTGACAAGCGTGCGCATGCCTTCTGACATGGCTTTAGTGTTGCATCATGAAAAATAAAAACCCACAATAACACATCCGATGCATCAAATCTTTTTTTCCGTAGTTGCCATGAAGAAAACATCAACAACAGCCTCAAAGAACACAGTGGTAACATCCGCGGTTAGGCAGACGGGTCAGCCAGCTTTTGTTTACATGTGGACGGCACGTCGATATCGTCATCACCCCTTTTTGCGTTATGCGAGAGGAAGGATGCGGGAGCTTGAAGCGCACCTAGAGGGGAAACACCAGCTCCAACCCCTCCAGTTTTTACGCTATGACCTAAATGCATGAACTTAGCCTATGACAGTCGAGGAACTATATGTCACATCAGTGTGTGTGTGGACGGTTGGTCCTCAACGGAGGCAGCTAGGGGGACAGGAACAGGAACAGGAACTGCTCACGGGTGAGCGTCTCAACAGACGTAACCAAAGACATCACACTGACACCCTGATGAGAACAACAACACCGTGTTTTACATAAGAGTTAAAACATACGTGTTGTTTGGTCAGGGAAGAAATGTTAAGTTTGAGCACTTGCTGTGTAGGTAAGGAGTAAAGGGTGATTGGACATCTGCTACTTTAGCACTGATACCAATATGCGAAAAAGTCCTGCATTTACAACCATACTTAAGTATTATCTGCTAAAGCTACGATGTAGTAAAAGTACTTGAAATACAGAAAAGGGGCCCCCGTAGTTTATTTTGTTACATTATTAGATTGTTAGCACTGGGGTATATCTGATATTTTAAATAAGCAAACATTAGAGAAAGGTAAAGAAAAATTTTATACAAATTTGTGTGTAGGTGAACTTTGTTTCTTCTTCTTTCTCCTCCTATTAATCATCACATGACTCATCAGATTTTCCTGTGATTTTTTGAACGGGTTTGACCCTTAGGTTGGATACCACTGGACCAAACTACCAAGCTGTATACAACTGCGGTTAAAGTGGACAGTAACAGTAAAATGCTCAATTAATGCAGCAGTATTAAGACATGATCTGATAGAGCCATGTTTAGTTGTTCCAGGACCATTGTTCTAACACACCAACCATGTTGTTTTGATGTCGTAGCGTTGCAACTCGTGGCGCTCTTCCTGAAAAAAATCATAATTGATGTTGCTCACTTCTTATTTTGTGTTTTCTTTTCAGTTTCCTGACGCTGTTTGGTTTTATGTAGGGGAACAAAAATACTTTTGTTTTGGCAACAAAAAACATTGGTGAGGTTTATGAAAAACATGGTTTGAGTCAAAAGAGACCCTTTCACTTTCACTTTAAACATGTGTTTAAAAGGAAAACTCTTATGTGTATTTTTCCAGCCTTTTTCCCTGGAAAAATGACTCGTCAGTTGTACTGACAGTCCTGGAGGAACATGAATTATAATGTTCCAGGAACAGCAAAACACGGTAACATCAGATTATGAGCAGCATTTTACTATTGCAGCTGCTCAAGATGGCGCTTTCTTTATCTACAGTAAGTTATATATATATAGTCTGGTAGTTTGGTACAGTTGTTCCCAACCTACATGTTTATGACCTCTAAAAGGCCAAAGAATATATATATGATTGGTTGTGTAATGATTAAATGGAGAGGAAAGGAAGATTACTCAATATCTCAACCTCTGTGGGCAACAATTATTTATATTAAACCGTCAGAGAGGTTAAGAAGGTAAAAACAGAATCAATGTGACGTCACATTATCAACAACTGTCACTTCCATGCAGTTGATTTGCATTGCAGAGATATGTGAAATATCTCATGTTGATTTTGCTAGCGTGGAGAAAAAAAAATCATGAAAAAAGACAATTAAATGGTATGGAAGCTGGTGTGTGATGCCTTTTGTGATTGGTTCCACGTCTCTCTTCGATTAAAATGTTAACAGCTACCAACAAGGGGCCCCGACTCACTGTTTAGACTGAGGGGTCACAAGCCTAGAACCATTGGGACTTACTGTTTAAATGAGAAGCTAACAGAATCCATCAGCACATCTAAAACACACACTAATCAACACGTCACATCTCACAAAAAAATCAAAGTGAGATGATAGGTGCTTTTTTTTTCTCATCCAACTCTCGGCACAACGTCTCCTTTTTACACATCAGATGTTAGATAGTTAATTAGAGACAGATGTAAAAGTGCTGATGGGTGTATTTTGACACCTTTTAAATGCAGCCCTGCTAGCTGTTTCCAGAGTTTATGCTAAGCTAAGCTAACCAGTTGCTGGTTGTATCTTCATACTTATCATACAGACATGAGGGTTTTGCTAAGAAAGCAAATGAGCATATATTTGAAAATGTCAAACTATTTGTTTGACAACGTGTTGTGTTCTGTAAGCTTCAGGTAATCAGATAAATATGGTGGTATTAAAAGTACAATATCTCGCCAGCAGTAAAAGGAAGCATGACATGTCATTGCACAAGTTACTTTGCAGGTACCACAACATTTAAATTCAGCTCTTGAGTAAATGTGAGTTGTTTTGACATGCTAAGGGCATGAAGAAACATGGCACACCTGACGTTGTACCTCAGACTTCCTGGTATTAGTCTTCCATTGTACGGCACTGTGTGTCTATGTGTGTGTGTGTGTGCGTGTGAGGTGACTCAGACTTTTGCAGAGTCACACTTGGAAAGCTCTGACTCCCCTCACATTCAGGAATTTCCTGATCCCTGCTCGACTCCCTGCGAAAATGATCTGCAGGCTAAGAAAGAGACTTACAGTCAAAGATCGTCCCACCCACCCTCACAGCTGGCCAGCTATTGGGAAGTTCCAGGTTAATAACTAAACTGAGGACACATGCTGAAAGAGTCAGCAGGGCAGGGCAGATATCCTTTTCGGTCGATCGTGAATGTGGAGTCAGCACTGTGCACCATTAGGCTGAACGAGTGCACTTTTGACATTTGGACGTTTTTTTCAGAACAGTCATATTCTGACCTACAAGAACTCGGAATTCCTCACCAAAATAACAGCCATTAGATGACACACATTGATAACACACGCTGTACGTTGAAGATGTCATTATTGAGGAGTAAAGCAACCAAATGACAAAACACTCTTCACCTGAAACTTTGTGAGTCGTAACATGAAAGTTAGGATCAGACGGCCCGTTGATTCAATAACTACAATTGTGGCTTTCACATGACTTCCGGTCGCTTGTCACACCTTGATTGTAGTTTTCCAAGGCAGAGTGCATCTTGTTCCAGCCTGCTCGTTTGACGTCAGACGCAGAGTGGTGGTTGGGAGTGCTATTACTCACTCTAAGTTGCATTCCTCTCACAGCACGTACCAGTGAGTGCCTCTTATTTCCCAAACAGGAAGTTCTAGCCAAGACTGTTGCCAAATCATCTGCGCTACATGAGTGAGGTGGAATTTACTCAAGATATTGCATGTGTCTCAAGACATGTTCTTCCTTCCTTTAGTCTTCACTGGCCATCATTATTGTGTTCATTCTCTGGCTTTGTAGAGTCGAGCAGTTTGGACATTGACTCTAAACGTCTTATATCCACATATTAAAATTAAAGTGTTTTATGTCTGTAACACCAGTGGTGAGAGCGGCAGTGAGAGACGTTCAAAGTTAAAGGGGGTGAAGAACATTGTGATGAAAAGTGTTCACTGTGTAGCTAGAAGCGGTTTTGATTTGAATAAAATGGTAGTAAAAACTTGTGGCATGCAGCATTGCTATCCCCTTAAAAACTGAAGGCGGTTTATAGATTGCCAGCAGAGGAACACTTCCAACTCCACTTAATTACTGTCCACTATAAATACAAGCATAATTTATGAGCAAACCCAGGTACCATACAGAGCACAGGAAAGAGTGGGCTGTAGTAAAAAGCCAAGACTCCATATTCTCAGAGAGGCAGACAGTGAGCAGTGAGTTTCACAGTCCTACAGAGACACCTGGTGGTGTTTCTAAAACACTTCACTCAGCGGCTCCTGAGGGCAGGAATTGACTATATAATTTGATTGAGATCCTAATAAAAATCTGCGTCTGGCAGATTTTATTTTATTTTATTTTATTTTATTTTATTTTATTTATTTTTCAGCTACTATACAGTAACAAACAGGGACAGAAACCCTGCAACTGCCATCAACAGCATGTGGATTATGAGTTGTTATGGTGGTTGGTTGTTACAGATGTGGGGATCTCCAGTTATGGTTAAGCAGTTATTGGTGGTTAGACTGTTGGGCCTTGGCGGAGGTGTGCAATCTACTGAGTGCCACATTACTTCTCTAATGTTATACAGAACTGTTTATAACTATTAATAAGAACTACTCTTTAGTTTGACAGGTCCAAATGTTTGACCACTTAGTTCTACAACAAAAGCTGCAGATAGTGGACTGAAATTAATTTATTAAGACTAGATGATTACAGAATACATTTCTGATATCCTTGTGTGTAAACAGAAGGTCTCTATATTTAAATTAACAGCCAATGAATCAGAGAATCAACGTCCTGTTGATCGTGATAAATGTTGCTGCTGTTTTTGACTGATTCATTTCTCTACTGCACTTTTATTTGTATAATTGAATTTAGGACAACTCATTAACCACAATGTAACTTCACTTCTGATATCTTTAATGTTTAGTTTAATGATGACACAGTGTTGGTTTGGTATATGATGATGAGCAATGTATCTCGCATTTGTGGATGAGTTTGCAGTTTGGTGTCGTGCAAGTTTCTAGCTAAAATACCAACAAAACTAAAGGAATGCTCTTTGCTTTCAGGGTGAGTGAGGGGACATACCAACAGTATTAATCACGGGAGGCTGTGCTGAAGATGGAGATAAATGCTGTAAGTATACAATAAGGATACAAACATCAGAAAAGATGTTTCATGGTGTCTTTTGTTATTTTATTTAATGTTTTTACATTTTAAAAGTCCCCATCTACTCCAGTTGTTTGGGAGAATGCCAGAAATGTTTTGCGTACTACAAGACTTTGAAATGATCCATAAATGCAGCTGATTAGTGGCTTGGTGGACACATCAGCATTTTTATACTCATACTATGACCCAACAATGAGATAAACACAGTCATGTGTGAACTTTTATTACCACAGTCATTGTTCAGAAGTAGTACTGAGAATGAGGTTATAGATGCAAATCTGTTCTACAAACCAGAACAAATCGGCAGTAGACTTTTTCTTTTATTTAAAAAGGAAAACAACAAATGTAAATAAAAAAATACATGTTTTTGAGCTCAGCAAGTATAGAAAAACAGGAAAACCTGGTGCAATGGCTGCACAGGTGCTGAGACTTCTCTTGCTAAAGCAGAAAAAAAAAAAAAAATCAGCACACTGAAACCTGATTTGAAAAAAATATATATATATAATAATAAGAGTGTGTCCCTGGACGGGACATTTATACATTCTAAAGAAAGGTACAGCTGTCGGACTCAAGTACTGAACCATGTTGAGTCACAAAGGTAAACTGAATGCTAGCAGCTTAGCTAATCTCTTCTTAGGACAAACCTGTTGATTCACAAATGCAGCATGCTAAAAAAAACATGATCATACAATACAAAAACAATATTGCCAGCTCAGGGCCACGCCATGATACAACAGATCATCACTACAGTGTATTGTTTTCATCCCTGTGCTGGTGTTTGATTTTTGGTTTGTTCAGAATCCCTGGTTCCCTGTTCAAACTCAAGAGTTTGAGAAAGTAAAGGGTGACACATTATTCAGTATTTGTATTGCTGGCGAAAAGAGTTGCGTGTTCGCTACTTCGAGTGTCGTTGAGCTGGCATTCTTGTGGGTTTCTTTGCTGACTGAACACATCTGGTTACCACAGGTATCAGTTTCATTCAGTTTATTCTCTTGGCATGAAAAGCCTCCGCATATTTTTTTATCCTCTGTGACTGAAAAGAACAGTAACTAAATTAAATTGAGGTGAAAAACAAAAAAACAAAACAAAAAATGTCAAGATTTCTTCACGATGTCAATTTGGGAATGCCAGGCGAATTGAGAAAGAGACATGCCACCTTCTCTGGAGCTTTTCCACAGGCACGAGTCAGACCGAATGGCACAGGTTTGCTCTTCCATTAACTAGTTTTAACACGGCAAGCTGAGCCGAGCGCCAAGGATGAACCCCACTCTTCCTGTATATTCAACTCAATTCATGTCTGTGCATGAGACTGATGAGAAAGATATATTTTAAAGTATTTTTGCTCAGCGCCAAGTAATATTGTAGCTGTAACTGAATCTCTGTGGTTGATGTAGGGCTGTCACAATATCACAATAACCGCAGCCAAACAAATCATCATAACGACCACGAGCACGTTATCTAAAAAGCAATCAAATCCATCTTTAACTTTGCACATTATGTTTTGTCTCTTTTTTGGGGGGGTGGGGGCAAAAAGGTTACTCTCAAACTTCATGTGTAGGGAGGTTGAGAGAGTCTGTAACCATAACTCAGAAAAGAACAGAGAGAACTTTGGGGGTAAAAAGGCAGCAAGATGACATCGTAAACAAAATCTGCGCTGGATTATTCACTCAATATCCTCATACAGCTTGTGTATCGTATTTAAAGTTTCAATAACAGAATTATTGTGAATATCACGATATCAGAACACCCCTAGTTTGAAGTTTGGTTAATCTTCAGCGACTCTGCTTGTTCTCTCAGATGTCTGCTTTAAAGTTACTGATGGTCAAAACCCAACATTTCCTGGTTTTGCTACTTCATAATAAAAGCTTTAAAATAACTAAACAACGGAGGACTCTTATTGTGAAGAATGTAAAGGAAATGACAAGTGTTTATCGCCGAATTAGCAGAGCTTTGTTAGCAGCTATTCTTTGATAGTACTGCAGGGAGGAAAAGTTTTTTTTACAACCTGTCCCCTGACCACCACTGAAGACGAGCGTGTCATCCGTTAAAGACGCACCATCAAGCAGGTAGCCCTGCTGTAATGGAAACGCAAAACCCTGCCACACTGGGCTGACGTGCCGAGTCAAGACGGGCCAGTGTTGGTGCATGGAAAGGGTCCACATGTCTCTGCACCATTTTGTTTTTGAAAAAGACTTTTCTGTGTCACTGTTGAGCCACCAGGGAGACAAAACGCAGAGGGAACCAGTCTACATCTCACATGTGACGCACTGTAAATGTTATATTAATATTTCTCACAGATTTAAGTCAAGCATCAGTAGAAAGCTCCACTAACTGCCACTTGCGCAAATGTTCTTACACAAACTCACACATACAGTATGTACTCAGCTAACATGCCTCCTGCAGCCCTACACAGGCCGATAACGATTCAATGCCCACACCAGCATGCATCTCTTATCTAGTGGGCACAGGGTCGCTTCACGCTAACTTTCACGTATTTCACCTTACTGTTTGGTTAATGTTGACCAAAAACAAAAATAACAAAACATAAAAAAAAGAAAAGAAAAAAAAAACATGTGTCCTGCTTACTGGCATATAGTCAGTCAGGCTGGTCAAAGAAATCTGGCTCCATTATTTCTGATACATTTGTGTAAGTAAAAGACAGTTATGGTAAGGGAAAAAAAAAAGTATAATCTAACGGACACTTTAGGAAACGATGAAAAGGAAGAACACATACACATTTGGTAAATAAGAGAGGACACGCATGTAAAATGGGCTGACAGGCCATTCATCCTGGTTCACAACGGAGCTAAATTAACCCTTTTCCTTATAGACACAAGCCCTCTAACCCTTAAAATTATCAACTTTGGAGCTCATCTTGTCCCGGGCCTGAGCTAGACTATCGGCTGCCCTGCTGTTGAGTCTGCGTTAAAGTCAGCACACGTATTGGGGATGTGACACCTGAAAAACTTAGGCCCTGAGCATCCAAGATGACATACTGAAAGAATGTTGTGTGGGTAAGAAGGATCGGCACCCTGTCACTACCGACCAGAAAACCCCTCACACTGCATTTGTAAAATAAACGAGTGAACCTGAATCTGCTGAAGTCCAAATAATCCGCTCTCTCACAGAGCAAACCCAGAGTCAAAGCAGGCTGACTGGCCAGCCAAGTCCACTTTGCAACATCAGTGGAGAGACGGGGAGGAACAAAAAGGAGGAGGAAGGACAGACATCAGTGGAAATAGACTCGATAACAGACATAAGCACTGAGAGCCAGTGCTGTGCACAGGCACACATTGGTTAGTAGAGGGGACCAAGTCCCCGGCACAGGAGAATTTTCCTTCGGCTGCGCTGCAGCCTCGGGTGTCTCTTGCTCTTCAGTCTCGTGCTGCTGCTGGGATTTGACGGGAGCTCTGGAGGTATGATCTTGGATTTCCTTGTAGCCGTCGAGCTGATTGGCACTGTCAGGAGGAGGCTGGGGGGCAGCAACGTTCCTCTTACGCAGCTCTGACTCTTGTGAGGAACTGAATGAGGCAAGAGTAGATAATTAATGTCTCCAAAGGTCCATTTTGTTAGATCAGAACAGTTGAGAGATTCTTGATAAATGTTCCTGAAAATGTTTGTACCAGCTCATTGAAGTTCAAATACAGGCAGTTTACAATGTGTTTCCTCGATAAAATTGGATTAAACCACGCAAACTTGTTCACCTGGAGTGATCTGTTGTTAGATCCAGTGACTGCCAAGTCTAAAAACTGTGTGGCTGATTAAACCTAACTGGTCCTGCTGATAAAACTATCTTTAGCTCGGTATTAAGGCGCCTAAAAAAGAAGGAAGGGTCATAATGTCACTGAATCTGGCTTTGGGGCCAGAGAAACACAGTTAAACTCAAACATGTCTACATCTACCTCTGATGAAGAAACAGCTCCCGATATTAAAGGACACACTTCAGAGAGTAGGTTAACCACTGTTTTTGTTGTTTGTTTGTTTTTTTTTATTGACATGTTGTTGGAAAGGCTGCTGTTTTGCAGTGTCTTTGCAGTCATATCAGTGGAAATCAGTCAGATCTGCCTTGTTTGTTGACAATGTTATCAGGCTTGTCAAACATTTTGGGGGGGCAGGGGGGACCTACTCTGAAGTTTGTTTTCTCATTTTCTGGAGTTGTTTCTTCATCATAAGTCATATGACATAGGTATGCTGGGTTTTAGTGTGTTTGTCCATGCATTTCCCATTAATATCCATTAAACTGTCACCCCAGTCTGGCCCCAAAGCAAGATTCAGTGACCCTTCCTTCTTTTTTAAGTTCCTTGCTAAAAACTAGGAAGTAAACACAGAAGCTGGAAAGGATGTTTGGCACAGCACCGGACATTCGTTCTAGATAAACTGAAACCAAGTGTTTAATACGATTATTTGGAAATTTACCCCAGACTGCGGATCTCCATCTGTTGGATGATCTCATCATTTTCAGGGAAAAAGGATGGCTCAACTTTGCCATTGTGTGGGTCTCTGGGAGGAGGAATAGGAGGAGGGGTGAACTCGGGAGGGTCGTCTTCCTCATTAGACAGCTCTTTCCATGACTCCTGAATAAGAAAAAAAATCAAAAATCCCTTTGAGTCACTGCAAGATTACAAAAATACTTGCACCATGTGTTTTTATTCCTAATAGTCCAATGCGCACAAGAAGTTTATCCAAATAAGTGAAGTTTGTAGCTTTAAGGACAAAGAGCTGAATAGACAGGACGGACTTGCCTGCAGTGACGTATCTCCCTTGATGTACTTGGCACCTTCAATGACAGCAAGGTAGGAGAAGCGAAGCTGATCTGCTGTCTGAATCAAACCCATCCGATAGCGTCGCATCTCCAGCAGCACTTCACGAATCCGCACTGAAGACGGGTCTTTTCGCATGGACATCTACATACAACAGCAAAAACATTTTTTTAAGCATATGATGGATCCAATTGACATCTGAAACTCTACATTACTGGCTGCTTATAACAATGATCAAGGAATTTAGTGTTATTCTCTGCATTATTTCTCAATAGCAGAGCTCTGTACAAACCAATAAGAGGCAGGTGTCAACGAGACAAAATGTCCCAGAGCGTCCGATGCCGGCGCTGCAGTGCACCACCACTGGTCCCTGGTCCGAATTCAGACAACCCGACTCTCGCACCTTGAAAAGGAAGTTAAGGAAGGAGGCAGGAGACTCTGGTACTCCAAAGTCAGGCCAGGTGGTGTAGTGAAAATGTAAAATCTCACGAGTCTCTTGAGTCTGTAAAGGAAGACGAGAGGGTAAAAAAAAATATCCAAACATGTAAGAGGAACTGAAAGAACAAAGAAGAGAGCGATCATTACAAAAACTTATCCTGTCCTGAATCAAAAATAAATGCCAAAAATGGTAGCAACACTGTTGTTAGGTCTATATGTTAAAATCTGACATTAGCCTGTTGTAGAAGCTAACACTGATGTTAGCCTGACCATGTATTTATGGATATACATCATCTTTTCCACCGACACAAGTAATGAAGCTAAAACTAAATGCCCATTCTGACCATTATAGCATGCTAGCTAGATCGGACACAGTCATCAGTTTGAAAACTGCTTCTGTAATGGGAACCAGGAAATTATTTGCACACAATATTAAAGTCTGTAGCCCTAATTTGAAACCATGTCTATGTTTACACACAATAATTTGAGATATAATACTTACAGACAGGTTTTCCAACTCCAGCTGACGGACTGTGTAGTAAGATTTGACGTCTTCCGAGATGAAGCTAAGCTTGAAATTGGTGTCATCAAAGATAGCATCCCTCTCCTCTCTGTGAGGCCAATATTGGGCACATTTTATCTAAAAACGGTGCACATTCAACAAGGTAACAAAGAGAGAAAGGCAGTGAGGTTATTGGAGCAAAAACAAGACATACTCAGACTGTCAGACTAAGAAAGAAAACAGTTCTTACAGATCCTTTCTCTATGACTCTGTTGAGCATCACCACACCGCGGCTCCTCTGCTCCCACACCATCTCCCAGAAGTTGCCACATGTATTTGGAAGGGGTCCCTGAAAAAGAATGACTGTTGTGTTAGAAGAGTTATTCTTAGTGTATCTGAATAAAGAATGGAGCATCTGTTTAAAGAGCTCTGCAGGGCTACTATTCTTTAAAAAGGACTGCTTAAAAGAGTAAAAAAAAAAAAGACATTATATGTATTTTTTCAAAAATTCGATTTTTGTTTGGTTTAGTTACTAAACTCTCTCTGCAGCATCGTCTTACTGTTGAGCTGATGAATGAGAATAACTGATAAAAACGTTGATACACTCAACTGAACAGTCACAGCATCAAGCTGTACAAGCAGCATCGAGTCAATTTTTTCTAGTACTGCATTAAGTGACATAATCATGCAGCTCCTCCACACTTTTGAAATGTTATCGGACCGTTTGATTCAGTTATGATGGTAAAACAAGTAATTTCACCGGGGATGTGATACTAAAAAGTTATCCACCGTTTCATAGCTGCTCCAGCTAGTTAGCAACAGCTGGAGCGGCTGGAAATTACAGGAACTATACCAAAAGGCAGGAGACCTCAGAGATTACTTTTTAAATTCTGGGATTTAAACTTCATCTTCACTTCAGTCAACTCAATCCATCAAGGTGATCTCCATTGCTTGGTACTCATGTACTAAAATGTGGATTGCTGACTTCATGAGCTCAAGAGAGGACAGAGAGAGAACCAGAGTCTCTGGTGGGTGCTGACTTCATTGAGATGCTGACCTGAATTAAAACAGGCGTACGCTACACAAACTCTGGATTAGTGCCATTGATTGCGATCTTACAGCCTGGTAAATTAATTTGGCTGTTTCGGGAAAATAAATTCAAATGGTCCTGCGGTCAAACTTGCATTGCCTGTTGGCAGCATTACAGGCTTTTCCAATGCTGTTGTTGGTATCAGAACAACCTAGTGGCCTACAAATAACAGGTATGAACACTGTGTACGGTAGCGTAACACACTAAAACTCCTCTATGCTTACCTGAGTAAGAATATAGTTCCTCTGTGCCTCTTCTACTGTTATTAGGCTGGCATTAATGTAGTCATTCGTACCCAGCTGCAGACATATTCTGCTGTGGTCAACTGAAGGAAGGTAGAAAGAAAAAAAGAGCATTATAAAAACATGCACGCGTGTTGTTATCATGTCACAACCCTCATGGGACTATACATGTGAGTCACAGACCGACACAGCTGCTGAAAACATACGACAAGCCCTCTTTAAACAAAACACAGGTGTTCGATCTGAGCTTTAATACTGACATCGATAATGTCAACTTTTCATTTCAAGTTAAAAAAGGTAAACAGCACGAATACGTTTCAGATCACTGATGTTCATGTCTTGCTAAAAATAAGTCTGAAAAACAGTTTCATGGTATGTACAGTAACTATTTGCAAGCTGGCCTGCATAATTTGCATAACTTAATCAGTGTGAAAAAGAGGAAACCACATAGAGTTCAGCTGTTGGCTTGTGACGCTGTGGAAAAAACGTTTTATTGATAATAAGTCATTTGAAAAAGCAGTGAAACATAAATGTATGGTGAATAGTTATTTTACATGAAAGGATACATCAGTAGTCAAATGTAAGTACAACAAAAAAGACACATATCCGAAATTAAATGGATTTGAATGTTGCCTCTCTGTGAACGTGTTTATAAAAGTGCTTAAAGTGTAAATTGTATGTTTAGAAAAGATGGAGATTAAAAATATACAAGGCGTTTTAAAATCACACTTAAATATGATTGAATATGTCAGGTCAGATACTTTTTTGTCGATCATCTCTTAACTCCAACTTCTTAACAGTGTTTTATACTTGACTTAAGTTTGTTGGGATACATTATGCTAATGCTTTATTTCATGTGACAGAGCGTAGTTGAAATGTCGTTGTTAATTAACGTGTCCTGTCCCCTGTAGTAAACAAATAAACAGAGCCCGAACATCTGTATAAGATTCAGCTGATGAAGTCTCACCATGATGCTGCAAGACTCACGCCCGGCTGATGTTCAAACATAATTAGGTTCTTACAGAACTGTCATGAATTCAGAGGCGTATACGAAATGTCTACAGTCCAAAAAAGAAAGAGAAAAAAAAAAAAATCAACTCACATGGGCTAACATCTCTGTAACGATTCCGATTCTTGTTTTCTGGTAATTTTGCAACCTTGCAAGGGAGTTCACATGACTGCTGACGAATCTCCTGTGACAGAATAACAAAAGAACATTAGATTAACATCACATTAAATGTCTGAAGCGACAATAATGGTGGAGGCTGTGTTTCCGTGGCTTTAACTAATTCAAAGTACGGCTGCATAATATGATCAAAAAATCTAATTGCAGTAATTTACAGAGCTGATCTGCAGTTTTCGGGGCTGATGCAGACACCAACGTTAGAGGTTTTAAACAATCCCAATATCAATAAATTGGCAGACCGCTCAAATGTGATTATCGAACACCTGTGATAAAAATCTTTATGGAGGCAGGATATTTTACAGCTTGAAAATTAAATAACATCAGTCTCAAATAACATTAGTGAACTGAAAATGTAAAACCTCACTTGAAATCTGATAATTATAAATCACCCCAGGCAACATCTTCTACACTGTGAAGTGTTTAAGACCAAAAGGTTTCCCTGTTGGCCGTTATCAACAACATAAAGACGATAATATCAACCAACCGATTTATCTGTCAGGCTAAAATTATTCTTACATGATGTTGTGATTGCGATGATTCACATTAGTGTGAATGAAACATTTTGCGACACACTCTTCATCTTAAGAGACAAACACTATTAAAATCATGATAAAGTGACATTTGTTTGGGTCCATACCAAACAAACCAGGGAACTTGCTGCACTACAGTGCGTCATTCTCGCAATTTTAATACCACACTTAAATATACTGCAATTTAAATTAGATTTTGATTCACTGTGCAGCTGTTAGGGATGCACGATTTGTATTATGAGCCAATACAGATTATAACCTGCAGCTCGTGGCGGATACGGATAAGATAATCAACATTTCACATTTTTGTATTTCAAAAAGACGTCCATTGCCGGCAGTTTATGTGAACCTGTGGTACAAAATGCTTAGATGTGGTGAGTGAAGGTGACTGATTTAATAATCCGTATCTTCATAGATCACAGCTCTTTTCTCCCTCCTCTCAGAACATCACAGCCATGTTGTCTTCCTCTGAAACCTGTTAAAATATGTCAACAGTTGCAATTACATGTTTCTTCTTCTTCTTCTTTTATGTTTACTGGCAGATAACAAACCAGCTTTGCTTGTTAATGCAATGAATTGAGCAAATTGGCTTCATGTTTTGACTGTTTATCAACTTGAATTTCACTGATATTGATTTAAAAAAAAAAGCTAATATTATAAAGTTCCAGTTTAGTAGTCAGATATTGTTATCATGCATCCTAAGCAGTCCTGATTGAAAGCAGAATATAAGCATATGTCATGAAACGGGGAGTTTTGCTGTGGGAAAATAAACACACCATCTGTAGATATTATATATATATATGTAACTTCCTAAAAGTGTACCAGTCGTGTGGGTGTGGGGTGTTGACCACACACATTAATGCTACCAGGGTAAAACAAGATATTGTTTTTAAAATATATATATCAGCTGATTCAACTGTCCACATTAGTGGAAAGCTGAAATATGAGGACATGAAACTACAACCGTGCAGTCTGTACAGGCACAACGTTAACAGTGTGGTGATGGTGGGATATTCTGCCTGCTTGTGACCCAGACTCACGCATCAATCATCGGATTGGTCCAGGCAGGCGGAACACCGACCCAACTAAAGCCGAACGAGGCTGATAACTACAGAAATGCTAGCTACGCAGCTCCAGACTCGTTAAGCTTTAGCTATCATTTAGCCTTAAAAAAAAAAAGTGTCAGCTTCCCCCTCAACGGTCCATTTCCACCTTGATTTTTTTTTTTTTTTTTTTTTTTTTTTCAGCCGAGAGGTCCTACCTGATAAATGGTGCTCCAATTCCCGTTTTCATCGATTTCCCGAAACTCGGCTTCCATTTCTGACAGTCCAGCTGCCACTCCTTCGTCCTCTTCCCCGAGATACGGACCCACCGCAGCTTCCCCGGCGATGAAACGAATTGTTCGGTGTCAGTGTCCCGCAGAAGCTGACAACTGTTCCGCCACTATTCAGTAATTCTCAGTAGGGCAGCTCAGTGTGCCGTGTTACCTCTATCGGCCTGCTTTTTAGCGGAAACACGCCGCCGGCTCCTCCTACACGGTATAGCTGCCGTCCTCAGGGGGCTAAAAAAAAAAAGCAGAACGTGTTTGTTTGTTTTTTTAAAAAACAGATAAAAAAAACCCACTCGGGATTTTCCGACTCTTTAATGTGTTCAAATGTCCTCGTCAGACCAGGACGTGTAACTTTATTTTGAGAAAGGCAGCCACTTTACCATTCCTACGGCGGCTCTAGAGACAGTCGAGCGGGGACGCGCGGAAGGCATCTTGTTTCTGGAACGCAGCCGGAGCGCGCACGTACACCCACGTAATGGTCTGTTTACGTCCAATCTGTGGAGTCTCTCTCTCTCTCTGCTGCTGTGACCTGCTGCAGCTCAGTCAACGAGATATTCTGGCTGCTCTAAAACTCGTATCGGGGGTGATATGACATTATTGTGAACTATTAGGACGCGTGTGTCGTCAAGGAGGTTCGCGCACGGTGTGACGTAGCAGAGGTCATCATGGATTAGCTGTTAGTTGAGTGGTTTTTTCTCCAGACAGTGTGACTGACAGCAAGGACTGGGACAAGGGACTTTGGTGCTACTAACGTTAGCTAGCAGCGCAACTTAGCTAAACGTTTTGACTCAGCCTTACCGCTGCGACAGGTATTATGTAAATTCTTGACAAGTTCTTCTGTGTGTGTCGCTTCATGTGTTGTCTCCCTCTGGCCGCCAGCTCACTTTACATGGCTGTGTTTTCCTAGTTGTTGTCTGGCGTTGGCGTTAGCCCTCAGCTGTCGTTGGCTGCTGCTTGCTAATGTGTAGCTATAGTTATTGCCTCCCAGTGGTGGAAAAAGTATTCAAATCTTTTAACGGTAAGTTGCATTAGCATGACCACAGTGCACAGTTACTGAGTTAAAAGGAAAATATGTGCATTCAAATGATTATGAGAGATTAAAAAAAATAAACAAACAAACAAACATTCATGTACCAAAGTTGAAAGGGCCATGTTAGTACATCAGTTTACCACATCATTTGCATGATCCATTTCCATCTGCTGGTCACAGCTGTCAGACAAATGAGATATATTATTATAAAGTATCATATTTACATTTTATAGTACAGTGAACATCTCACAAATTGCTATGAACACATCTAAACTAGGGATGCACAGATAATCTTGAAAAATAATCAGTTACAATGTGGCTAAGTCCAATATCCAAATCACAAGAAGCTGCCATTTTATTTTACAATGGAGAAATGTGTGATTATATATATATATATATATATATATATATATATATATATATATATATATATATATATATATGTATATGTATATGTATATATATATATATATATATATATATATATATATATATATATATATGTATAAAAAAAAAGAGCGTTGTAATGAAGTACTGTAGTGTTGTAGAGATGTACACATCTTGATCTCCAGATGTAAGAAAACAGCAGATGTCACAACATAAATATTTTAATATTTTTTTTCCAGGGAAAGCAAAAATCATTATTCCCACTAATCATGAAAACATTGCAACCACAATACCTGTCAAAATAAATGTGATTTGCTGATTTAAGTCATATTTTTGACATTTTATTAGACTGGACAGTAGAGAGGAGGGATGACTTGCAGCAAAGGGCCACAGGTCAGATTACAGCCTCTGTACACGGGGCACATAAACAACCACATGAGCAGCCAGGACTAACCCTGCAATGTGTTTTTATAACCAGCCCTGATTTAAACAGCACTGAAGTACAGTTTTCATCTTTGATCCTCAGAGTTTCCAACTCACACGACTAACATTTTTGTCACTATGCAACACAAGCCATCTGTTAGAATCTGACACATTGCCCATCTAGTTAATTCACATACTGTATGTGTTACTGTTTGTTTTAGTTCTATATGTAAAAGTAGTGTAGTGGAGGGTAACTTGTCTTGTCTGTTTTAGATTCCTTGAGTAGTTTGAGAACCTTGAGAGATTCTCAAGGCGACATGGCTCCCAAGGACATCATGACCAATTCCCATGCCAAATCCATCCTCAATGCGATGAACTCACTCCGCAAGAGCAACACACTCTGTGATATCACTCTGAGGGTGGAGAACACAGATTTCCCAGCTCACCGGATCGTCTTGGCTGCCTGCAGTGACTACTTTTGTGCCATGTTCACTAGTGAGGTATGTATGGCTTGATACAATTAAGGCAGTGAGGAAGAAAGATTTTGATTTTACCAAACAGGACGCTGCTGACAAGACAATTATTGGAATTGCTACCAGATAATACCTAAGCCTTGTAACTAATCCTTTAATGATATGAGTCTTGTTAAAACGCCTGATAGCCTCTTTTTTTTGTGGCACTACAGCTCGCAGAGAAGGGAAAATCTTTTGTCGACATTCAGGGGCTCACTGCAGCGACTATGGAGATCCTGTTGGACTTTGTCTACACAGAGACAGTGTTAGTCACAGTGGAGAACGTCCAAGAACTACTCCCTGCAGCGTGTTTGCTGCAGCTCAAAGGTATGTTTAGGAGTGCCTGCTGTGCCTTGATTTTAAAAGTGTGTGCCTAAGTCCGCTGATATCGATGCTGTTGTAGGCAGAGGGTATCTGCAGGTCTTGAAATTCAGTTTCCTCACAAAAAAGGCTTTAGAAGGTTATCAAACATCCTAAATGTTATTCACAAAAGTTGTGTAAGTCTTTTGTCTTGCCTGTTGTCGGCAGTAATGTTACTTGTTAAATGTTTTTGTGTGTGATTGCTGTCTGGTGTAAGATGTTATATAACTCTATAAGTAGGATTGTTGCAACAATAGGTTGTGGGTTGTAGATCCTTTTTTTTTTTTGAGTTTCAGTCTGCACCATCAGACCTATAGTTAGCTACAGTATGTAGAGAGCTCATTGCAAGATTTGGGCAGAAACTTAAATTAATTAATCATTTGAAATAGATTGATCCATCCATCCACTTAATGCTTCTTATTTGAGTTGAGATCACATTAATTGAATTAATCTATAATCTGTAATTACTGTTGAGGAATGCTGGGAAGCAATGAATAGTGTGACGTATTAAGCTTCATTCTACGTGGTATAAAAGTCTTAATTCGGTGAACCCTGCAGAAACCCTGAGGCACTGCACCACTTTCTAATGAAATTGCTTCAGCAGTTGCTGAGTGACATGACAGTCATGTCTAACAGGATTTCATTGAATTTCAATGATACATACAAATGTATCTTTGTTCTCCGCAGGGGTGAAAAGAGCATGTTGTGATTTTTTGGAGAGTCAGCTTGATCCCTCCAACTGCCTGGGTATTCGAGACTTTGCCGAAACTCACAATTGCCTTGACCTGATGCAAGCCGCCGAGCTCTTTTCCCAGAAACATTTCTCCGAGGTGGTTCAGCATGAGGAGTTCATGCTGCTCAGCCAGACAGAAGTTGAAAAGCTTATAAAATGTGATGAAATTCAGGTATGAAAACTGAATGTCATGAGTTATTGTCAGTTGTACTGCAGAGGCTGTTTCATCTGAACATTATCGATAACTAGATATGTTGTTTGAAATACAATTATGACCCTGCTCCCTGATATACCTGTATATACCTGCAGTAACTGTAATAGTTAAAATTCATGTTAAGTTGCCTGTGAAGTATCTTGATTGAAAAAGTGTTGTGTCAACTGAGTTTGACATTCACAGCTTTCTTATTGTCTTTCACCTGAGTGTGAAAAGAGAAGAGCAAGTACCAACCTGCTGTAATCTCAGTCAGTGGGCCCCCACCGGTTCCTCTCACTTTTGCGGATTGGACTGACAATGAAAATTGCAGAGAAGAGAACCTGATTTAACTTTGCCTTTGTGCTCAGGAAATTCCTGTTCCCAACCACATGCCTTGCTTTGTGAAAACACAGTTATTATCGCAGAATGATTTATAGATCATCAGTTCCCCCAAATGTCTCTTCCTGTCATTTTTGTTGTTTTTAAAAATAAAGCTAGACCATACATGTAAATGACAGTCACGCATAATTTGCCCACAGTGAAACTTTTCTCTTTGTTTATTATTTCTTGTGAGGAATTTACATGGAGATGTTGAGATAGTTAAAGATGGACAGCTTAGCTAGGAGGCTTGCTCACTAATGAACATCTTCAACTGCAGTTGTCAGCTTTCTTTTTTTTCTTTTTTAATTGATGTGGTTTGATACTTGTTGTATTCTGTCTGTATGTAGGTGGACTCAGAGGAGCCAGTATTTGAAGCTGTATTAAACTGGGTCAAACACAACAGAAAAGAGCGAGAGCCCTACCTGCCAGACATGCTCGAGTTCGTTAGAATGCCACTTCTGACTCCCCGCTACATCACAGATGTCATTGATGCCGAGGTGAGATAAGTGACACACAGCAGTATGTTGTGTAATCATACACCAAACCTCCAATGGAAGGGTATGTATTGACGTGTTTATGACAGTTGGCACCGTAATTAAGCGAGTTTCAACACGTTTCAGCCCCTCATTCGGTGTAGCCTGCCATGCCGAGACCTCGTTGATGAAGCCAAGAAATTCCACCTAAGACCGGAGCTGAGGAGCGAGATGCAGGGCCCACGCACACAAGCTAGACTAGGTAGGAATCCGTTTTTTAACTTCAGCCATATATTTCTCCTACATTCCTACATCGTCATCTACACGGATGGTAAAATTGATTTATGGGGCTTTTCAGGTGCCAAAGAAGTCCTGTTGGTTATAGGAGGGTTCGGTAGCCAACAATCGCCAATAGACATAGTTGAGAAATATGATCCGAAAACACAAGAATGGAGCTTCCTTCCTGTAAGTATTTCTTAATTGAAAGAGACTGTTGCGATTTTTTTTCAGCCTCAGTAGATCTGGCTAATACAGACACGTATGTCTTAAACAGAACATTGCACGTAAAAGGCGTTACGTCGCCACGGTGTCCCTCCACGATCGAGTTTACGTGATCGGAGGCTATGACGGTCGGTCAAGGCTCAGCTCCGTGGAGTGCCTGGACTACACAGCAGACGAGGACGGTGTTTGGTACACAGTCGCCACCATGAATGTGCGGCGTGGCCTCGCTGGAGCCACAACACTCGGAGGTGAGGGAGCTTCTGTGCCAAATGACTCACGCTGTCACTGGTGTGTTTTTTTCCTTTCTGTGAAATCTCCTGCGTATGTGTCATTCTCCCTCAGAAAAGTACAGAGTTACAGAACAGTTGTGTTTATTCTTTTCTGTTCCGTCTTGGCTCTTCACAGACATGATCTATGTTGCCGGTGGCTTCGATGGCAGCCGCCGTCATACCAGCATGGAGCGATATGACCCAAACATTGACCAGTGGAGCATGCTGGGAGATATGCAGACAGCTAGAGAAGGAGCTGGTCTTGTGGTGGCCAGTGGACTCATATACTGTCTCGGTATGAGCAGATCATATCGACAGCTCAGTCTTTCATGACTCCGACACATTTGAGGGTTATATTGGGGCTGATAATGTTCATAATTAGTTGATTGTAGTTTATGCAGTCAATTGCAATTTCTAGAGAAACAGATATTATCTTTGGCCAATACGTTCACTGACTCATCATTTCAACTCATATCCCAGATTGTGCAGCTAAAGATTATTTACATTGTCCA